>NW_006921667.1:10477005-10491277 GCF_000298275.1 Orycteropus afer afer | reverse complement strand
GCCTATTTACCAAGAGACTCAGAAAGCTGCTAGTTTTGAGTGGGGCTCAGAACATCAGAAGGCTCTGCAACAGGTAAGGCTGCTGTGCAGGCTGTTCTGCCACTTGGGCGATATGATCCAGATGATCCAATGGTGCTGGAAGTTTCTGTAGTAGACAGAGATGCTGCTTGGAGTCTTTGGCAGGCCCCTATTGGTGAACTGCAATGCAGACCCTTGGGATTTTGGAGCAAAGCCCTGCCATCCTCTGCAGATAGTTACTCTCCTTTTGAGAAACAGCTTTTAGCTTGTTATTGGGATAGTAGAGACTGAATGCCTAACCATTGGCCACAGCCTGAGCTGTCAATCAGGAACTGGGTGTTGTCTGACCCACAGAATCATAAAGTTGGAAATGCGCAGCAGCACTCCATCATTAAATGGAAATGAAATATCAGAGATCGGGCTTGAGCAGGACCTGAAGGCACAAGAAAGTTGCATGAGGAAGTGGCCCAAATGCCTATGATCTCCACTCCAGTCACATTACCTTCCCTCTCCCAGTCTGCCCCTATGGCCTCATGGGGAGTTTCTTATAGTAAGTTGACTGAGGAAGAGAAAACTCATGCCTGGTTTACAGATGGTTCTGCACAAAATGCAGGCACCACTCGAAAGTGGACAGCAGCAGCACTGCCGCCCTTTTCTGGGACTTCCTTGAAGGACAGTGGTGAAGGGAAATCTTCCCAAAGGGCAGAACTTTGAGCCATGCATATGGCTGTTCACTGTGCATGGAATAAGAAATGACCAGATGTGTGAATATATGGATTCATGGGCTGTGGCTTATGGCTTGGCTGGGTGGTCTGGGACTTGGAAGGAGCATGATTGGAAAATTGGTGACAAGGATGTATGCAGAAGAGGTATGTGGATAGATCTCTCTGAATGGGCCAAAGGAGTAAAGATATTTGTGTCTCTTGTGAGTGCCCACCAAAAGATGACCTCGGCAGGGGAGGACTTTAACAATCAGGTGGATAGGATGACACGTTCAGTGAAAACCAGCCATCCTTTTTCCCCCAGCTACTCCTGTCATTGCTCAATGGGCTCATGAACAAAGTGGCCATGGTGGTAGATTCCTACCACCATGGAGGTTATGCATGGGCTCAGCAACATGGACTTCCACTTACCAAGGCTGATTTGGCTACTGCCACTGCTGAATGCCCAATCTGCCTACAGCAGAGACCAACACTGATTCTGCGATATGGAACCATTCCTCAGGGTGATCAGCCAGCAACCTGGTGGCAGGTTGATTACATTGGACCACTTCCATCATGGAAAGGACAGCGTTTTGTTCTTACTGGAATGGATACTTATTCTGGATATGGATTCGCCTTCCCTGCATGCAACGCTTCTGCCAAAACTACCATCCATGGGCTTACAGAATGCCTTATCCACCATCATGTTATCCCACACAGCATTGGTTCAGATCAAGGGACTCACCTCACAGCAAATGAAGTGTGGCAATGGGCCTATGCTCATGTAATTCACTGGTCTTACCATGTTCTGCATCATCCTGAAGCAGCTGGCTTGATAGAACGATGGAATGGCCTACTGAAAACATAATTATGGCGCCAGCAAGGTGGCAATACTTTGAAGGGTTGGGGCAATGTTCTGCAGGAGGCTATATATGCTCTAAACCAATGTCCAATATACGGTTCTTTTTCTCCAATAGCCAAGATTCACGGATCCCGGAACCAAGGGGTGGAAACATGAGTGGTTCCACTCACTATTACCCCTAGTGACTCACTCAAGAAAGTTTTGCTTGCTGTCCCTGCTACCATATGCTCTGCAGATCTGGAGATCTTAGTCCCAATAAGAGGAACACTCCCACCTGGAGACACAATACTGATTGCATTGAACTGAAAATTAAGAATGCCATCGGCCATTTTAGCTTCTTCATGCCTCTGGATCAACAGACAAAGAAGGGCATTACTGTACTATCTAGTGTGATAAATCCTGATTACCAAGGGGAAACTGGATTGACATTACATAATGGAGGTAAAGAAGCATATGTCTGGAATACAGAAGTTTCTTTAGGATGTCTCTTAGTACTACCATGCCCTGTGATTAAAGTCAGTGGGTAATTACAGCAACCCAATTCTGATATGACTGCTAATGGCCCAGACCCTTCAGGAATGAAGGTTTGGGTCACCCCACCAGGCAAAGAACCACGACCAGCTGAGGTGCTTGCTGAGGGCAAGGGAAATACAGAATGGGTGGTGGAAGAAGGTAGTTCTGAATATCAGCTATGACCATGTGACCAGTTGCAGAAATGAGGACTGTGATTGTTATATTTCCTCATTGTATATGTGCATCAAATATTTTTGTTTCCTTCTGTTATGAACTGTGAAATGTAAATAAGGTTAATGCATTTTGGTTGTATGTGTGTTAGCTTATCATGTTAGGCACAAATATGACTTTATAATTGTCCTTATTTAGAGATTTTATATGGTTAAGAAGATGTGTACAACTGCCAAGTTGACAAAGGGTGGGCTGTGATAGTTGGAGCTGTGTGTCAACTTGGCTGGACCAAAATTCTGTGTGGTTTAAGCAATTGTGATGTGGGTTGTTCCAACGATGGGATCAGCTATATATGCTTTGAGCTGCCAATCTGTTGAAAGGGAGTTTCCCTAGGAGTGTGGCCTGCTTCCAGTATATTTATGGACATCATGGGAAAAGAGACACTCTTTTGTGGATCGGGATTCTGTTGTGCTGCCTACAAGTGTCCGTGAGCGAACAATCCACCGTTTGGCTTGGAGATCTTAGATTCATCATTCGTTGGCATCAACAGTCAGTATACTGCCTGCCAACCTTGAGCTCCTCAGCCCCTGCAGCTTCATGAGTCAGGAAAAGCCTCCAGCTTGATGTTTGATCCAAGAACTTTGGACTTGCCAGTTTCCAACCAGAAGACTGGCAGTTCAAACCCACCAGCCACTCCTTGGAAGGAAGGTTGGGCAATCTACTTCCATAGTGATACTGCCTCAGTAACCCAAGGAGGGGTCGCTATGAGTTGGGCTGACTCGACAGCACATAACAACAACAACATAAGTATGTGAGCCATTTTCCTAAGATAAATTTCCCTCTCTCTCTCTATAAGCTTTACTAATTTTGTTTCTTTAGAGAACCCAGTCTAACACAACACCTGTCTTCTTAAAAGGTTAACAGAGAAAATGAGAAGAAAGCTACAAATTCTTTCATATTTACTTATATATTTCTTCCTATGGATTCAAGTGGATTCAAATTACTTTCAGCCTGCAAGGTTCCCTTTAGTATTTCCCGTAAGGAAGTTCTGCTAGCCACAAAATCTTTCAGTTTTTATTTGAGGATGGCTTTCTTTTTTCTTTTTTAATTTTTAAAATATTGTGGCAAAATACAAATAACAAAAAATTTGCCTTTTTAATTGTTTTTAAGTGCACAATTCAGTAACATTAATTACATTCACCGTGTTGTGAAACTATTACAACTATCTATTTTCAAAAGGTTTTCAGCAACACAAACAGACTTTTTTAGCAATAACTCTCCATCCCCTCTACCCCCAGCCTCTGGTAACTACTAATAAACGTTTCTCTCTATGCATTTGCCTGTTCTAGATAGTTCACATAAGTGGGATCATACAATATTTTTCCTTTTGTGTCTGATTTATTTCACTCAGCATAATGTTTTAAAAGTTCATCCATGTTGTAGTGTATATCAGAACTTCATTTCTCTTTATTGTTGAATCATATTCCATTGTATGCATATACCACATTTTGTGTATCCATTCTTGTGTTGATGGAGACTTGCATTGTTTCCTCCTTCTGGCTCTTGTGAATAATGCTATAGTAAACACTGATATACAAATATCTGTTTGAGTCCCTGTTTTCAAGTCTTTGGGGTATACCTGGGAGAGGAATTAGTGGATTATATGGTAATTCTATATTTAACTTTTAGAGTAACTGCCAAACTGTCATCCAAAGAGGTTGCACCATTTTGCATTCTCACCAACAATGCACAAGCGTTTCAATTTCTCTGCATCCTTGCCAACACTTTTTATTTTCTATTTTATTGATAATAGCCATATAAATGGTGTGATGTGGTATCACATTGTGATTTTGATTTGCATTTCCCTGATGATATCAAAGGAGCTCTGGTGGTGCAGTGCCTAAGGCATTTGACTGCTAACCAGAAGGTTAGTGGTTCATGCCCACTCCATGGAAGGAAGATGGGGCAATCTACTTCCATAACAATTTACTGCCTCAGAATCCCAGTGGGGGTTGCTATGAGTCGGAATTGACTCAATGGCAGTGGGTTTTGTTTTTTGGGTAATGATATTAAGCATCTTTCCATGTACTAATTGGTCATTTTAATATCTTCTTTGGAGAAATGTTTGTTCACATCTGTGGCCATTTTGAATGGAATTATTTCTCTTTTAGTTATTGAATTGTGAGAGTTCACTATGTATTCCGGATGTTAAACCTTACCAGATACATGATTACCAAATATTTCTTCCCATTTTGTAGGTTGTCTCTTCACTTTCTTGGTAAAGTTTTTTTTTTTTTCAATTTCAATAAAATCCTATTTTATCTATTTTGTCTTTTGTTGCTCATGTTTTTTTATGTCATATGTTTGAATTCATTGTTATAGAAAAGGGAAGGTGTTGAAGCTTTACCTCTATGTTTTTTCTAAGAGTTTTATAGTTTTAGTTCTTATGTACCTAAGGTACTTGACTGCTAACCAGAAGGCTGGCAGTTCAAACCCACCAGCCACTCCTTGGAAGGAAGATGGGGCAATCTACTTCTGTAGTGATACTGCCTCGGAAACCCAAGGAGGGGTTGCTATGAGTCAGGTCTGTTATGGCACATAATAATAACAACAACAACATGTTTCAGTCATTGGTCCATTTTGAGTTAATTTTCACATACAGTGTGAGGTATGGGTCTAACTTCATTCTTTTTGTGAGGAGATTCAGTTGTCCAAGCATTCCTTGTGACGAAAGTATTCTTTTCTCGTAGACGCCCTTGTTGAAAATCACATAGATTTATTTCTGGATTCTCAATTCTATTCCATTGCGTGTATGTTTATCCTTATACCAGTAACATACTGTTTTGATTATTGTGGCTTTATAGTATGTTTTGAAATCAGGAAGCATGAGTCCATTCTTTCTCAAATTCTTGGAAAAATAGGAGGGAACACTTCCTAACTCATTCCATGATGCCAGCATCATCCTAGTCCCAGAGCCAGATAATGACACCACAAGAAAATAAAACTACAGACCACTATCCCTTATGAATATAGACGCAAAATTCCTCAAAAAATACTAGTAAACCAAGGTTGTTCTTTTTCAAGATTGTTTAGGCTATTTGAGGCCCCATGAGTTCCATATAAATTTGAGGATTGGCTTTTCACGTCTGCAAAATAGGCTACTGGAATATCAACAAGAAGTATATTGAACCAATAGATTTCTTTACGTGGTATTGAAATCTTAAGTATATTAAGTCTTCCAACCATGAGCATAGGATGACTTTCCATTTACTTAGGTCTCATGTAATTTCTTTCAGCAGTGTTTTATATTTTTAATTGTACAAGTCTTTTACTCCCTGGTTAAATTTCCTAGGTATTTTATTCTTTTAGATACTATTATAAGTGAAATTGTTTTTTTTTAATTTCCTTTTCAGATTGTACATTGCTGGTGTATAGAAGCACAACAGACTTTGTGTGTTGATCTTGTACACTGCAACTTTGCTGAATTCATTTATTAGTTCTAGTAGCTTACTCTTGTGGATTCTTTGGGATTTTCTCTATATAAGATCATGCCATCTGTATAATAGATATTTCTATATATTATTAGAAATAATATATATATATATATATAGAGAGAGAGAGAGAGAGAGATTATTAATAGATATTTCTAGATATTTCTATATAATAGAAATAGTTTTAATTCTTCCTGTATTATTTGGATGCCTTTTATTTGTTTCTTTCTTGCCTAGTTGCTCTGGCTAGAACTTTCAGTATAATATTGAATAGCAGTGATAAAATTGAACACCTTGTCTTGTTCCTGAATTTAGGGGCAAGGCTGTTTAGCATGTTAGCTGTGGGTTTTTCATATATGGGTTTTACCATATTCCTAGTTTATTAAGCTTTTTTTTTTTTTAATCATGAAAGCTTTTGGGATTTTGTCATGCATGTTCTACATGAATTGAGATAATCATGTTGTTGTTTTCTTCAGTGGTCTATTACACTGATTTATTTTCTTATTTTGAACAAGCTTTGCATCCCTATGATAAAATCACTCTTGATCATGATCATAGTTTATAATCCTTTTTATATGATGCTGAATTTGGTTTGCTAGCATTTTTTTGAGGAATTTTGCATCTGTATTTATAAGGGATATTGGTCTGTAGTTTTATTTTCTTGTGGTGTCATTATTTGGCTTTGGGACTAGGATAATGTGGGCATCATGAATGAGTTGGAAAGTGTTCCCTCCTCTTCTATTTTTCCAACAGTTTGAGAAAGAATGTACTAATTCTCCTTTAAATGTTTGGTAGAATTCACCAGTGCAGCCACCTGGCCCTGGTTGTTATTTGTTGAGAGGTTTTGACTACTGATTCAATCTCCTCTCTTATTAAAAGATCATTCTATTTTTTTTAAAATTTTTATTGTGATTTGGGTGAAAGTTTACAAAGCAAATTCATTTTCCATAAAGCAGGTCACATACACTTTGTCTCATGACACTGACTATAATTTACCACAATGCAACAGCTCCCCTCACACTTCCTCCCCATGTTATCTCTTCCTAGTGCCTTCCCTCTCATGCACTCCGTCCCCTGAGCTATCTCTCTGTACATACACATCCCTTCCATTCTCCCATGATTGAGCTCTCTAAGGAGTGTATCTACCTAGTGTAAATGTTCAGCTGATATGCCTGTCTTTTTTTGGCTGGAAGCCACATGAGTGGATTCAACTCTAGACCTAAAGGGCAACTAGAGGCCATACTCAGTGGTTCCATCAGGCCATCAGACCAGCAAACCTGGTTCTTTTTTTTTTTTTTTACCCAAATGATTTTGAGTTTTGTTCCACATTGTTCTCCCACTTTACCCAAGATCTCCTTCATAGATCCCCCTCTGAGTGATTGACAGTGGTAGCCAGGCACCATCTAGTTCCTCTCATAGTCGTATAGGCTGAGGATCTCATGGTGTACCAGTCGCTTGGACTAATTGTTTCCATGCCTTCAGTTTTCTTCATTTTTCTTTGCTCTGGATGAGGAGTCCTATCATTGCATCTGGATGACTGCTTGCAAGCTTTTAAGATCCCAGTTGCTACTCACCAAAGTAGGATGTGGAACAAGACCATTCTATTTCTTCTTGAGTCAGTTTTAGTAATATGTATGTTTCTAGGATTTTGTCTACTTCATCTATATTATCTGATTTGTTGGTATACAATTGCTCATAGTATTCCCATATAATCTTTTCTTCTCTGTATGATTGGTAATAACATTCCTACATTCATTACTGGATTTTGTTATTTACATATTCTCTCTTTTCTGTTTTGTTGATCTAGATAAATTTTTTCAATCTTATTGTTCTTTTCAAAGAATCAATGTTTGGTTTTATTGAATCTATTATTTTTCTTATTTTCTCTTTCATTTGTGTCTGCTCTGATCTTTATTATTTCTTTCCTTTTGATGGCTTCATGTTTGGTTTGTGCATTTCTCTCTAATTCCTCAAAGTGTAAAGTTAGCTTATTGATTTGATATCTTTCTTCTCTTTTAATGTTGGCATTCACAGTTCTAAATTTCCCGCTGAGGTCTGTCTTTGCTGAACCCATAAGTTTAGGTATGTTGTGCTTTAATTTGCATTCATCTCCAAATATTTTCTAATTTCCCTTGTAAATTCTTCTTTCATCCATTGGATGTTTAATAGTGTGTTATTTTCCACATCTTATTGAAATTTCTGGATTTCTCTCCATTATTGATTTCTAGTTTCATTCCTTTGTGGTCAGAGAAAATATTTTCTACAATTTCAATATTTTCAAATTTACTGGGACTTATTTTAGAGCTGTAATATGGTCTGTCCTGGAGAATAGTCAATGTGCACTAGAGAAGAATGTGTATTCTGCTGATGTTGGGTGGAATGTTCTATATATGTTATTTTTCAATTATTATATTTTTATTTTTGCAGCATTTCCTCCCCTCCCCTTCCCTCCCACTCTATATATGTTTTTTAGGTCTTATTGGTTTATAGTGTTACTGAAGTTCTCTATTTCAGTGTTGATCTTATGTCTAGGTATTTTATCCATTATTGAAAATGGGATATTGAAATCTCCAACAATTATTGTGGAATTATTTCTCCTTTCTTATTCTTACAATATTTGTTTCATATATTTTGGGGCCCTCTTGTTAGGTACATATATATTTATAATTGCTATATCTTCTTGGAGAGCTCTGGTGGAGTAGTGCCTAAGGCACTTGACTGCTAACCAGAAGGCTGGCAGTTCAAACCCACTAGCCACTCCTCAGAAGTAAGGTTGGGCAATCTACTTCTGTAGTGATACTGCCTCAGAAACCCAAGGAGGGGTTGCTATGAGTCAGGTCCAACTCAACAGCACATAACAACAACAATCATAATATAATGTACTTTTTTGTCCCTTATAACAGAATTTGACTTAAAGTCTAGTGTGTCTGATATTAATATTGCCACCTCACCTCTTTTTTGTTACTGTTTGCATGGAATTTTTTTTTTTTTTTTCATCTTTCCATTTTTAACCTATGTGTGTCTTTGGATCTAATGTGGGTCTCTTATATACAACATATAGTTAGAGCATGTTTTCTTAACCATTCTGTCATTCTCTGACTTTTGTTTAGACAATTTACTCTATTTACATTTAAAGTAATTATCAATAAGGAGAGAGTTACTTCTGTCACTTTGCATTTGTTTTCTGTGTCCTATAATTTTTTTTCCTTATTTCCTCCAATACTGCCATGTTTTAAAAATTAATTATTTTAAAATTTTGTTTTACTGTGATTTGGGTGAAAATTTACAAAGCAAATTCATTTTACACTCAATAGTTCATACACATTTTGTTTAATGGCACTGATTGCTATCCCCACAATGGAACAGCTCTCCTCCCACCTCCTCCCTGTGATTACCCCTTCCCTGTGTTCTTCTTACCTATGCATTCCTGTCTGTCTAGCTTTTCCCCTCTAAATGCTGGCCTTCCATTATCTCATTGTTGACTGTTCTAAGGAGTGCATCTCCCTGGGGTAGGTGTTTAGCTCATAGGGTTTCTGTTGTTTGGCTGAGAGCTAACCCACAGGAGTGAGTCCAATTCCAGGCCTGATGGGTAACCCATGGCCATAGTCTTGGGGGTTCCACTAGTCTCTATCCAATGAGTAATTCTGGTCATTTTTTTGTTTTTGAATTTTGTTGCACATTTGTGCTCCCATTCTATCCAGGATCTCTAATTTTGATACCTTTCTGATTGGTTGGATTGATAGGTGATGAAGAACACCATCTAGTTCTTCTGGTCTCAAGGTTGTATAGGTTGAGCTTCCTGTGGTCTATTAGTCCTGTGGACTAATTGTTTCCATGTCTCTTTGATTTTCTTCACTCTCCCTTGCTCTGTATGAGGAGAGACCAGTAGTTGCACCTTTGACAGCCACATGTGAACTCTTAGGACCCCAGTTGCTACTTACCAAAGTAGGATGAGAACGATGTTTCTGTGTACTATGGTGCCAATTAAGCTTGATGGATCCCAAGACCATGGTTCCAAGCCCACAGACCTAGTGACTCACTCCCTCAAGGTGCTTGGTTGAGTCTAAGAAGCTACCCCAACCGTGTCCCCTGTTAGTTCTATAATGTATATGGATATTTTTATAGTACATACAAATACATATTTAAGAATATCTATCATCAGCCAAACTTATCTGTGGTCATGGATATATTCCCATTCGCCTACCCACACCTGATCTTCTCACCTGTCTGCCTGTGTATCTACCCATAGACTAGTGTTTGTTATTTTAATTATGCAGTTGTTTTTTTGTTGTTGTTATTTGCCGTCGAATTAGCCCCGACTCATAGCGACCCCTCCTTGGGTTTCCGAGGCAGTATCACTACGGAAGTAGGATTGCCCAACCTTCCTTCCGAGGAGTGGCTGGTGGGTTTGAACCGCCAGCCTTCTGGTTAGCAGTCGAGTGCCTTAGGCACTATGCTACCAGAGCTCCTAATTATGCAGTAGCACTGCCTATTTTTGTGTTTAATTGATTTCCTGTTATGAAGCATTTTGGTTTCCTTCTGTGTACATTTTTTTAGATATTTCCTTTATGGTTACTATAGTAGGCCTTATCCTATGTGAAGTTCATTAACACCCTAAATTTATAAAAACCTGTTTTAAATTGATACCAACTTAACTTCCATAATATATAAACAATCCATTCCTATACCACCTCTTCACCCTTGGTTGTCACAAATTACATCTTTATACATTAGGTACCCAATAACAAATTTTCAGTTATTTTTATGCATTTGTCTTTTAAATTATATAGGACATTACAAAGGATCCCTGGTGGTCAGTGTCTAAGGCATTTGACTGCTAACCAGAAGGTTGGCGGTTCAAATCCACCAGCTGCTCTGCAGAAGAAAGATGGCGATCTACTTCTGTAAATATTTACTACCTTAGAAACTCATTGGAGGTTGCTATGAGTCAGAATCAACTCGATGGCTGTGGGTTGGTTTTTTTGATTTAGGGCATTACAAGTAGAGTTAAAAGCCCAAAAATACCATGAAACTTGCTTTTATATTTATATTATATTTTATATTTACTCCTAAAATTACTTTTTACAGATCATTTTTTCTTCATATGCCTGCAAGTTATTGTCTAGTGTCCTTTTATTTCAATCTTAAGGGCTTCCTTTAGCATTTCTTGTATGACAAATATCCTGACAACAACTCCTTCAGCTTTTGTTTTTTGGGGGGAATGACTTAATTTCATCCTCATTTTTTGTAGAATAGTCTTGTAATCTACTTCCATAGATATACCACCTCAGAAACCCAAGGAAGGGTGGCTATGAGTCAGATCTGATTCAATGGCAGAAAGGTTTTTTTTTTAGTCTTGCCAGACATAGAACTCTTGGTTGACAATTCTTATCTTTCAGCACTTTAAATATGCCTATTCAAGGTTTCTGAGGAGAAATTTGGCACTTAGTCATATTGAGGATGTCTTATATGTAACAATTTGCTTCCCTTCCTTCTTTCAAGATTCTCTCTTTTATCTTTGGCTTTTGAGATTTTTATTATAACGTATCTTGGTGTGAATCTCTATAGATTTTTAGTACTTGAAGTTCACTGGCATTCTTGGATTCATGCCTTTTTCATGTTGCTTTATTTTGTTCTTTTGAATGGACTATCATGTCCTATTTATTTCTACCCCTTGTTATTTCCATTATTGTTGTTGTTGAAATATATACCTGAATACTAGAATGTGGCTACTCTGGAAAACAGACTCTTCTCCTTTCCTAGGAGTTCACTCTTTTTTTATTATTATTATTGTTGAAGGCTCGTTTTGGTTACCTAGTCCCATTCTAACACAAATATACCACAAATTAGATGGCTTTAACAAACAGGAGTTTATTCTCTTACAGTTTGGGAGGCTAGAAGTCTGAGTTCCAAGTGCCATGCACTAGGGGGTGGGTGAAAGCCCTTACAGATAAAGTCTGTTCTGTTCCCTCTAGAGGCAGAGTCTCTCTCTGGGAGTGCAGGCCACACCACTTTAAGATGGTGTGAGCCAGGGAGAGGTGAGACACAGGCAAGTAGAAAGCCAAGGCTTTCTTATCATTTATAGGCTACTTTTTTCTTGATTCAGAGTTTTCTTAGTTACTGTAACCCTTTGACTGGATTTTGGAGTCTGGTAAAGGTAGTTCTCCCAGTTTTTGCTTTTTTTTTTCAGTGTTTTTGTCGGGCAACAGGAGTGTGCAGCTATTCATGTTACCATCTTGCTTCATTGCCAGGTCTTTTTTTGTAAGAGAGAATGCTTTTGCTGGAGAGAAATATATATATATAAAATTCTTGGTTGAATATGTCATTCCACTGCCGTTTGGCCTTCCTTGTTTCGCATCAGTGAAACTGTTAACTGTATCATTGTATGTGATGATTCATTTTCCTCCTGCTGCTTTTAATATTTCCCTTTGTCTTTCAACAGTTTGACTATGATGTATCTAAGTGTGGTTTCCTTACTTAGGGTTCTATGAATTTCTTTAATCTGTAGATTACTATTTTTCATTAAATGTGTTACATTTTTTGGCTATTATTTCTTCAAAGATTCCTTCTGTTCCTTTGAATGAGGGTACATTCAAGGATCAGGCTGCCCCAGCTTTTACTTTCTTTTAGCCCTCTCATCTCTCTTCTGCACATGAGCAAAAGCTCCACTGTCTACGATGTGTGGGAGATTTGGACCTGCTCCAGTCTCTGCTACACAGGTACAGAGCCTCCAGTCAACTTGGGATACATGGAGAACTTTCCAAGCCCCCTCATGGAATTCCAAGCCTACCTCATGGAATTCCTTGTTAAATCTGTTTAGTCTGCCAGTCCATTGCTTATCCCAAATAAGCCCCAAACCTCAGCTTATTTGGCAGTGCCCTTACTGTCCATTCGCCATTGAAATTTTTACTTTAGTTTACTGCATTAAATAAAGACTTCTCAACCTTAGAAAAATGGATGTTCTGAGCCAGATAAATCTTTGTCTTAGGTTGGGGGACTATCTTGTTTTACAAGGTCTCTGGTCTTTATCTACTAGATGTCAGTTACTCACTCCTCCTCAGTTGTAAGAACCCAAAATGTCTCCAAACATTGCCAAATGTTCCGTAAGGGGCAAAATCACCCCTAGTTGATGAACCATTGGTCCAGAGCACATCAATCATAATTACGGAGAAGTCTTTTTTTCAACCAAAAAAGATCATCCTTTACACCATGATATATAATTAAATACTTCACATCCTTCATATTAACAAAATAAAAATAATCAAATATCTACTAGTCAATATTGCTGAGCATGAGCTGTGCCTCTAGTTCTGCAGTTCACTACATCTGAGACCAAGTTGGGAGAATGGGAATAATAAAAGCAGAGTATCTAGTTTTTTCAGAGCAATTCCCATCTGTGAACATAATCACAGTGAGGGATTGGCAAGCGCTGCCTGTATCATATGGAATGAGAGAACATCTTTACATGACATTTATGGTGGGCAGAATGTTGTTGTTGTTGTTGTTATGTGCCATCGAGTCGGCCCCGACTCATAGCGACCCCTCCTTGGGTTTCCTAGGCAGTATCACTACGGAAGTAGATTGCCCCATCTTCCTTCCGAGGAGTGGCTGGTGGGTTTGAACCGCCAGCCTTCTGGTTAGCAGTCAAGTGCCTGAGCCACTATGCTACCAGAGCTCCTAGAATAGTGGCCATCAAAGATGTCCTAATCCTAGGAACCTGTGAATATGTTATCGGACATAACAAAAGGGACTTTGCAGATGTGATTAAATTAAGGATAGTGAGATGGGGATATTATCCTGCATTAGCCAAACTGATCCAATGCAATCACAGGGTTTCTTATAAACAAAAGAGGCAGGAGTTTCAGAGTCATGTCACCACAGAAGCAAAGGTTGGAAATACAATTGCTGCCTGGGGGAATGGAAGCAAGGAATGCAGATAGTCTCTAGAAATTGGTTCTCCATTCTACTTCCCTAGTGACACGGACTCAGAACCCAAGGTGGGGTCGCTATGAGTTGATCTAACTCCATGGCAGTGCATTTGAGGGCCTCTAGAAGTATCACAGACCTTGATTTTAGCCCAATGAGACCCATTTCCGACTCATGACCTCCAGAACTGTAAAATAACACATCTGTGTTGTTTTAAGCTACAAAAGGGGCACAGTAGCAGTGTCATCTGAACTCCTCTAACTTCACCAGACGGGAGAAGGATCTACAACAACATCAATAGCCCATGACTAATTCCTATGAGGTAGAGGTCAGACATGCCGCCACTTTCCAACCTTTTTGCCAATTTTGACACCAACTATCTCTCCTATAGCACTCTCTACTTCTCTGCTGCATTTGGTAATTCTTTTCAATGGCCACACAGAACTCATAGAAAATACTCATGATTTTTTTTTTATTTTCTTAAAAATCATTTATTTTTCATTGAGAATATATGCAGCAGAATGTACACCATTTCAACAGTTTCTACATATACAATTCAGAGACATTGACTATATTCTTCAAGTTGTGCA
>NW_006921667.1:10456110-10472018 GCF_000298275.1 Orycteropus afer afer | reverse complement strand
TTTGTCTTTGGTTTTGATGAGTTTGATGATGATGTGTCTTGGTGATTTTCTTTTGGGGTCTATCCTGTCTGGGGTTTGTTGGACTTCATAATGGATATATTCTCCTCTTTCATATTATCAGAGAAGTTCTCTTCCAACAAATCTTGGACAATTTTGTCAGTGGCTTCATTTTTCTCTTCCTGTTCTAGAATTCCAGTGACATGTAGGTTATTCCTTTTGATAGTATCCCACATGAACCTTAGATTGTCTTTATTTTGTTTGATCATTGTTCTGATTGATTCCTTTCCAAAGAAGTATTTAGGTATTTGTCTTCAATCTCATCAATTCTGTCTCCATTGCATCAATTCTACTCCTTTGCCCTTTCAATGTGTTATATATTTCTGACAATTTAGTATTAATCTTCTGGATTTCTATCTGTAGATTTAGAATCATTTCTAATTTTCCATTTATTTTGTTATGTTCTTCTTGTGTTTTCTTCCAAAATTCTTCTAGGGTTTTTTCTGTGTTTTCCTTGATCAGTCTCTCCATCTTTTGAAGATACCTAAATATAATTCCTTGAATTCCTTATCAGATAGTTCCAGTGCTGCTTCTTCCTTAGGGATGTGTTCTGGGTCTGTATCCTGCTTCCTTATCTCTACCACTTTATCTTGTTTCTTTGTTTGGACTGTTATGGTCTGTTGTTTCTGAGACATTGTGGCATTGTTGCATTTAGATCTCTTTTAGCTGTGAAAAAGCAGTTAAGAGTGAGTCAGGCTCTTCTTTGTGGTTGTTTATTGATGGCCCATTGGTGGAGAAGGAAGTGGTGGCTCTCAGTAAGTGAAGCTGCAGGAGGTGTGGGTCTGTTGCTATCTTCCACTCTGCTAGACAAAAATAACAATTGAATAGCCATCAAAAAAGCAAAAGCAAATTGACAAAAAATACACCATGTAATCACACAGGAACAGTAACCAAAAAAAAGAAAAAAGGGAAAAAGAAGAAAAAGGAAAAAACCTGCAATATCTGGGAGAGGGCAATAAGAGAAAAAAGGTAGAGAAGAATAATGAGAAAAAATGGGAAAAACGCAAAAAGAAAACCAAGGAATGGTGTTAACCACAAGAACGAGAAAAAAAATTGCAACCAGAAAATGGAAAAGAATAAAAGCTGAAAATTAGAACCTGGCAGGGGAAGAATAAAGAATAATAGTAAAAAGGACAAAATTAATAATAAATATAGTAATTTTAAAACAGACAAAAATAAACAAACTGAAAAACATAAACAAGAAAAAAAAATCAGGGCAGCACAGGGCAGGTCACCCAGGCTCCATCCAAGCACACAGACTGTGATGAAATTCCTGCCAGCCCAGAAAGTGGGTGGGAGTAAGGGATGGCCGCACCTCCATTCACCAAGAGGGTTTGGGGTATAAGAGTAACAAGGGGAATGTCTCACCTTTCCAGACGTCCGGGTCTGAAATGTCCTTGGGTTTTCCAGCAAGTGGAGCCTGTCCCTGGAATCTGGGAGAATGCTGTAGCTTTAAATATCCAAAATGGATAAACATTCAAAATGGCTGCACTTGTAAACATTCAAAATGGCTGCACCCTCCAGACAGACAAAAGTCCACAGCTCAACCCGCCTCTTCTTTACTGCTTCCTCTTTTGTTCCCCAGCCATCAGAGCAGTCCTCCATGCAATCCCTGGCTAGTGGGGCAGATCTTTAGGTTAATTCTTAGGTTCTACCACTGGGAGCTCTGGTAGCATAGTGCCTAAGGCATTTGACTGCTATCCAGAAGGCTGGCGGTTCAAACCCACCAGCCACTCCTCGGAAGGAAAGTTAGGCAATCCTACTTCCGTAGTGATACTGCCTCGGAAACCCAAGGAGGGGTCGCTATGAGTCGGGGCCAACTCGATGGCAAATAACAACAACAACAACAACCACCACTCAGCAATAACCAAGCTGTTTGTGCCATCAGGATCGCTGCCAGACCGAAGCTCTGTATGTCTCCTTTTTTGGTGTTTTCATGCAAATTTTTCTGCTAGTTGGAGTTTAGTCCACTTCCATATCATTCCATTCAAGGCTCAGGGGCCCAGGATTATCTTCTGTATCTGTGTTAATTGGTTTCCATTTTCTTTGCTGAACAGGGTCTTGTGCAGTCTTTCTGCCTATTCCACCATCCTACTGGAACCAATACTCATGATTTTTTGAGTTAGAGTTTGTATGGAGATTAGGGAAGTAACAAGTCAGGATTGGAAACAAGTCAGGAAACAGTTCTTCAATCAGGACCACTTTCTCTCAGCCAAGTTGGCCTCAGCCCCTGCCCTGCTTGGGCCAGTGTTAAAAAGCCCTTCTAGCTTTGCTGATAGGTACCAGAGAGGCTCCTCATTCTGCCAGCAGAGCTACTGCCCTAAGGCCCTCAGCTTTCTTTCACTGTGGGCCAGGAGGCGGACTGCTCTGTCTCATGCCAGTATCTTTGTTCTGCTGCCTCTGCTGTCACTCTGTCTCTGTCATCTCTCTGCCAGCTCAGAGCAAGGATCTCAGACCCAAGGATGTATTCTAATCCTGGTTCTTCTCTCTGGATGGTAGTGAGATCTCCCCTTTCTTGCCTGTGAGATGACTCATTTTAAGCCCAGCAGATGGCAAAACTGAGCAATCCTCACGTTAGGGTTCCATATGCCATTTGCCCAGTCTTACCCCCATAAGGGTGCCATGTACCTTATTTACATTATTAACAAGCTATCCAATCCCCAAGCTATCCAAACCACCTTACATTTACATAGTTCTACCCAGTCATCTGGTGAGAATCACATAGACCCTGGCTAGAAGAGCCATATTAAGTAATTCACTGTACCGCATAAGCAGTGAGGTCAATGGTAATTTTTTACAGCAGCAACAGGAAACATCATGTCTCTGCCCTATTGTTAGTCTTGTCTCCCAGAGTCCTGCAATGGTGGTTGGCTACTGTTCTGGTTACCTAGTGCCACTCTGACAGGAATATACCACAAATGGGATGGCTTGAACAAAAGTTTATTCTCTTACAGTTTAGAGGCTTTAAGTCCGAGTTCAAAGTGCCAGGCTTAGGGGCTGAGTGAAAGCCCCTCAACCTTAGGCTTCAGCTATGCCTCCTGCTCCCAGCCCACTGAAGCTGGAGGCTTTTCTTCACTCAGGCAGCTTCTGGCTGCTGAGGCTAACAAACCCAAGGTCAACAAGTGAAAAGGCACAGTCCTGATATTACCAAACAACATGGCAGACCACTAATTCAATTCCATAAAAAGTTCCAAGATCAGCAGGGCATGGTAGGCTATTGGACAACAACTTGGATATATGCAGGGTTCAAGCATGCACAAAAGCTACAGCCTATCCTCAAAGCTGCTTCTTATATATGGGAAGCACCCACATCACTAAAGCAGCTACTCAGCTGCTCCAGTAGATTTTACCATGGAGGTAATTACCAATATCACCATGGGGAATAACTACATCCAGCTGCCCAGCTTCTCAACAAGACTCAGCCAAGTTGACACACAACTTAACTACCACAGTCACCAATTCTACCTGTTTTTTCTAGCAAGACAGAGTATGGTGTAGAGTGAAGATTGGGGGCTCTGAATTTACATTCAGAATATAGGTACTTTCATGTAACACTGAGCAAGTGTAACTCTCTGTGACTCAGTTTCCTCATAGAAGAAAAGGGGATAAAACCACCCATCTGAATTAGTTTCCTAGGGTTGCAAGACATATAAAAGAAACTTGATGGCTTATAAGATCAGAAATATATTGCCTCACAGTTCAGGAACCTAGTAGTCCAAATTCAGAATGTTTGAAAGTCCATCTTCTTTCCAGAGGCTTTAGAGGAAGATCCTTTCTTGTCTCTCCTGGCTTCTGGTACCCTCAGCTTGCAGCTGCAGGAAAACTCTATCATCATACAGCCATCTTCTGTTTCTTTTCTCCTCTTACATAAGAACACCACTTAGATTGGACTAGGGCACACCCTATTCTGGTATGACCTCCTTAACTGATCACATCTTCAAAGACCTTATTTCCAAACAAGGTCACACTGACAGATACTGGGAGTTAGGACTTCACCATATCTTTTTCAGGAACACAATTCAATCTATAACATCATCCTAGTATTTTAAGAAGGAGCTCTGGTAGTGTAGTGCCTAAAGAGCATTTGACTGCTAACCACAAGGCTGGCGGTTCAAACCCACCAGCCACTCCTCAGAAGGTAGGTTGGGCAATCTACTTCAGTAGTGATACCGCCTCAGAAACCCAAGGAGGGGTTGCTATGAGTTGGGTCCGACTCGAGGGCACATAACAAGTATTTTAAGAACTAAATGAGATTATGCAATGTAAATTACTTAGAAGAGTACCTGCTACTTATGCTACAGCTATCAGTTTCATCATTACTAACTTCTGGCCCCTTTCTACCTCTCTTCACAGTGTGTCTATGCTGGAATACTGAGAGGTACTGGGAAGCAGGCCTTTGGAGCCATTGTGAATTTGATCGCATTTTACATCATCGGCCTCCCACTGGGTGCCATTCTGACCTTTGTGGTTAGAATGAGAATCATGGGTATGAGATGTGAGGAAAAGCTGGGGAAAGGTCTGGGATGTTCATCTGGCGCTCTACCTATTGTTATTTGTCTACTGCAGGTCTCTGGCTGGGCATGTTGGCCTGTAGCCTCCTGGCAGCTATTGCTTTTATTGCCTACACTGCTCAGATTAACTGGAAGTTAGCTGCAGAGGAGGTGAGTGAGTTAATGGCCCTTGGCATATAAGACACATACCTGGCTCAAGACAGGAGAGTGGCTGCTCAGCCAGAAATGCCTGGAGCACATCAAAACTCAGAAGCAGCGATCTGTGGTATAGGCTGGGAGGAGGAGGGAGGGAGAGTCAGGGAAAGGCCTTCTGAGCCTCCACATCTGCTCCTGTCATTTTGATTGGACCCCAGATAATTTCAAGGTGAGAAGAATACTCCGCAGTTACAAAGAGAAACATAAAGCCAAAAATCTGCCTTAGACAACCCCACCTGCTAAAAAACAAACAAAAGGAAAGAGCTCAATCAAGCTAGTGTGAATCCAGGGGAGCCCTAATGTTGTTGTGTCTTAACTTTAGAAGTTGTAAAATCACTCTATCCACAATGCTCTTAGATGAGGTTTTAAACAGAGCAACCCAGCATTTGTTTCTCCTATACAAGCATAGTGCCTAAGGCACTTGACTGCTAACCAGAAGGCTGGCGGTTCAAAACCACCAGCCACTCCTCGGAAGGAAGGTTGGGCAATCCTACTTCCGTAGTGATACTGCCTCGGAAACCCAAGGAGGGGTCGCTATGAGTCGGGGGTGACTCGACGGCAAATAACAACAACAACAACAACATACAGTAAAGAAGAGGAGGAAGGTATTCTCCCAAAGACCAGCGTATGGTTTTGCTTTATGTATGTATGGATAAAATCACCTTCACATCTTAAAAGACAATGGTACAAATTTAAAATAACAAAAGTAAACACACACACAATAAAAACTACTAGTAAAACAAAAATCATATTAAGTCAATAGCAGAGATTGATTGAAGTTTACTGAATATAAGATTTCCAAATCAGGGTAAAATTTCAACTAGAGGGCCAGAAATGTTCCACAGATGAAAATAATGTCCAAAATCCTTATACCAAATCTTACTGGTATTGCCATGGGGAAAAAAAGGATGGGGAAAGAACTGATAAACAAAATTTGTCGTCAGGAAGGATTTTAATACAACACTGTCTTGAATGAAAATAATTACTGATTTACCCTAAACATAGTTCCCAGTCTGACCCGTGAAGTCAACTTCCCAAAACTAAGAATTCTACAAAAGAGCACAGGGCAGGCTACAAAAACAAAAAGTCACCAAAACAGCCTCTAGTTAGACCCTGAAGTCTGTGCTTCTCAAAGCTGGCTGCACATGAGTAATTTTCCAAAAGAACCCCAAAGTCTCTGCTAAGCTGCTTGGTAGGCTATTGTTTCACCTGAAGGTGATTCCAGGAAACTAGTTCCTATAAGGTCCAAAAAGAGGACTGAAGGGTGGATGATCTGTGTGGGTTACCCCAACTCCCAAGAAAGGCAGAAATCTGGATTCCAGGATAATTAAAACTCTTCCGTCATTATGAGTATATGAATATGTCCTACTTCAGGTTGTAATGTTTTCAAGGCAGAGGATATATGAGGCCAGTGGTGATGAGAAGGCTGGCAGGCTCACTGAGGCAGCTCTCTTCTCTTTAGGCTCAGAAACATGCAGGCCTGCATCAGCAGGGAGCAGAGCCCACAGGTCCCAGACCTGGGCCTGAGAAGGTGGTTGTATCTTCAGGTAATGTCACAGTGTCTTCTGCTTTGATACATTCAAAACTGTCAGTGGCACATCGTTCTCAGTTGCTCTCTGTATGACAACCAGCTTCATTTGTTTAATAGTTATGGAGCACCTATTTTGTGCTAGGCCCATAACTTCATCATGTGTGTGAATCATGTGATTAGAAACTGAATAGGCCCAAGCTGTTTTCTTTTCCATCATGATGAAAATGTCCTAAGTGCCAGGAAAACAAAAATAAATAAATCCATTATTTTACATGCATGCAAGTACCAGATACTGCAACTAACAGTTTACAGCCTTAAGCTTGTGAGCAAGTGACATGTTTTCTCAACATTAGATGAGAAACCAAGTCCCAGAGAGATTAGGTACTTTCCCCATCATTCCACCAGTAGTAAGAGATAAAATACAAGCCCAGATCCATCCAATTGGTAAACTCACAATTCTCACTCACTAAACTCCCTCCTGAAGGAGCCCCTGGTCGTTTAGTGGGTAAGGCATTTGGCTGCTAACCAGAAGGTTGGTAGTTCAAATTCATCAGCCACTCCATGTGAGGAAGATGAGGGAATCTACTTTTGTAAAGATTTGTAGCCTTGGAAACCGAAGGGTCATTATGAGTCCGAATTGATTCAATGGCTGTGGGTTTAAACTCCCTCCTAGGACAGAGGGAATTTGCCCACAGTCTCTAGATATCAGCCTGAACCATCAGACAGACAGAACAGCTGATTTACATCTAACGTCTACACAATAAAGTGATGGCTCCAGCTTTGAGGCATAGGGTCCCCTCCCAACTCCAGGGCTGGCACTGAGTGTGAGGTGTGTGGGTATGTGGCTTACAACTCTGACAGGTTATATCTGAGGGAACACATCTCATCCTGGGCTTTCCTTGATGTGTACCGTTGTGAGCCAGCTG
Organism: Orycteropus afer afer; assembly: GCF_000298275.1. Lineage (NCBI taxonomy): Eukaryota > Metazoa > Chordata > Mammalia > Tubulidentata > Orycteropodidae > Orycteropus > Orycteropus afer. The sequence goes on along the minus strand of NW_006921667.1, from coordinate 10,464,798 downwards.
ACTAACACTCTAAGAGCTTAAATTGTCATGAGAGAATCTGGTAAGACAAAATCAACTAATCATTTAATATACTCTTCTGAAGACATGCACAAAATTAACTTTCAAAGTGACATATGTCTTCACAAATTGACAGATTCTTCATCTGATCAAACACTAAACTTGATCTGTACATCAACTAACAGATTAAGAAACTTTACCACACATTTCTTGATCTGATCCTGTTTGCAAAGTAGACAAAGCAGGCATTTTTCTATTGTACAGGAATTTCCTACTGAAAGGCAGAGAGGATAATTAACCAGTCATATAGGGTAACAAGTGAAGTTAGGCAGTTAACAAAGGCCTATTGATTCCAAGGTCAAACTCCTCCCCTGCCCACAGCACTGAGTTTGTTCCTGTTTATTTCTGCAGTGGCTATGGGTAGCTCCCCTGGCATTACCTTGACAATGTATTCAAGGCCTGAGTACCAAATGGACCTCTTCAGGATGCCAGAAACAGCCCTCGGCCTTTCAGTTTCTGCCAACACATTGTCAGTGAAACAGCTGGCTGTCCGCCGTGGAGCTGCTCTGGGGGCAGCGTTAGCCACACTGATCCTGGGGCTTGTTGTCAGGGTCCTCACAACTAGGCCCTAGCAAAGCAGCTTGGAGACAGGAACAGGAAAGACAAAAACGTGGCTGTCCCCACCACACACAAACAGGTCCACCCTACAGAAGCACCAATGGGATCCAGTACAGGTGGACACTTAGGACCACTCCTCGTAAAAGAGCTTCAACTGGTGGTACCTCATGGAGACATGACAATTCTGTTGTGGTCAAGTGCTTTCTTCTTCTGATCTGGATTGCTCTTTAGAAGACATGAAATGAGTGAAAATCCTGAGTGCCATTATTATTCAATAATGTAAATAGCTTCAAATCGGAGATTCCAAATAAAAAATATTGCAAAACATCCACTTGTCATTAACGGAGATGGCTAGGTTCCAAAGCCCAGGTCCGTATGTAAAATCAGTGTTATGTGAAAATCAGTGTTGCATGGAAATTATATAATTTCCCTACCTGCCACTTTCTGCAGCCTTCCTGCAGACATGCTTCAACAAGGCCCAGGCAGAGGTGGCAGGAGAGGACTCTGCAGGCCTGCTAGTAGGGCAGGGTCTTCCAACTCTCCCAGGTTCACAGTGCTCTTTTGCTCTCTCCTTCCCTACATCCTGTGCTCCCCTCCAGCCTGTAGTTACCACCTCCTTCTCGCTTGTGCCGCCAGTCCTGTGCCCCTGGAAGGCTCCTCTCCTTCCTGGGACGTCTTCCCCTCCAAGTATATTTCCTGTACAGCTTGAACCACCGGTCCTTCCTCACACCATGGCGTCCTTCCCCTTGAGGCCCCAGGGGCCCAATTGGCTGGGCCCTCGTTATCTATCAGCTCCAGTCTCTCCCAGAGCACTGGGGCTACTCCCAGGAACATGACCTCCTGGCTGAGATGCCCACTGCTCTCCCAATACCGCTCCCCTTGTCTCCCAGAACTTTTGAGCTCCTCCAGGAGCTCCCAGACACCTGCTCTGTTGCAGCAGCCTCCGTGGGCTCCCCTCCCCCCACTCCTGCACCTGGGCTCGGGGCTCTCGGGTTCTTTTGGTGCTACTAGCGAGGCGCTAACCCCTCCTCAGGCACCACGGAGCCAGTCGAAGGCTGTGGGCTCCTCCTGCCCGCTTCGTCCGGCGACCCCACACCACCCCCAGGCTGGGCTCTTGGCCGCAGCCGCGCTCCTGTAACCTCAGGCCCACCCTCCTCCCTGCTCCTCCACGCCGAGCACGTCAGCCCGAGGAGGTGCGCTATGAGTGGGCCCAGCTGAGAACCTCGACCCGCAGCGACCTTCAGCTCGGGCAGGGTGGGGTTGAATCTGCCACGATCCTCCCGCACGTGTGTATATTTGGAGGATGAGAGGAGGGGCTGGCTATCTTGCTCGGTCCAGCCACTCGCTAGCCCCCTAAGACCGCACGGCCCCGCCCCTCCAGATGGTGCTGCTTTGGGTGCCCATTCACAACGCCCTCTCTTCTTCCGCCCATTCCCTCGCGGGAGGGGGCTTCTTTCCACCTTTGGGGGTAGGGGTGGGGGTGGGGGACCACCGCAAGTGTAGCCTCCCACTCTTGTCGCTGAGAGTCGACATTGCTCGGCGGGTAGATTTTTTAGTGTTGCTGTAAATATGAAATGTCTGATGAGGAGAGAGTTGGTAAGTGAGGTGTAGGTGTAATAATGTTGTATAAAAAAGTACTTACTATGTACGGAGGCCCAAGTCTATTCTTGGAGCTTTTTTGTAAAGCTTTGAAAAAAGGGCCAGTGGGCCTTTCCAAGCAACCCAGTTCACCACGATTCACCACGACTCCAATTGCCTGCCCACTCCCCTCAGCAAATACAGGTGCTGTCAAACTGCTGAATGAATACTCTTCTTCAGGGATCCCATTTAACCAATCTTTCCTCCAATTCTTTTCCCACCACCAGTATTTTCACTTATACAGACTGAAAAACTCTTGTTTCTTACCATTTTTTCTTAGAGTTGTTGTTAGGTGCTTTCAAGTCAATTCTGACTCACAGCTTTGTACAATAGAACAAAACCCTACCCAGTCCTGCACCATTCTCACAATTTTTGCTATGTATGAGCCCATTGTTACAGCCACTGTGTTAATCCAGCTAATTGAGGGTCTTTCTCTTTTTTGCTGACCCTCTATTTTACCAAGCATTTTGTCCTTCTTCAGGGACTGGTCCCTCCTGATAACATGTCCAAAGTAAGTGAGATGAAGTCTCACCAGTCTCACTGCTAACGAGCATTCAAGCTGTACTTCTTCCAAGACACCAAGAGAGATTAGTTCCTTCTTCTGGCAAACAATGGTATATTCAATTTTCTTTGCCAATACCATGATTCAAATGTATCAATTTCTTTTCTTACTACTGTTTTTTTTTTTTTTTAATCATGCTTTGGGTGAAAGCTTGCAGAGCAGACTGGTTTTCCATTCAACAATTCATACGTATTGTTTTCTGATATTGTGAAAGCAACCTTCTCACTCCCTTTCTGCGCCACTCTTTTCCTTCATTTTTCCTTCCCATCTCCTTCCGTCTTCCTAGCTCTATCCCTGGGCAAATGCTGTCCTCTTGCTCTCATATGCTTGATTATTCTAATGAGTGCAAAACCAAAACCAAACTCACTGCCATCAAGTCAGATCCAACTCATAACGACCCCTCCCCAGGTTTCCAAGGCAGTATCACTACAGAAGTAGATTGCCCAATCTTCCTTCCAAGGGGCGTGATGGGTTTGAATCACCAGCCTTCTGGTTAGCAGTCAAGGACCTTAGGCACTACACCACCAAAGCTCCCTCCTGATATTACTGTTCACTTCATAGGCCTATCATTTGCCTGCTAGTTGAGTCTTGGGGGTTAAGTTCAGTTCCTCCCTTGAAGGGTGTATAAGGGCCGTAGTCTCAGGAGTTCCACCAGTCTTCACAGGTTTTTTTTTTTTTTTTTTATGATTTTGAGTTTTGTTGCACATTTCTTCCTACTCTATCCAGGACCTCTTATTGTGATCCCTTTCAGAGCGGTCAGCAGTGGTAGCTGACACCATCTAGTTCTGGTCTCGGGGTCACGAAGTCTGGGTTCATATGTGCCAATAGTCCATTGAACTAATTATTTTGTGTCTGATTTTCTTTACTCTTCTTTGCTCCAGATGAAGAGACACCAATAATTGCACCTTAGATGACTGCCCACAAGATTTTAATACCCCAGTTGCTCACTACTTACCAAAGTAGAATGTAGAACATGTCTTTGTGGACTATATGTTATGCCAATGGACCTTAGTGTCCCCTGAGACTATAGTTCTGAGCCTCCATACCCAAAGACTCATTCCCTCAAGTTGTTTGGCTATGACTAAATGTTTTCATAACTTTGTCCCATTAGCTCTACAATATTCATGTATTTGCAGCACATATAACTACATAGGCAGAGACAGCATCTGTTGAACCTATATATATATGTGTGAATACATATAGGTCTCCACTCACCTTCCCACCCCTGTTCAGATTGTCTATGCATCCACTCATAAATTATTATTACTGGAAGACTGTGTATATAATATTCATCTTTGTTGCCTTTAACTCTTGTGCTCCTCATGTCTTCCACTGCCGTAATCTTTTTGTATTGACCTCCTCCTCATTGTATATTGCCTTTCTCTTAACCCAAAGAAGCTCTGGTGGTGTAGTGGATAAGGCATCTGGCTGCTAACCAGAAGGTCAGCAGTTCAAAACCACCAGGTGCTTCACAGAAGGAAGAAGGGGCAATCTACTTCCACAAAGATTTATAGCCTCAGAAACCCAATGGGATTGCTATGACTTGGAATTGACTCAATGACAGTGAGTTAGGTTTTTTGCTTCATGCTCTAGTGGGTGATTGTCCATCCCTTCTCCTCCCACCCCTGGTACCCTTCAAAGAACAATTATGTGTGTAAATCTTTTCTTTTTACAGTAGTGGTCTCATATAATTGTCCTTTTGTGATTGATTTATTTCACTCAGCATAATGTCCTCTAGTTCATCAATGTTATGAGGTGTTTTTCAGATTCATCATCCTTCTTCAGTGTTGTGTAGTATTCCATTGTGTTTATGTACCATAGTTTGATTACCTATTTATCAGTTGATGGGCACTTGGGTTGTTTCCATCTTTTTGCTATTGTGAATAATGCTGAGATGAACATGGGCATAAATGGATCTGTTTGCATCAGGGCTCTTATTCCTCCAGGATATAAATTTAGTAGTGGGATTGTTGGGTCATATGGTATTTCTTTTTCCAACTTCTTAAGGAAGTACCATACTGTTTTCCACAGTGGTTGTACCATTTTACAGTCCCACCAGCAGTGTATACGTTTTCTATTTTTTCCACACCCTTGCCAGCATTTTTTTTTTTAACTTTGCTATTAATACTAGAGTGAGATGGTATCTCATTGTTGTTTTGATTTGCATTTCTGTAATGCACCAACTACAAGCATTTCATGTGTTTGTTAGTTGCCTGAATGTCTTTTCTGGTGTTTTTTTCATGTCCTCTGCCCCATTTTTTAATTGGATTGCTTGTCTTTTGCTTTTGTTATTGAAGTTTTCTATAAAATTAGTTCCATGTCTGATATATCATTATCAATTTTTTTTCCCCAGTCTGTAGGTTCTCTTTTTACTCATGTGATAGTCTTTTGATGCACATTGACGCTTAATTTTTAGGAGGTCCCAGTTGTCCAGTTTGTCTGCTGCTGGTTTTGTGTTGTTTGAAGGTGTATTTATGCCATGCATTAGGGCCCCTCTTTTTTGATGTTCTTTATAGTTTTAGGCTTTACACTTAGTTCGTAGGTCCATCTAGGGTTAGTTTTTGTATATGGTGTGAGATATGGATCCTGTTTCATTTTTCTGCAAATGGTTGTCCAGTTTTGCCAACATTTGTTAGAGTCTCTCTTCCCCACTTAATGGGTTTTGGCCCTTTGTCAAAGAGCATCTGTCCATAGGTGGACAGATTTACTTCTGGGTTCTCGATTCTGTTCCATTTATCTGTGTTTGTCATTGTACTATTTTAACTACTGTTGTTGTATAGTAGGTTTTGAGATCTGGGAGGTGAGGCCACCTACTTTGTTCTTTAGTGTCTCTTTCCTTTCCACATAAAATTGGTAATTAGTTTTTCTATCCATTTAAAAATAATGAAAATTCATCAACCGCTTACATCAGATCTTTTCTCTACATAGCCTGAGAATGGAATATAGTTCTGATTCAAATTCAAGGATGTTTTTCTTTAAGACCTGGGGCTGGTTAACATTTTAGGGTTCAATGGTGAATGCAGGCCACACTCTGCCATCAAAAGTAGAAAGCAGTCTAGCTGGCATTGCCACTGTCTCAACATCTTTAGCTACTAACACATTCACAAATGAAACAGATTTATCTGTCAAAGCCAATGGGGGAGGGGAGAAGGATGCATAGAAAATAAATCTCTGAAGATTGAACATGCTGTGAATTCAGTAACGTGGTGTTTTCAGTGTCCTGCACTTGTTTACCACATAAATACCTTAGCGAGCACACAAAGTAACTAGGTACAGAGCACTGGAAGTAAACATTGAAGTGCAAATCTAGACTCCATGGCATTGTTTCCACATGAATGCTCTAAGTAAATGCCGGTCTCATGGGAAGTTAATAGGTATTCAGCAAAGGGGTTCTATGGTCAAATAACAACATACATAAATACTTCAAAGGTTCCAGAAGACTTGGAAATGCTGATGTACTTTACAAATCCCTGGTATACAGGATTGGCTGTGGCGCCATTTTTTGTGTAAAATTTTGTGGGATTAAAGTTCTATAAATATACTTTCACAAATCCTTGTTTTAGATGAGTAAATGAGAGTAGGAGGACACCGCTGGACAAAACATATTAATTATAGCTTTTATAAAATCACAAATGACAGAAAGTAAAGCTTGAGAAAATCTTGCTTAAGGATTTAAAGTAAGAAAGCATGACTTAAAAGAAAGTTGACGAACACTACTTTTGACAGATAAGAATTAAAATAAAAATGGATTTACAGTTAGAGAAAATTTATGATCAAAGAATCAGGGCACATTTGAGGTTCCACACCAAGAATGTTATTATACCATGTAGCAATTTTATCAAATACAATGTATTAATTTTGCAGCAGAATATACTAGTAGCCCTGGCAAAAATTTAGCTTAATTAGAAATTATAATGTACAACTAAATATACTAAATGAAGTTTCATATTAAAATTCTGCCTAATACATTTTAATGATTCTCCTTTTTAACTGTTACTGCCATAATTTAGGCAACCACTTCACTGGGCTTGTGATTAAATCTTGATATTTCCTATTGTGATGATGATAGCCTTCATGGTACAAATTCATTCAACAGATTTGGTTATACATTCTATGACATGAATTACATTCTCTCATTGAGTGGGTTGAGTTTGTTTTCAAATGCAGAGAGCTAGGTAGGTAGAACCCCAGGAGTTGTGAAGCACAGCACAATACTGCCCTAAGGAAAGGGTTAGGTTCCACATGCCCAATCCTTTTTATCCCCTTGGCTGAAGTGAGTCAGAGGTCTTGGCTACAGCAGGCTCTGATAAGGGTAACTTCTCCTGTGTTTGGGAGCAACTCTGACTCTACATTTGCAGGTTCTATCACTATAGTCTCCAACCCCTTTAAAACGGTCAACTGCTATGGCTTACAGTTATTCTCAAATCCTGGTGGGGCAGAGGTTAAGTGCTCAGCTGCTAACTGAAAGTTCAGCAGTGTTGAAACCAACACTCTGTGGGAGAAAGATGAAGCAGCCTGCTTCCATAAAGAATATAACCTTGGAAACTCTATGGGGCAGTTCTACTCTGCCCTATAGAGTCATTATGAGTTGGTATCAACTTGATAGCAATGAGTTATATTCTCTAAACTTCAACTAATCTACCTTCTGCCCCACAAGACTTTCAAAATCCTAAAGTCCTGAATATCCAAGGCATCTTTTCTGTGAGAAGAAATAGTTTCCCCATTTTAAGTTCTGTAGGATGAATTTATTCCCAAAGGGATCTGCCTGAAAGCTTTAAAAGGTGAAATTTACTTGCATTGTGTTATAGAAATAAGAAATTTAGTTTTGTCCATAAGGATCTACTAACTTTAGGGTCCTGAGAGAATATAAGCATTTTCATTAGTACTTTTATTACAGCATTTAAAAAATGCCAGTTAAATTTGACAAGATGTGAAATTCACAACTCCAAAACTATAAGAATGACAGATGATACTTACATGAAATTGCCAACTGTCTTCTAGGCAGCTCTAGGATTTATAAGATGCTTTGAGTGACATTAGTTATCCAAAGCATTGAGAACAACCACAACAGAGAATGCCACAAACCACACTCAACTCAGATGGAGAACAGATAAGAAAGGATGGAGACCTTTCATCACACAGCATATCTGACCACAGGGCCAACTTCTAGAGGTCAAGTGCTGGAGTCCCAGTGGGTGACAGGCTTCCCACACACACAGTTCCAGTGCCTCAAACCTCAAGAAGAACTGCAAAGATTTAGCCTCACCCCTCTGGACTGCCAGTAATCCTAAGCAATGCTGAGAAAATCAGCTCTGAAAAGTTTTGCAGAGCTATGTTGGCAGCAGCAAGGGGAGCAGGTGGAGTCTCCTTCACTACCCAAAAGGTTTAAGATTTGAGTCAACACATTCTAGAATATATTCTAGAATAGATGCTGTTGAGTACCCTTACTATTGGGAATGTTGGGATTTGACTGAAATGGCAAGTTTTATTATTTAGGTTTAATCACAGTGCATATGCATATTTTTTCTTACTATTATTAGCAGAATTTTAAAAATATTGGTTCATTAACCATTTAATAGAAGGAATTATTCAGGAGAGGCAACTAGGTGGTTGAACAGGATCATTCTTCAATAGTATTCAGCCTAGAAAGGAGAGAAAGGGATCCAGGTTAATTTGCTAGTTTTAAAACCCACCCAACCAGTCTTGGAACATGAGCTTAATATCAAGACTATAACAAATACCTTCTGTCTTAAGATACTCTAAATGCATTTCATATACATACATTATATATATATATATATATGTTGTTGTTGTTATTTGCCGTCGAGTCAGCCCCGACTCATAGCGACCCCTCCTTGGGTTTCTGAGGCAGT
>NW_006921667.1:10454125-10455845 GCF_000298275.1 Orycteropus afer afer | reverse complement strand
TTCCTCAAACAACAAAAAAAAAAACCAAACTCACTGCCATCAAGTTGATCCTGACTCATAGCGACCCCTCCTTGGGTTTCCAAGGTGGTATCTCTACAGAAGCAGATTGCCCAATCTTCCTTCCAATGAGTGGCTGGTGGATTTGAACCGCCAGCCTTCTGGTTAGCAGTCATATGCCTTAGGCACTATGCCACCAGAGCAAAACAGGTGGTGATGGTAGCTGTATTCCTTCTACTACCAGTCAGACAATTATTGAAGCAGAGAGAGGAGGTGAAAATATTCATTTACTATCCTAGCACTGTAACTCACCAAAAAACCAAACTCACTGTCACTGAGTCCATTATAACTCACAGCGACCCCCACTGGCTTTCCAAGGTGGTACATCTTTACAGAAATAGATTGCCCCATCTTCCTTCCACTGAGCAGCTAGTGCCTTCGAATCACTAACCTTCTGATTAGTAGTCAAATGTCTTAGGCACTGTGCCACCAGAGCTCCTTAGATTTCAGAGCTGAAATCTCCACATAAAATTTGAAAACTTAGAACAATTTTGTTTCTAAAACTCAAAAGTAGTATTGAATTTAACCCCTATCTATGGAGGCTGAATAATTGCTACTGTAACCTCAAAGTTTAAATGTTACATTTTCAAAGACCAAACAAAATGAATCTCTTTAACAGTTCATATTTTCCAACCATATCAAATCCATACCCGTACAGTTCTTTTTTGCAGCTTATATTATGTTTAGTGAAACTTTGTGTCCTTAAAAACCCACCAAACCTACTGCCATTGTCAAATCTGACTCATAGTGACCCTTTTTAGGACACAGTAGAACTGCCTCATAGGGTTTCCTAGACTACAAATTGTTATAGAAGTAGACTGACTCATCTTTCCCCCACAAAGCACCTGGTGGGTTCGAACTGCCAACCTTTTGGTTAGCAGCCAAATGGTTTCACTGCTACACCACCAGAGCGCCTTTGTGTACTTGTATTTTTTAAAAAATGCATATAGACTAAACTTTTCCAAACTCTTCCCCCTCTGAGATTCTGATATTATCTTTAGATTATAATCACTGTTTTTGACTTTCCATTTTAAAATGTTCCAAATCTATTCTAATTCTAGTAAACCTAACTAATAAAATCAAATCCAGGCTTATAACAAAATAAGTAAACTATTAATTGCAGAAAGGCAATTTCAGAAAAATATCTACACTTATAATAAATGATCTTCATAAAATATGCAATATAGGCTTAGAGTCATTTATCTAATATAAAAGGAGGATAAAAGCTCAAAGAAAACAGTAAAGAAGCACAAAGATGAAAAGAAAAGGGAAAAGAAAGCCAAATTTTATCTAGCTCCAGACTGAACCCTCAAAATTAGGAAGAACTAAGACATCAGCTAACAGCAATGAGAACTGAGAGAGTTGGAGATGAAAGTGGCCTTGGGATAAGCAAGCTAGGTCTAACAAAAGGCTCAGAAAAGCTTTGCCTACAGTAATTTTTAAGTCAGTACCAAGTCAGTACCAGAGCCAGGGATCAAAGCCACATTTTCTTACTCCCAGACAAATGTTTTTATATGCATATGGCTGTTCATTTTGCATGGAACAAGAAATGGCCAGAGGTATGATTATACACAGATTCACGGGCTGTGGCTAATGGCTTAGCTGGATGGTCTGGGACTTGGAAGGAGCATGATTGGAAGATTGGTGATAAGGATGTATGGGG
>NW_006921667.1:10424569-10451655 GCF_000298275.1 Orycteropus afer afer | reverse complement strand
TTTTTGTGTTTCTCTAGAGAACCCAATCTAACATACTGTTGCTTCTCTAAGCCCTAAAAGAGAAAGACCAGACTGCCAAACCTTCATGTGGACACTGGACAGGCTCACTGTCCAGCCCCAGCCTGTCTGGCATGATGCAATTGCCCCTGGCGGGGGGAAGGGCTTTCTGGCAATATGGCAAGCCTGGGGGCACAGATTCACCCCAGTTATCCATCTTTTCCATGAGGCTGAGGAATTCTATCCCAACCAGGAAGCGGCATATCAGGCTGGAGTAAGATGTCTTGGGAAAAGAACTAGACAGAGAACCAAGCATGCCTCCAACTACACATCCCCAGTCTCAGAAAGATGTCGAAGCAGAAAGCCCTAAACCACTTAAGTCATGATTCACTAAGTTTGCTACCATGAATTCCAAAGTCTAACATTTTTTTAATCAAACCAAAACAAAAAAACAAAAAAGATCCAAATATTTTCAGAAGATTATTCTCAAACTGTATACTAAAGAAAGAGGTCAAGGTCAAAATGGTATGTCCTCCAGGAGAACTGAGTGGATGTAGAGAGTAGGAGGCTCACCACCATGGCTATCCTTTCTCTAGAAAGGGTTTGTGCTTCACTTAGACCTAGATAAGTCAATGACTCTACACATTTGTCTTAGATTACCAGCAGAGCTCCCTTCTTTTAAAATTTGTAACTGAGTTTCAGTACTTTGATACTCTGGGCCAAGGTCAAAAATGTCTGGAGATAAGTTAATCATTCTCTTTTCACTAACCCCTAAGCCTCCTACTATAGTAAAACAAATAACTAAAGAAATATACCCCAACTTGGCCCACCTTACATATGAAAAGAAAACAAGGCGTTCCTACCTCACTCTTTACAGAGATGGGTTTTGAAATCTGTTGTTCACCACTGTTTCCTGGACCAATGCAGTCTGTGAACTACCAGAAAAATCAACAGGGCCTTTCTCCTTATCACAGCTTGGTATTTCTAAGAAAACCCAAATGATTTCAAATGCAACTGATATCATCAATTCCACCAAACAGTGACATAATTGATAGTATATCACCACCAAAGTTGTGAGAAAGATAATGCAACCCCCTTTCAAATTTTAAACAAAATACAAATATAAACACCATTATTTCCAGTAAGTAGTGGATTCTTGCCTCTCTTCCCAAATGTTGTCAACAGTTTCAGCCTTCTCAGTCAGTAGGCTGAGGGTTCAAAGAACACAATCTCCTTTCCCCGTTCCATCTTTACTTTGATTTTTGTTCATTTTCCTGTTCTTTGCAAGGATACACAAAAGGCCTTTAGGAAGGTAGCTGTCACAAGGACTTCTTCATAAAACCATCTCTGTAACAACTACTCACCTAAGACAAACTTTATCTGTTAGTCAACTTTGGAAGAAAAATACTTGAGCCTAATAAATATCCCTCACCAAAGTCACTTTTACCACCATTACCCTCTACCACAGAATATTCTCCTTCACCTCCAGAGCATGCTGATTTCATGCACATTTACGAAAATGGAAACTAAAATGAAAGAGCAATAGCAAAAGGATCAGAGAGTTAGTGAGCTCAGAATTCTGCAAGCATGTTCTACATACAGTGTTTTACACTCTTAGATCCTGTATAATATTTTAGACTTTGTAGGCTATATAGCCTCTGTTCCACCTACTGAATTCAGTCATTGAAGCACCAAAGCAATGACAGACAATAAGTAATCGGATGAGTGTAGCTGTGCTCCTATAAAACTGTATTTAAAAAACAGCTGGCCAGTACACTTCAAAAGTTAATATAAGAGATACAGTTCATTTATAAAAATAGAACTCCCATGACAGGAAAGAAAAATGCATGTATTAGGCATTCAGACAGACACCTCAGGAGTACTAGAGACTTACCTTGATAAGCACAGCTGCTAAAATACCCAGGAAGGTGAGCAACAGAAGACCAAGTTTTCCTTTGTTGAACCGTTTCAAAAGGAACAATTTTGCCCAATCTACCTTTGACTGGCTGTTGGGAGGATATCTGAGTTTGTTAACACCTTCTCTCTTTAAAGTTTTTAATAAACAGGAACGGTGATGAGAGAAAGTATGAAACGTATGTTTTCCATGATAAGCCCCTATTCCACTAGCACCTGAAAGAGAAGGTACAAAAAGGCTTCACCATAGGTATTGTAAGAGTTGATGGGTGGTGTCAGCAGTTGACACACATGGCTACCAGATGAAAAGTTGGAGGTTTGAGTCCACGCAGAAGTACCTCAGAGGAAAGGCTGGGGATCCAGCGATTTGCTCCCGAAAAACCAGCCACTGAAAATCCTGTGGAGCACAGTTCTGTCGACACACATGAGGTCATCAGTAATCTGAGTCAACTCCATAGCAACTGGTTTTTTGGTAGGTATGATACAAGTGGTAAGTGTGGTCCTTCTCAACGCTGACCAAGAAAAACTCCTTGCTGCCTGGGATGCCCCCACTGTACTTCTCTGGCATTCGAAGTACCTCTTCGTAGGAACTCCTTCCCACATTTTCTAGCAAATTGACTCTCCCTATCACACAGAACACTTGCCAAGAGTAGGGCAAGGGTTTGTAGCTCTTCTAGGGTAGTGGCTCTCATTTATGCCAGGGACTGTGCTAAGAGTATAAAGCATCACCTAATGAAATCCTCACTACACCCTTATTGAGTAAGATACTATTATCTCTGTTTCTAGAAAGAAAAAAGCTTAGCAGAGTCAAACAATCTGCCTAAGGTCCCGTGGTAGGTAGAATGTGACCCCTGATCAGTCTGACTTTAAATACTATATATGCTCTTGTACCACTCCATGGCCCTGCTTATTCATTTGCTTCCTCTAACCTAAAAAGCCCACTGCCATCGAGTTGATTCCAACTCATAGCGACCCTACAGGACAGAGTAGAACTGCCCTGTAGGGTTTCTAAGGCTATAACTCTTTAAAGAAGCAGACTGCCACATCTTTCTCCCATGAAGCAGCTAGTGGGCCCCTAGAAGTGATGGAGACTAGCACAACAGGATTATGAAGCCAGCTGACAATAAGTGTAAATCTCTGCCCTCTTAAAAAAAAAAAAAAGCCAACTTCTGTGACAGTATTCCTTTTCCTACTTTATTATGTGTGTAACAGCCTGGCAAGTGAAAGGGGGAGAAGCAAAGAGAAGAGCGTATGATGACAGAGGATAAGACACGGATGCCTGGAGACCAGTGAGAAGTTCACCAGGCCAACCTATCATCAGCACGACCTGAAGGTGCAGAAAGGGACTGCCTAGGAAGCAGGTGTGATGTGAGAAGAGGACTGAGGACAGAACCTTGAGACATTCTGACCTTTAGGGAGGGTAGAGAAGGAAGAGCTGACTAAAGACATGATAAAGGTAGAAAGAAAACAGAAAAAAATAATGTGTAAAAAGCCAAAGGAACAGTAGGTTTCAAGAAAGTGCCCATCCACGGATGAACAAAATATGGTCTATTCATATAACATTAGCCATTAGGTAATCATCCAGGAGGGGGAAGGAAAAAAAAAAAGAAAGAAAAATCAAGGAAACCAAAGAAACAACTCAAAAGAATGACCTAAATGTTTTTTTTATTGAATAATAATAATAATAAAACATAAAGATTATGATAAAGGTAATACTTAAAATCAATTTTAGGAAGAATTATTATTCAGAAAAAATTATGTCAGCATAATTGGTTTACGCTTTGGGAAAAGTAACTCCAAAATAAGTCCATGGTTAAATGTGAAAAACAAACCATTAGCGAATTTAAAGAAAATACAGATCAATACTCATATAATACTACAGCAGAGAAGACTTTCCTAAGCCGAACTCCCAAATCAGAAACCATAAAGCAAAAGGCATCACAGGCACAACTGTATGGTAGGTTCAAATCAGAGACAAAGAAACATTTACTACAGATGTGACCATGCAATTAATTTTCTTAGTTATAAAAAGGGCACTTGCATGTCAATAAAGAAAAGGTAAATAAAACAAAATTATCAAGCAAAGGACATGAATAGAAAATTCATAAGAACTGAAAAAAGTTCAGATTTCACTAATAATCAGAGTGCAAATTAAAATTATACATGTTTTTTTGATTAACAGTTTGCCTAGTAATGGAAATATCCAGTGTGGGGAATTATGAGGCAATCACTTATATACTGCTCAAGGAAATATAAAAAGGTCTAACTTTACAGGGCAATTTGGCAATATTTATCTGCAGTGCAATAGATCGCTTTGATATGGTCTTGTAACTTTCAAGCCATGGTCTTATAACTCCCACTAAATGACTGGGTAGGTCTATGTATACATGGCCGACCAAGGAAATCCATTGTTTGCTAACAATGCAAATAAGGTGCATGGCACCGTTGTGGTGGTGAATATTTACTGTAACAAGAGAAAGCAATACTCACCCACTCCTCCAAATGGTAGAGAATTGAGTGTAAAATGCATAATAACATCGTTGCCTGTGACGCCACCACTGGACGTCTCATCAATCATTCGTTTGATCAACTAGGTAACAAAACAAAGTTTTCTAGGTCAGAACCAGAGAAGATCATGGGCCCACACATAGCTCCTTAATGGAGATCTGTGTGCTCTACCTTGACACTTCAGCAGCAGTCTCAAGTCTGGGGATACCATGTCTATTCTGGGATCAATAAGCACATAAATAAACTGACTTGATCAAACACTGTGGCTCAGTTTAGCAACATATCCAACACCTCAGAAGCACTTCCAATACATCAAGTGAGGTAGCCTTAAATTTTCAAGGCTTTTGACTCAATCACCATTTACAGGTTTCCAAATGCAAAATAGCAAAAGGTTTTTTCATAAAGAGCAGTTTAGATTATATTTCAGCTTTTAAAAATTGCTCATGTTTTCTGTATCTTAAATTAAAGCACATGATTAATAGATTTTGTTTCATGTAATACAAAACATACTTAAGATTTCTAATTTAGCACCCCATTTTTTAATAAATGATCACCCTAATACCATGCAGGCACAGTAACATTTGGCTGGTCTACGTCATTTCTCTTGGGTGCCAGCAAGGCCTTGAAAGCTCTTCACAGCTAAAGCAAAGTATGGACTTTAGCACCTCAGATGACCCAACTGCTAGAAAGTTCTGCGCTCCCCAACCCACCCCCACGCTGCAACCTGGCCAATATACTTTAGACTTCAGGGTTCCTGTACACCACATTATCAGTTGGTCTCATTGTAGTATCTGTGTCGCCACTGCACTCAAGCTCCAGAAGCTGTCACAACTGCCTATACAGAGCCATCAGAAGCGCTCCAGAAAACCTCAGAACTTCTCAGACCTTGACTGGTCTCATTTTGCCTTCCTTCCAGTTTTCCCTTTTTACAGAGGGCTTTTGAACCTACTTTCCGACTTTGAGGCCATTACCCCTTTGGCAGCAGCCAGTACTAGCAATGTAGATCAATGAGCTGTGAAGTAGTCCTCTGTGTTCTACCACACTAAAAGTGACTGAATTTGAGAAACTGAAGTGCAAGATATAACACTCTTTACATGACAATGCCAGAGATCTTTGTCTTACACAGCCACATCTGATTATCTGCCAATGCCATTTAGATAAAAGGTGAAGGATCTTACACAGGAATGCCCCTGTATAAATGTCACACAATCATCTAATGCTGGTACATCGAACTCTTCCAATTATACAGGATGTGGTTGTGAGTTAAAAAACTGGTGATACCACTGTAGACTCAAA
This sequence comes from Orycteropus afer afer, assembly GCF_000298275.1. Taxonomy (NCBI): domain Eukaryota; kingdom Metazoa; phylum Chordata; class Mammalia; order Tubulidentata; family Orycteropodidae; genus Orycteropus; species Orycteropus afer. The sequence continues at coordinate 10,445,940 of NW_006921667.1, read as the reverse complement.
TCTAACCCCAGGGAGTATGGGAAGGGATACAATGATAATCCCAGGGCCTCATTACCCAATATAGCAATCTATGAATACAACCTCATTTGGGGAACTCTAATATTCAAAAACAAAAAACCAAACCACTGCCATTGAGTTGCTTCTGACTCAGCAACCCTATAGGACAGGTTAGAACTGTCCTACAGGTTTTCTAAGGCTGTAAATCGTTATGTAAGCAAATTGCCTCATCAGTTGCACCTGGTGTGTTTGAACTACCAACCTTTTGGTTAGCAGCCAAATGGTTTAACCACTGTACCACCAGAGTGCCTTAACTCTAATATCATACAAGATAGAACATTAATTCCTTTATAGGAAAGAAGGACAATGATTTATGATAGTGGCTTGTGACAGCAAGCTGTTTTCTATGGACTTTACCTTCTTGTTATGAGAAAATACATAAAAAGCCAGGGGCTTTTCACGGTCATTTATGAATTTTATGGCTTCATCTGCATTTTTCACAGGCACTATAGGAAGAAGTGGTCCAAAAATTTCTTCTTGCATCACCTTGGTTTCCGGATCGACATCAGTAAGTATTGTTGGAGCTAAAAAGGAAATATACAAAATGAAACTAAAAATGCTAAAGTAGAAGACACTTGCTTCATTGTGTCACCTATCCATTCTCTTCCACTACCATCCAAATCATATCTCTTGAAAAAAAGTCCTAAGTATGTGTATCAACCTCTGTGAATATTAAGTATTTCCAAGCATGTGAATCAGGGGATGCTTGTGCAAAATAGGGGATAGGTATACACTGGAAGGGGAGGCATTTGACTGTTAACCAGAAGGCTGGCGGTTCAAACCCACCAGCCACTCCTCGGAAGGAAGATGGGGCAATCTACTTCCGTAGTGATAGTGCCTCGGAAACCCAAGAAGGGGTCTCTATGAGTCGGATTTGACTCAACGGCACAAAACAACAACAACATACAATGGAAGAGGTGGCCTTATGCATACTTAAAAGGAGATTATATTTACATGTTTTTGTGAACAGATCTCTCTGGAAATAAAATTAACATCATTTCTTCTTAATATAAAGTGCACTTGATGCATATTATCTCACTGATCTTTGTAACAACTCTGTTAGACTGTAAGGACATTTTACAGATTAAGAAAACATACCTAAATCGTCAAAATTCCCTAACCCTTAGTTCAATGTTCTGTTACTATGGGGAAGGGATATAAGAAGACAAAATGGCTATTGAAGTATTGTCCAGCATCCGTATGAATGTTAGGTCACCAATTTATCAGTGGATGTGGAGTCGCCTCTGATTCATGGTAATCACAAGTGTGTCAGAGCAGAATTGTGTTACATAGGATTTTCAATGGCTGATTTTTCAGAAGTACAGGTAGTCGTTGACTTACGCTGTATTTGAGTTACACTGAACTGCACTTACTACCGTCCTTTATTTTGTACATGTTGTAGTTAGTATCCCTGCTTTTTGAAAATTTACATTGTATTTTATGAAAGAACTACATTAGTGTTTGTTTTTGCTAACTGAAATAAATCCAAGGAGGATATTCACTTTTACAAAAAAAGGTGAACAGCAAAAAAAACTAGCATTCTATTTGGAGTAAGCCATTACAAGGCAGCCTGCACCCTGTGCAGCCCAAGTGGTGTCACCAAGCTCCTTCACTAGGAACTACATTCAGCATCTCAGCATGAAGTTGCCATAGCTTTGAAGTGTTTTTGTTATTTCAGGTTTTATGTGTTCCTTGGTATTATTTGATGGGTTTATTTTTCAGGTCTGAGAATGCTCAGAATTTTTTTCCATAAAATTAATGGTAATTGGAGATCACAGTCAATGTCACAGAATAATCTGTGTATGAATTACTGAATGGAAAACTAGTTTGCTGTGTAAACTTTCACCTAACGCACACTAAAATGTTCAATTAATTAATTAATGGCAATTGTTCCCTCACTTCATGCCATTTTGGCCTATAAAAGATTTCACTGGAATGCTCTACTTTCAGATAGTGGGGAAAACTTATGTACTACACAGAATGTTTCGTTGTGTTGGTGTTACCATCCTCAGATTCACTTGCAGATGTTTATATGTAATGATTCCAATCCCTAAAGACAAATAAAGATCAGATTTATAAAGATTCTGATTATAAAAGGCAATAATAATGACAACTTAAAAAAAAAAAATGTATTCAACTTATGTCAAAACTGACTTACGAAAGTCATTAAGTCCCCTAAGTCAGGGACCACCGGTAGATTGCCAGGCCTTTCTTTTGAGGCTATTCTGGATGGACATGAACCACCAACCTTTTGCTTAGCAGCTGAAAGCATTAACCATTTGCACCACCCAGGGACTCCCAAGTCACCAATTAATAGTACTCAAAAAGACCTTGCGAACAAACTCTATTATCAACTAAAGAAGACGGGGCAATATCACACATGCTCTCTTCCTTTATCCCTATCCTACTAGCTCATCTTTGCATGACCTTTCTAGCACTACTCCAGAAGTATAAGCTGCTACCCAAAGTCCACTCTCCACTTCTTCCTCAGGGTCAGAGTACCAAGTTTATTTGCCCTGTAGAGTCATGTGCTCAGGCAAGGCAACCCTAACTCCAGGTCAGGGGAAAGTCCTGCTTACTTTTAGTCTAAGTAACCCACGATCAACCTTTCTACTTGTCATCAATTAGCCCACAAAGGGGCATGTGGCCCAGTTCTGCACAATAAGAGAAGGTGAAATGGCTGGCAGTTTTCATTGCTTATAAGTAGAAAAACTAGCCAGTTCCTTCCTTCCATTGGATTTATTGCATACATGTGTCTGTGCTGCCTCAAACACAGGCATGTAAGTTAGTAAAAGAGAAGGTCACATGCTAAGGATAAAGGAACAGAATGATGGAAAAATTGAAGCCTTTGATGATTAGTCAGCCCTGGACCACCTCAAAGGAGTCCTGATGGTACAGTGGTTAAGAGCTCAACTGTTAACGCAAAGGTCGGTGGTTCAAACCCACCAGCTGCTCCACAGAAGAAAGATGTGGCAGTGTGCTTCTGTAAAGATTTACAGCTTCAGAAATTTAAAGCTACTTCCTATGGGGAAGGCTACTCTGTCCTACAGGGTCACTATGCATCAGAATCAATGGCAGGGGAGTTTGCAGCACTTTGGAACTGCTCATTATGAGAGACTGTATTTTTTCTTACTGTTTAAATCCTTTAAACTGTTTGTTTTTGTGTGACTTGCAAAGTCCTAACTCATAGGTAAAGCGATTAGGGTCAGCTTCTTTGCTAACTAAATAACTAAATGTGCTTATAATTCTTTTGTCACCTTGTATGTTACTTTAGAAAAATGTGTTTAAAATTCAAAAGTATATGGATAGAGTGGGAGAACAATGTGGAACAAAACTCAAAATCATAAAAAAAAGACCAGGCTTACTCATCTGATAGAGCCTAGTAAGACCCCCACGCCCATGGCCCCTAGTTAGCCTTCGGGCCTGGAACTGAACTCCCTCCCATGGCTTCCAGCCAAACAATAGACAGGCATATAGGGTGAACATTTACACCAGGCAGCCACACTCCTTAGAATGATCAAGCATGGGAGAACAGAAGGGCAGTATTTCCACAGAGATATAGCTGGGGGGCTGGAGGTGGGGGCAAGAATGCATAGGAAAGAAGGACACAGGGAAAAGATAATTACAGGGAAGAAGTGAGAAGAGAGCTATTATATCGTGGGGACTACAGTCAATGTTATGAAACAAAATGTGTATGAACTCCTGTACGGAAAACGAATTTGCTCTGTAAACTTTCACCCAAATCACAATAAAAATTAAAAAAATTCAAAAGTATACATATTCGTGGCAAAAAAATAAAACACAAAGAAGATTAAAAAAAGGTTAAGTACAAGATCAAAACATTATTTCTGGAATGGGACTGCCACTGGCTGGTTGTGAAATTGTGGCTAAGCTAATTCCTTTTCTGGGCTGTTTTCCCATCCATGAACTGGGGATAATTATACAGCATTCTAGTCTGCTTCTCAGGGTTGTCAGGGAAAAAATTAGATAATATAAGGAAGGTTGGGCAATCCTACTTCCGTAGTGATACTGCCTCGGAAACCCAAGGAGGGGTCGCTATGAGTCAGGGCTGACTCGACGGCACATAACAACAACAACAACAACAACATGTGTAAATACTCCTTTGTAAAAAGTCAAGGAAAGGTTTACACATGGAAGGAAACGTTCTTTGTTGGTTACCAGGGATGGGTTGGGAGAAAAAAAAGTAGAAACCAAAGATTATTAGTAGTTACCAGGGGTTGGAGGGAGGGGGAAAGTGAAGTTTTTGTTTGCAGGGCACTGAGTTTATGCTAATGCTGGTGGAGTATTTTGGAAAAAGATAGCAATAATGGTAGCACAACATGAAAAATGTTATCAGTGTCCCTGAGCTATAAATGTGGAAGTTGTTAGGCTGGTGAAGAATGTCTTGTTGTATATGTTTTCACCACAATAAAAGTGAAAAAAACAAACAAACAAAAATATATGTGTAAATACTGAAAAACTAACATAATACAGTTGGCATTATTAAACACATATGCATACATACATTTTTTAATAGTTTATAATAAAAGCAGTGTGCCAAAAACCAGTATTTAATAATGAACTATTATTAACTATTAAATAATTTAAACTATTATATAAATATTAAACTATTAAATACTAATTCCTGGCATACTGAATTTTTATACATTTAAAAGTTTATTTACTGTCAGTGAAAACTGCAACTGTCATCTTCCTAGAGGAAAAGGTAAATTTTTATTACCTATGTAGCATGTGGTCTCATCAGTCTCCCCACCATAAGCTATCTTTTGTCCTTCAAGCAGATTTACTATCCTCTTAAAATGACGAAGATTGATGATCCTTTCATAATCAGGAGACTCTTTCACATTTTCTCCATAAAATTCCTATTTAAAACAATACAATATTTAATTGTCATAAAACATACATTTTTCAATTTCTTTAATAAGTTACAAAATCCACCCATGCCCAAAAATCTATATGGTTTTATATCCCTATAGAATCCAACACTCCACTCCATCCTCCACAAGTAATTTAATAGTAGTAAAATAGGAAGTTGAAGCTTTTTGGCAGGTCAAGGACAAGATATAAAAGCAAACACACAGTTTCAGGGGGTCAATCCTGGGCCTACCTGGGGGTGACTGGTGGAGGAGGTGTAGCGGAAGCAGTCTTGCTTTTTCTCAATGATTTCCCTTTCATTTGTGTACTAGCTATGGCTACTCTCCCACTGCAATGCAGCTAAGTAGTTGCAGCAGAGATGTATGGCATGCAGAGCCTAAAATATGTACTAGCTAACCCTTCACGGAAGATTGCAACCTCTGCTCTGTTTTGTTGTTTTCTATCTTTTCTGGAATGATCATAGATGATAGTGAAAACACTCAAAGAATAAAAATACAGTTTCTGATAAACTGTATTTTAAGAACCTCTGGTGGCTTAGTCCCTAAGGCATCTGACTGCTAACCAGAAGGCTGGCAGTTCAAACCCACCAGCCACTCCTCGGAAGGAAAACTGGGCAATCTACTCCTGTAGAGATACCACCTCAGAAACCCAAGGAGGGGTCAGTATGAGTTGAATCGACTTTAACAGCAGTGAGTCTGGTTTAGGTTCTTTTTGGTGGCATAGTGGGTAAGGTATGTGGCTGCTAACCAGAAGGTCAGTGGTTCAAACCTACCAGCTACTCCATGGGAGGAAGATGAAACAATCTACTTCCATAATGATTTACAGCCTTGGAAACCCAATGGGGGTCACTATGAGTCAGATCGACTTGATGGCAGTGAATCTGTTTTTTTTTTTGTTTGTTTGTTTGATAAATTACCCAAATTAACAGAACCTCAACAATCATAAATCAGTATTTATTAAGTAAAATAAACACAAAACTATATTATACTGCTACTCTGCCTTCTCATGATTGAAATGACATTGTTAGGGTATCATTTTAAAACCTTATGAGAGCTCTCAATTTATTCTCACTTAAAATGAAAATTATTCACCCACCAACAGTGATTCTCAAGTCTGGATGGTAAGAATTGCCCAGGCTACTTATGAAAATGCATGTTCCTGAGTACCACCTCCAGAACTACCAACTCAACCAAAACACACTGCCATTGAGTCAATTCCAATTCATAGAGACCCTGTAGGACAGAGCAGAACTCCCTCCTAGGGTTTTTAAGGCTGTAAATCTTTACAGAAATAGACTACCACATCTTTCTGACACAAAGTGGCTGAAGGGTTTTAACTACTGATGTTCTGGTTAGCAGCCAAGTGCTTTAATAACTGTGCCACCAGAGCTCTTTAGAGCTAACATCAGGGGTTTTCGATACCTTTTGTACCTTAGAATCACCTGGGGACCCCTGATCAATTGAATCAGAATCTTCAGAGGGTTAAGGGCTGGAAACTTAATTTTATATGGTTTCCCAGTGACTTTTATGTATAACTAAGTTGAGAACCACTGCACAGGAGTATAAAATGCCTGAAAGAAAGGAAAAGAGGCCCTTATTCCTTAAAATGAGCTCATTACCATTCTCAACTAACCACTTCTTCTCCAATTCCCAAATACTTTAATCTCACAGGTATCTTTAACTCTCTCTACCATTGCACAATCCCTGAGTCTACCCAATCTTTCCTTCATGTTCTCCTGGCATGGTTCCATCCAATCCCACTACTAACGTCCAGTCCCATTTCCACACCAAGCCCTTCTGCACCATGTCCAGAGTTACCCTGCCTGGAGCCCTAAACTAACTCCCTAAAGTTCCTGGCATACAATTTTTGTTCCCTGGTCATAAACCTTACTCTTTAGTATTCTTATTCTTGATCCTTTCAGTGCTCAATTAGCATCTTCTGAGTGAGAAATGATTTTTCTAATCATTTCTTCCACCCAGAGTACTTAGTGACTTCTTCCAACCACTATCCTCAGTCACAACCTGATCATCCCATTTCTTTTTACCAATTCAAGTCCTACATTTCCTTAAAGGCTGAGCTCTGGACACCATCATGCAGGCTTTCCCAATTCCCTCACTAAAGATCCTTACTTCAAACATTCTGAAAGATTCATAAATATGTAAAGAGTACACTATAAGTAGGTATTTAATTAACTCACCCCTCCAAACTACTGGTCATCCTAGACCCTCCACATATGTAAGTCCTAATAACCTTAATCAGCAATGGCCAGTATGCCAAAGGGTCTCCAATTATATTTTAACAATTACACTGGCAACAACATTGTCTCAAAAACACAAACACGATTATTTAATTTTTCTTAAGTAAGTGCCCCAACTAACTAGTTGTTTCACCAACAAATCAACTACAGTTTAAGCGGCTATTAAAATCCCCTTAACCTTGCTCCCAGTAAACATTCTGTAAAAGATGTACAGAGTGCTTTTAATTAACTGATAAATTAAATCAGTCACAAATGCTATTGGATTTTCTTAGAAGGGGGAATGGTAATGCTACCTGTCAACAGTTAATATGACTCCCTATCTTAATAAAATATACAGAATCGGATGTGTTGAACACAGACCTTCACAGTTTCCTTAATCTTCTGCACAATTTGATTCTGGAGGGATGGTTCACAGAGAATGTAGTCTGGAGCAATGCAGGTTTGACCACAGTTCATGTATTTCCCCCACGTTATGCGTCTGGGGGTGGGGGAGGGGGAGAAACAGAATAGGTATATAATTCTGTCCAATATTCACTTGTTACATACTTTTGTGTTGATTGAATGGTTTACAACTAGAGTGTGTTAATTATTCATATATTTACTTGGTAGTCTTTATAAAAAAAATAAAAAACATTTAAAAAACTCATCAGTAAATCAGTTGGTTCCAACAACCTTAGAATGTATTTTCTGAATGAGGTAAAATGTTATAAGTGACAGGAAAAGTTCTCAAGCCAGCTCATGGTTTTATGAGCAGTGAAGCCATTTTATGAGCAGTGCTGCAGGAAAAGAGGAGAAACAGACTCACAAAACCTCCTTTCTCCTCCTATCCCAGCCGTAAGGACATCTTGGATAACAGAAGTCTGGTACAGACTCTGCCTCTCCTGGTTGTGACTTTAGGTCCTGCTTATAAGACCACCTTCCTCTGTGTGGAGCCCTTCCTCAACTTGGAATGCTATTCCTAGGTATGCATGTTGTTGTTGTTGTTATGCACCATCAAGTCAAGTCGGACCCAACTCATAGCGAGCACTATCACTACGGAAGTAGATTGCCCAACCTTTCTTTCGAGGAGTGGCTGGTGGGTTTGAACTGCCAGCCTTCTGGTTAGCAGTCAGGTGCCTTAAGCACTACACTACCAGAGCTCCTTAGGTATGCACAGAAGTCCCGAATCTACCTAAATAGTCACTGAGTATCTCATATTCTGGCAATCAGACTTCTACTTATGCAGCCAACCTGAAGCCCAGATTTTACCTAATTACTCCTTGCTCCCTATCTGGGAAGGGGAAAGGCAACCACACTACACCGTGGACAGAGTCAATTCTGTATTTTAGCATTCCGAGTAGTTAAACCTGATTAAGCACATAGAACCTGAAACCTTTTATTCTGTAGTTCCCAGATGCAAGATGCTATTCAAAGTGAAAAGATGAGTAATATTGGTTTTGTCAACAAAGGAACTCAGTTAAGAGATCAACGTAACACCGTTTCAAGTGGCAGTTTAAAGATTTTATCAGGCATAGGTGATATTTTGGAATACCCTCTTCCTGGGTCATTTCCCAGAAGAACAGTAAAATGTCTTGCTTGATCTATTCATAAATCTAAAGGACAGAAAAAATTTTTTCATAATTCCTGAGGACAACTACATGACATCAAGACCAATGGCTCATCTTTTCTGATAGTGGTACTAAGAGACAATTTGTGAAAGAGTTCTGTTACACTTTGGTGGTTGATGACATCAACTATCAAAGCTTAATGATTTATCTCAGACTCACAAAGCATGGGGTTCATGTACAAGGATACGACAACCTATTACCCACTCTTCAATGTGCTAGGAAAACCTCAGATAACCAGAGAGTAACTCTCACCTGCAAGCAATGTCCAAGTCACAATCTTTATCAATGTAACATGGACTCTTCCCCCCCAGTTCAAGAGTCACAGGGGTCAAATGCTTGGCAGCAGCTTCCATGATAATTTTTCCAACTGCAGTACTTCCTGTATAAAAAATGTGGTCAAATCGCTGTTTCAGAAGTTCTGTGGTTTCCTTAACACCACCATTAATAACAATATACAGGTCCTTTAAAAAAGAGAAACATAAGCATTAATTTCAATTGTCAAATTAATTGTTAGCTAACACGAGCAATTACCTACTCATGTTTAGTAAAGCTGGGAGAAAAATCAAGATTGCTCCACGTGAGGAATGGGAGAGGGACTGACCAAGGACAAGTAGAGAACACACAGTCTAAAGGAGTCTGGGAACCACCAACTGATAGTGGAACTGAGCCTATCAGACCATCATCTTGTACATGAGCTCAGCAATAAAAGCACAAAAAGAGTAAATGGTTGGATTCAACCAGGGAAATGGATGAAATGGAGGGTATGGAAGCTGAGGATTCTAATGAGAAAGGGGTTAACATTATCATCCTCAGGAGAGGTCCCAATAAAATGTCTTAGTCTAAATGTTATCTCTCTACACAACACAATGCAGGACTTGGCCCTTGGTAAAATTAATTGCACCAAGTCGATTCCAACTCACTCCAACCCCATGGATCAGACTAGAACTGTTCTCCATGGGGTTTTCAATGGCTGACTTTTTTGAAAGCAGACCACCAGAGCCTTCTTCCAAAGTGCCTCTGGGTGGACTCAAACCTTTCAGTTAGCAGATGAAAGCATTAACTGTTTGCACCACCCATGGTAGAAACCAAATAAATGTCTGCTGAATAAATGTCTAGCAGGTAGACAGATCTGGACCAACTCTGGCTCTGCCACTTAGTAGCTTATATGATCTGACACAAATTATTGAACATTTGTGAGCCCAGTTTCCTCATCTGTTATTGGAAAAATTCATGTAGCTTAACAGACTGATCCCTTAAAAGCATTGTATTATTATTGGCAGCTATTATAAAAGGCAACATCTTGAAAAATAATACTACAAAAAGCAATGCAGACAACATGTAATAAGGAAGGAAGACAGAGGGAGATGTTCAAAAGCTTCTATGTTCGAAAGCTTCTGAGGTGTGAGTATGAAGTAAAATATGGCTTAAGGATATCATGTGTCTACTTTATCTCCTGCTCTTTAAAGGGTTAATTAGTTCTCATTAACTTCATAGTTCACCTGCCCAAAAAATGTTTCAAGTTTTAACTTTCATATGGCTTAATCTACAGAACATATGTGATGGATCCCTCAACAAACTAAGGCAGGCAGGTAGGGCATCATTAACCCTATCTTGACAAAGACAGATACTAAAGAATTTATTCCGAGTTAGGGGCAGAATAGGCCTTAAACCTCAATCTTCTGATTCCAAATCCTACTCAGTCCAGCACATTTTATGGCCTTCCATTTCATCCCTCTAAGTAGGATATCTACACTATTAGAAACAAAATTGTTCTGTGAGCTGTTACAATAGTGATAAGACAAAGAGAACAGTACTATTCCAAGAGGCAGAGATGGCTGCAAGGCTATTATAAATTAATATGGACAGCTGCAGGAATGATATTTTAAAGTTGTCTCTTGATGGAAGCTAAATGAGGACTCTTTGATAAAGCAATTCCTTTAGATCTGCGGTGTAGTAAATTACTTAGTGTGGCTTTTCTACCCATAAGTCTTTGTAAACTCTAAGGTGGGAACTGCTATTAGCTACGGAGGAGATCCTGATTTTAAAGTCGCCCACCTGGGTTATTTCTGTTGGGCGTGGCACAATACAATGTTCTGGGAAGTTCCCACTCTCTCTCACGTGCTTAGAGTTCTGATGCTGTGATTGGTTAGTTTGACCACCCTTCCAGGCTCAAAAGGAGGCCTCCTGGAGGCAGAACTCTCTCTGACTGCTGGTGGAGGAAGACGTGCTGCCGAAAGAGACACGCACCCCTGAAAGAGACACGTGCTGCTGGGAAAGAGCCGCAAGAGACACGCATCACTGAGTGAGACACCGAGGGACCAGCACTGCTGGAAAAGAGACTGTGAGAGACTCTTGGCTGAGGGACAGTGGGCTGGGAGAGAGACTGAGCGTTCTTCCTGGACTTGAGTTGTAGCCTGGTGCTTCCCTAATAAACCCTGTAATCTGTGAGTTCTGTGTGGCCACTGCAGCGAATTATCGAACCCAGGAGAGAGGTGGTGGGTGCTTTGGGAGGAACGGTTGGTGAAAGGGCTGGAGGGAGGCAGCATGTTTGCCCTTGCAGTGATAGGCCTTGGGTTACTGCTGGTAATCCTGCCTTCCCCTTGTAGGGTTAGAGGAGGTCAGAACATGTGGCCTCCTTGCCGTTTTTTTGCAAGATCATAGCAAACGGTAGCATCATAAGCTTCCTCCCAAGGAGTATGTATGAACCTATGATTCACAGAGTTAAACTGTAACTCTGGTTGAGGATACACCCTTTGATTCAGGAGTCATTTTCTTTCTGCAGTTTTCATGGTATAAACATACTAACATAAACATACTAACTAAAAGCAGGAGTGCTCTTAAATAGCTGGAACTGTTAGGCAAAAGAAACTGTCAGCAGCAAAAAGATACCAGCCCATAGCACAGGACCAATCCCCTCAATAAGTAATTCACTGAATGAATACACCAAAAATCTTTTTTTAGAGCAAGCAAAATGACAAATACCACAAAAAGGATTTGTAAATAACAGGTGAACCTATGAAGCCATCAGCCTAAACATATTTCATAACCACAATAGCTGGGTCATTTCACAATATTAATTTGAAACTTTAAGTTCTTTTACTAAGCCAATTTTTGGAGGCTTAAGGAACCTGCAAACAGGTCTCCTGCCTTCAATGGCATGCCCTATCATTTGGTATAGAAGATTAAACATGTGACCATGTGTTTCCTAAAATAAACAGGTATATTGAAGATAAAACAAGACACTCTTACCTGGTCTATGTACTGAGGGAGAAGCTTAGCCAAGATCTTGGCTGTATTTTCACTTAGTTCAGAAGGCTTGATAATCACAGCATTTCCTGAACAAAGTAAAGAACAGAACAATATCATCTAATACTTTAGTAACTTCAACAGCTACCAAAACAGCGTGCACACGTAGAATACAGACTAGGCACTCAAGCTTTTTCTGCAGCTTTTAATTCCTTTCTTCCTCATAATTGGTAGAAAAGCTTACCTCACTTTATCTTCACTTCCATTTTATTTTTATTTTTCAAATGCTAACTCCTTAGTTCTCATTAGCTTCAGGTCATTAGCTATAGGCTCAATGAGCCTTCCCTGCTCCTTCAGCTGTCTATCATTTTTCCCCCACTCTTGGCTTTTTCTCTACACTCTTAAATTGACAGGAAGCAGGCCTTGACAACACAAAGTTGTTGATCTAGACCTGCAGAAGTGCTAAATTAATTTCTTGACATTGCTATACACCCAGGGTAGCATGATTCCCACAGCCCTTACTTAAATGAAGAACCTGGTCAGACAAAAGCAAATGGTTCATCCAAGGCCAGAGCCAGCAATTGAACCCACATTTAAAACAATGGATACCTGATTACAAACTCTTGGGCCTGTTAATTCAGATGTCTTTACACCCTCACTTGTGTATTCTCTGGATGCTTCAAAAGATAGTCATTATGCAGATCTCCCCTGCAACCCAATTTTCAATAAACACAGTAATTATGAATTCTCAATACACTGCTGGTATAAACCAAAGCAAACTACCAAGCAAAATTATTTAATTAGCCACAATGCTTAATTTACTACCAATAGGAGAGAATAAGCCTCTCTAAAAAGGTATAAAGATACAAGCTGTCACCAAACCTGCAGCAATGGCTCCTATCAGTGGGTGGATGTTGAGAACAAAGGGGTAGTTCCAAGCTCCAATAACTAGTACGACTCCCAGGGGCTCTGAATGAATATAGGCCTCATCCAGTATGGTGAGCAGGTTCTTCTCAGCTGGCATAGGAGTAATCCATTCCGGAAGCTTCTCCAACACATGATCAATTTCTCCAAGGGTGTTAATGATTTCCTGACTGTATGCATTGAATTCACTCTGTTAAAACAGAACCACAGTTAACCTTACACAGTTAGTATGACACACTCGGCCCAGAATGTCAAAAACCTAAGGCTACTGACAACTCAGGCCCTTGCACTAACAACCACATGCATTATCAGACTAGCTGGTTTACCATCCAGATTACTTTTGTATCCTCCAAGCCTTCAACAAAACCAGTTGGCATCAAGTCAATTCCAACTCATGGCAATCCCATATGTCAGAGTAAAACTGTGCTCCATAGGATTTTCAATTGCACATTTTTCAGGAGTAGACTGCCAAGCCTTTGTGCTTGTGCCAAGCAAGGTGCTTCTTCTAGGTGGACCTACAACCTTTCTGTTAATAGCCAAGTATGTGAACAGTTTGCACAACCCAAGAACTCCTGAGCCTTCAATAGTAACTTGCTAACTGCCTGTAATACATTCAAACCCTCAAATCCTTTTGTACTTACTGATCCAAGCTCTTTAAAATCGAGTTTAAACTTTACCTCCTTCAGGAAGACTTCTCTGATTAATAATGGCTTGGCCTGATCACACTTTAATTTATATACAGTAACAACTATTCTTTCAACCTACAAACAAAAAACACAACGCACTCCCGTCAAATCGGATCCAACTCATAGCGACCTCTCCTTGGGTTTCTGAGGCAGTATCACTACGGAAGTAGACTGCCCAACCTTCCTTCAACCTGTATGTTAATATTTCACCCTCAATATACTAGTTGTTGTTGTTAACTGTATTCACATTTTATTTGTGTATGCTTTGCCAACCAAATTTAAAACTCTTAAGGTCAAGGAACTTAAGGTCAGCAAGTTGTTGTTATTGTTAGGAGCCATGGAGTCAATTCTGACTCATAGCTACTTCATGTATAACAAAAGGAAACACTGCCAGGTCCTGCGCCATCCTCAGAATTCTTGCTATGCTTGAGCCCATGACGGCAGCCACTGTGTCAATCCATCTTACTGAGGGTCTTCCCCTTTTCCTCTGCCCCTCTAATTTTACCAAGCATGGTATCTTTCTCCAGGGACTGGTGCATTCTGACAACAATTTCTTTAGTACTCCTGTACACATACATACTCACAAACACTTAATATTTATACACATACATACTCACAAACATTTAATATTTATAGAATAAGTAAATAAATCTCAGCCTTTTTAGAATCATAATTATCCCACCTTGCGTATTTGATATTACACCCCTTTCCACCAAAAATACTATAAAGGAAATTTTATGGTTACTACCATTACTACTACTGATACTACTATTCCTTGAAATAAACTGTGATGGAGGGAGGCAGGAAAAAGGAGACCAACAAAACCAAAGGAAGGTCTTGTTACATGTGGAATGCATATAAAAAGTGAAAACAAGATGATAGTAATACTACTACTCAAAAGTGTAGCTCTAGAAATGAAAGCAAGTTATCACTAGGTAGTTTATTAAGAACTTAAGAATCTCAAACTCCATCCCAGACCTACTGAATCGTAATTTGCATTTTAACAAGATCCTTAGGTAATTCCGCAATACACTAGAGTTTGAAGTGCGCTGACCTAAAACACAAAATTATGACAGAAAATTTGAGAGCAACAACGACGAAACGACAACAACAAAACACCTCCGTCTACAAAAGAAACCACAAAGTTAAAAGAAACAGACCATATTGGCAATATGTTAAGTTGGCAAACTATGACATCCAGGATATACAGAGTTCAAAAACCAAACCAAACCACGGACGCAACGGAAATATTGGCAAAGGATATATAATTCAAACAAAAAGAACTATAGAAAGCAGAAAACAAATGCATGGATAGGGAAAGTCGGGAAACACTTCTGGTTGAGTAATCAGCAAGAAGGAAGATCCTTCAAGGAAATGCGGTCCCAAAGTGTAGAGGCGGGAGGCCGGCATCCGCACCTTGCGCAGGTCGGCGCCGATGGCTGCCAGAATGTCTGTCTCGCGCTCTTGCACCATTCTCCGCAGGGCCTGGAGCTGCTGCAGCCGGAACTGCAGGGGCCGTGTCCGGCCAGTCCGGAACGCGGCGCGAGCTCGCTGGACTTGATGCTCCATGGGCCGGCCTTCGTCAGCCCTTTCCCTAGATCTACTGCGGCTTCAGCGCAAGTCCAGTGATACAACTCTAGCCGCCCACCGCCCAGGGATTCCAAGCCACGCGCCCATTGGCCCGGGCCTGCCACGTGACCTCGGGGCGGCCAACATCCAGGCGTCCCGCGTGACTCATCCACTTACTGTGACCCCGACCCAACCGCTGGATGGGTGTGGCGCCACGATCGCTAGAGGCTACCGCCGTCCTGGCCTGGGGCGTCGGAGTGCTGCGCTGGAGGGGAAAACGGCCAGGCTGGTGCAAGGAGTCTTTTGTGATTCCGGAGCGGAGACAGCGAACCTTGAGAAGCGGGCTAAGGCGCTGAAGGGAACCTTGTAGAGGGACGGAGGAAGCGGGAACCTTGTAGAGGGACGGAGGAAGCCTCCCCCACAGAGATGTTCTTGAGAAGATTTTTCTCCCGCTTCCATTTTGTAATGACTCGGAATGTGGCTGAATAGGTAGAATCGGGAAGCCAGGCGCCGCTAAATGCACTGGGTGTCCTGGGGCCGCGTCTTGCTGAATCTGGAGAGTGGGTGGGCGCCATATCCCATAGGCGCCTCAGCACGCCAGCCGCTGAAGGTTGAAGATCTTCCTCCCCTTTTCCTTGTCGCTAGCTTAAGGTTGCCCGAGCTTCTTCACGTATCAGCTGCCTTGATTTTATGCAGTGCGGACGGATTTGTGGTACTTGTTTTCATGAAGTCCTCTGAAGGTTAGACTTCATGAGGGCAGAATGCCAGGATTTATCTCCGATTATGCTAGTACATTTACAGCAGTATACAAATAAATATATTGTATTATATCCCCCATCATTTAAAACAATTCTTCCTTGCCTGCATATCACCTGCTAGCTCCAAGACCAAAACCTATTGCAGTGAAATTGATTCCCAATCATAGTGACCCTATAGGACAGAGTAGAACTGCCCCATAGGGTTTGGAGGGCTTTAAATCTTTAGGGAAGCAGACTGCCTCATCTTTCTTCAGCTGAGCTGCAAGTGGGTTCAACCATTGACTTTTAGATTAGCAGACTAGCATTTAACTATTACACCACCAGGGATTCTGCGTCCCATTTTTCTGCTCTCCTTTATAACAGAAGGAGCTCTGGTAAGGTATTGGTTAAAACATTAGGATGTTAATGGAAGGTTGGCGGTTCAACCTTTCCAAGAAATATGGGGCCGTCTGCTTACATGGAGATTTACAGCCTTGGAAACCCAGTGAGGGTGTCTATGACTCGGAGTGCACTTGATGGCAGTGAGTGAGTCAGTTTCTTGTTGCCAAGCATAACGGTTAATTCTCTTCTCATCTGAAGAGTAACATTTGGCACAGCCGATTGCTCCTACCTTCTGGAGACACTTTATTCACTTGTTTTCCATTACCCTGCACTCTTCCGGGTTTCCTTTTACCTTACTAACTGAATCTTCTGAGTTCCTGTCATGGGTCTCTGTCCCCTACCTGACCTCTTACCTGTTCTGGTTCCTTCCAGCTCAGTCCTTGGTCCTTCTTTTCACAGTCACTCCCTCATGTAATCCCCTGGATGGTGGTGAGACACTTTAAATCCCTTCTTTGGTAGGGACCTTTCCTCTGCTCATATCTTTATTATTTCCTTTTTTTCTGGTGTCTGTAGGCTTTTCGTGCTGTTCTTTTTCTAATTGTTGGAGATTTTGGTTTAAGGTGTTGATCTTGGCTCTTCTTTTTTGATGTGTGCATTTATTGCTATAAATTGGCCTCTGATCACTGCTTTTGCTATGTCCCAAAGATTTTGGTATGTTGTGTTTTCACTCTCATTTGATTCAAGGAATTTTTTATTTCATTTTTTTATTTCTTTTATTAGCCAGTCATTCTTAAGGAGGGTGTTGTTCAGTTTCTGTGTGTTTACTCCTTTTCCATTGATCTTCTTATTGTTGACTTCTAATTTGATAGCATTTTGATCTGAGAAAATGCTTTGTAGTATTTCAGTGTTTTAAATTTTATTAAGGCTTGCTTTATGGCCTAACATATGGTCTGTCCTGAAGAGTGTTGCATGTGCACTGGAAAAGAATGTATATTGTGCTATTGTTGGGTGAAGTGCTCTGTAGATGTCTGTAAGGTCAAGTTGATGGATTGTATTGTTTAGTTGTTCTGCGTCTTTGCTGAGTTTCTTTCCAGTTGTTCTATCTTTGATTGAAAGTGGTAGCGTCTAAGCTACTTGACAGCTTATCAGAAGGCAGGTGGTTCAAACCCACTAGCCACTCCTTGGAAGGAAGATGGGGTAATCTACTTCCGTAGTGATACTGCCTTGGAAACCCATGGAGGGGTCGCTATGAGTCGGGTCCGATTCGATGGCACATAACAACAACAACAACTATGACTGTGGAGGAGCTCTGGTAGCATAGTGCCTAAGGCACTTGACTGCTAACCAGAAGGCTGGTGATTCAAACCCACCAGCCACTCCTCGGAAGGAAGGTTGGGCAATCTACTTCTGTAGTGATACCACCTCGGAAAGCCAAGGAGGGGTCGCTATGAGTCGGGTCCGACTCAACAGCACACAACAACAACAACAACACTAGGACTGTGGAGTCATCTATTTACCTTTTCAATTCTGTTCAAGTCTGATTTATGTATTTTGGGGCTCTTTCATTGGCTCCATATATATTTATTATGGTTATATCTTCTTGTTTGAGCCTTTAGTCATTATATAATGTCGTTCCTTTGTCTCTTATGGTGGTTTTTGTCTTAAAGTCAATTTTATCAGAAGTTAATATTGCCACTCCTGTTCTTTTTTGCTTGCCATTTGCTTGATGTATCTTTTGCCAACTTTTGATTTTTGGTCTATTTGTGTCTTTGTCTCTAAGGTGTGTCTCTGGTAGACAACATATTGATGGGTTATGTTTTCTTATCCATTCTGCAACTCTCCATCTCTTGAGTGGTGTATTTCACACATTGACATTCAGTGTAATTATCAACAAGTATGAATTTGTTGCTGTCATTTTGTTTTGTGTTTTTTTCATGGTGTTCCTGGTTTCTTTGTTCTATATAATTTTCTGTGCTGAGCTCGTTATGTTTATGAATCATGTTATCATTTCCTTTGCTGATGTTGTTTTAGTATTTCTAAGTATTTGTCCTTGTTCTCCTTATATTTTGATGTGAAGCCTTATCAATTTTCTTTGAGGTTATCCTGTGATTTATTATTTTCTACTTGAGTTTTGAACAGTCCATTCTATCTTGCAACTCTCTTGACTTCCCTACCATTCAGAAGTTCTGTAACTACACTGCTTTTTCTCTCTATTTGTTTTGTAGTTGTCCTTATTTGCCAAGTGATGTCTCTGGTTCTCTGTTTACAATCTTGTAAGCTTATTTTACTTTGGATAATTCCATAACTGTGTTGGTTTCTGGGTTATGTCTTCTTGTGTATTAATGGTCAGTTGTTGTGTGGTATTACTGGTTCACTGTCTAAAGGACTGCCTTTATTATCTCTTGCAAGGTTAGTCTTGTTTTAACAAAGTCCCTTAATTTCTGCTTATCTGGAAATCTCCTAATTTCACCATCATATTTGAGGGACAATTTTGCTGGGTATATAATTCTTGGTTGGAAATTTTTCTCTCTCAGGGTTTTATGTATACCATCCCATTGCCTTCTTGCCTGGATGGTTTCTGCTGAGAAATCAGAGCTTAGTCTTAATGTTGCCATCAGTAGGTAACTTTTAGTTTTTCCTGTGCTGCTTTCAAGATTCTTTGTCTTTGGTTTTGGTGAGTTTGATTATGATATGTCTTGGTGATTTTCTTTCGGGGTCTATCCTGCTTGGGGTTCATTGGACTTTCTGAATGGATATTGTGTTAGACTGGGTTTTCTAGAGAAACAAAACCAGTAAAGCTTAAATAGAGAGAAAGAGATATTTATCTTAGGAAAATGGCTCACACATTTATAGAAGCTGGCAAGTCCAAAGTTCTTGGATCAAACATCAAGCTGGAGGCTCTTCCCAACTCTTGCAGCTGCAGGGGCTGAGGAGCTCAAGGTTGGCAGGCAGTATACTGGCTGTTGACTCCAATGAATGACGAATCCAAGATCTCCAGGCCGAATGGTGGATTGTTCACTCACAGACAGTTGTAGGCAGCACAACAGAATCCCAATCCATAGAAGAGTGTCTCTTTTCCCAGGATGTCCATAAATATACTGGAAGCAGGCCACACACCTAGGGAAACTCCCTTTCAATGGACTGGCTGCTCAAAACATATTTATCTGATACCATCATGGGAATAACCACATCACAACTGCTTAAACCACACAGAACTGTGATCCAGCCAAGTTGACACACAGCTCCAACTATCACAGATATATTCTCATCTTTCATCATATCAGGGAAGTTCTCTTCCAACAACTCTTCCACAATTTTCTCTGTGGTTTTCTTTTTCTCTTCTTGTTCTAGAATTCTGATTACACATACGTTATTCCTTTTGATGGTATCCCACATGAATCTTAGGCTTTCTTCATTTGATCTTTTTTTCTGATTGATCCCTTTCCAAAGAAGTATTCAGGTATTTGTCTTCAATCTCATTAATTCTGTCTTCCATTGATTCTATTCTACTCCTTTGCCTTTCAATGTATTATCTAATTCTGAAAATTTAGTATTAATCTTCTGGATTTCTATCTGTAGATTTTGTATCATTTCTACTTCTTGATTTATTTTGTCATTTTGTTCTTGTATTTTCTTCCAAAATTGTTCTAGGGTTTTGTCTAGTTTTCCTTAATTTTGTCAATGTTTTCCTTGATCTGTCTCTCAGTGCATTGAAGGTACCTAAATATAATTCTTTTGAATTGCTTATCAGGGAGTTCCAATGCCGTTTCTTCCTCAGTGATGTGTTCTGGGTCTGTATCCTAGTCCCTTGTTTCTCTTGCTTCTTTGTGTGAACTGTGATGGTCTATTGTCTCTGAGACATTGTGACTTTGTTGTATTTATATTTAATTGGTGATTGTATGTTGGAGTGCTTCACTCAAGATTTTCGTTCTTTTTTTGGGGGGGGGGCTGTATCTGAGTAAGCAGAATACTGTGCTTCTTTATTCACTAGTTAGCAGTACTTATGCACTCACCACCTGTTTCCTAGTGAGTGTGATAGAGAACGAGAGTGGCTGCACAGATCTCTGTTAACTGTGAAGAGCAGTTAAAGGTGAGGCAGCCTTTTACTGGTGGTCATGTATCGTTGGCCAGTTGGTGCAGAAGGAAGTGGTGGCCCTCATTTAGTAAGTGGAGCTGCAGGAAGTGTTATGTTGGGTTGTGTGGGCACAGTTGCTGTTTCCCACTCAGATAGACAAAAACAACAATTGAAAAACCATCAAAAAAGTAAAACCAAGAGGGCAAAAAACACACACCACATAAACACACAAGAATAATCACCATAAAGAGGAAAAAAAAAAAAAAAAAGAGGAAAAAGGAAAAAAGAGGAAAGGCAATAAATGAGAGAAAATATTTAAAGATATACTTTAAAAATCCAAAAGAATTATGAATAGAAAAAAAGGGGGGGGAATCCCACAATATCTTGGGAAGAGGGAATAAGATAAAAGAAGTGGAGTAGGAGAATAATGAAGAAAAAAATGGGAAAGTGCAAAAATAAAAAGGAGTGGGGAGAACCACAAGAAAGAGAAAAAGTAGAAACCAGGAAAAGGGAAGTGAGAAAAAGCTGAAAACTAGAATCTGGGAAGGGAAGAAGAAATAATAATAATAAAAAGAACGAAAAAAATCATTTAAAAACAAACTAAAAAAAAAAAAATCTGAGTGGGGCAGGGCAGGGCACGTAGGCTCCATCAGAGCACACAGACTGGGATGGAATTCCTGCCATCCCAGTAGGTGGGTGGGAGTGGGGGATGGCTGTACCTCTGTTCACTGAGAGAGTCTGGGATATAAGAGTAATGAGGATATCAAACCTTTCCAGTGCTCAGTGTCCAGAATGTCTTTGCTGTCCCCAGCAAGCGGAGCCTATTCTTGGGTCCCTGGAATCTGAGAGAATGCTGACACTTTAAATATCCAAATAGGTAGAGATAAATATTGATTTGGGTGAAGAGAAGGGCAATGTACCAAATGTGAGTGACCAATATGGCAGCATTGAGGATGAGAAAGACATAGAGAGTTA
>NW_006921667.1:10423474-10424279 GCF_000298275.1 Orycteropus afer afer | reverse complement strand
GAAGTGGGAGGGGAGCTGTTGCATTGTAAATTTTGGTCAATGACATGAGGCAAAGTATATGTGAACTGCTGTATGAAAAGTGAATTTACTCTGTATATCTTCACCCAAATCCTAATTTAAAAAAAAAAATTAAATTAAAAATAAATAAATAAATATCCAAAATGGTCAAACTGCTTGTAAGTATTCAAATGGCTGCACCCTCCCGACAGCCAAAAGTCCACAACTCAGCCTGTCTCCCTCTTTGTTGTTTTCCCTTTTATTCACTAGCAACCAGTGCAGTCCTCTATGCAACCCTTAGTTAGCAAGGCTGATCTTTAGGCTAATTCTTAGGTCCTAACATCACTTGGCAACGTCCAAGCTGTGTGTGCCATCAGAATTGCTGACAGTCCACAGCTCTGTATGTCTCCCTTTGCACTGTTCTTATGCAGGCTCTTCTACCACTTGGAATCTAGTCCACTTCTGTATCCTTCCCTTTGAAGGTCAAGACTCCAGGATATCTTCTGTATCTGTTAATTGGTTGCGCTTTTCTTTGTTGAAGAGGATCTGTGTAGTTTGTCTGCCTATTCCGCCATCTTACTGGAACTCCCCCGACCTTTCTTCTTAATGCTAACTGGTATATCCTGTTGTTCTTCATGTGAATGTATAATAAGCATCTTAAAGTCAACATGTCCAAAATTGTTGTTGTTGTTGTTATTTGCCGTCAAGTCGGACCCAACTCATAGCGACCCTTCCTTGGGTTTCTGAGGCAGTATCACTACGGAAGTAGATTGCCCCATCTTCCTTCCGAGGAGTGGCTGGTGGGTTT
>NW_006921667.1:10421051-10422114 GCF_000298275.1 Orycteropus afer afer | reverse complement strand
TTGAACCACCAGCCTTCTGGTTAGCAGTCAAGTGCCTTAGGCACTATGCTACCAGAGCCTCCATGTCCAAAATAGAACTTCATATTTATCTTCTCCCACCAAATGCACACAAACACAATGCACACCTCCCCCAACTTAATATGACTATGATTAACTTACAATAATAATACTTTTTAATAGTGAAAACCTTAATAGAAATTAATTACATAAGTAATTTAAAGTCAATTTAAAAACAAAAGGACTGTTAGATGAAAGTATCTTTACACATAATGATTAACCTTGTTTTCAAAGAGCTCCAGATATAACAAATAAAAATCTTGAAACATAATACCATATACACAGGGTATATTAATAATGTTATCAATTTTATTTTATTAATATTATTCATTATTTCTAAACATCTGAATACTAGTATGAAAGAACCTCTAAGGGTAAACAATATGAATTCTCCAGATAAATCATTGTTTTGATGATGTTAGAATTAAAAGAAAGAAAGTTGAGGCAAACATATGAGGAAACACTAACATATACATTTTTAATTCAGAAGAGACTCAGGTGAGTCTCTTGATTTGACAATTTTCATGTAATTTATAATAGATTAAATAAGCCTTTCAAGATTTTTTTCCATATATATGAAAAATCCTTTGTGCCTTTAAATGAAGTTTCAGAATATCAGGAGTTTATCATAGGTCACTGAGAAACGATTCTTTAAGTTACTTAGATAAAAATTTTAGAGGTAAAAACCTTAGTGTTTTTTTTGTTTGTTTTGTATTTTGGTTTGACTCAGGAATCTTATTATGAGAGCTAAGATCTGGCTTCAAGGTTGATTGCCCAAACAATAAATTAATTCTTTAATCACAATAATCAAAGAAAATTTTGTTACCTTAACAGTGAGAGACCCGATTCCTTGTTACTTGACATTGAAGCTTTTAAAGATTCTCATAAATTACCATCAAATTTAGCCACAATAGATAAAAACTTTGAACATATCATTACTTTCTTTTACTAAATCTTTTAAACATTGCTCTTACTGCATATCTCATAGTACAGCCCTTTAAATGGC
>NW_006921667.1:10414659-10419231 GCF_000298275.1 Orycteropus afer afer | reverse complement strand
TTCACTCAGCATAATGTCCTCCAAGTTCATCCACGTTATGCGGTGTTTTGCAGATTCTACATTATTCTTTAGCATTGCATAGTATTCCATTGTGACATTATAGATTTTTGGCAGTGTAGTGTGGTCCTTCCTCAAAGGGACCTGGCCTCCCCTTCATTCAAGGGGTTGTGGGTCTGTAAACTAACTCAAGTCTAGGAATTGATTGAGAGGCCATGACTCTGTATTCTGGCGATTCACTCTAGCCTGCTGTTCACGTGACCTAGAATTCTTCTGTCTATACAGATCAAGTAAATATTTAGTGGGTTTGCCATGTATTTCAGCACTAGGGACACCATGACTAAGTAGCCAATGCCATAATTCCACATGAGTCAGAGTATTCTGATTACTGTTTCGACTCTACTTCCATGATGGTAACCACACCCACCTTGCCTTTGACCATTAACTGCTGCCATTTGGCCCATACTACCACAGGGTCCAATCAGCCCCATCATAGTTAAGTGTCTTAGTTCAATTAGGGAAGTTTCCACTGTCAAATCCAGCTTATATAAAATAGCAATCACAGCAGTCTTCAAGGATACTGGAGCTCCCTTCACAAATTTATTCCTCACCATACTAGTGAAAGGCATGTCTTTCGGACTCTCCATTTCTGGCTCTAGGGGTCTAATCTGATAAATCCATTCTAACAGGCCAATTTCCCTAAGACTCTGGATATCTTAGGAGCTCTGGTAGTGTAGTGCCTAAGGCACTTGACTGCTAACCAGAAGGCTGGCGGTTCAAACCCACCAGCCACTCCTCGGATGGAAAGTTGGGCTATCTAATTCCATAATGATACTGCCTCAGAAACCCAAGGAGGGATCAGTATGAGTCAAGGCTGATTCGATAGCACACAACAACAACAACAACTGGATACCTTGTTCTACATTATACCAAGGCAAGTCTGGTACTTCAACTTGACTTAAGGTAGGCCACTGCATAATCCATGCTTCAGTAAGCCAACCAAATAAACTATTAGATCCTTTCCTAATCTCTCAAGCTGAAACACTGAATGAAGAATCTGTACTTAGTGGGCCTAAATCAATAAACTCAGACTGATCCAATGTTACATTCCTTGTACCATTATCCCACATAGCCATTCCCATACATATTCTCCAGGTTTCTGTCTGTACATGTTAGCAAAATCAAGTAGGTCTTTTCGGGTGTAGCATGCCACCTCCTCAGTCACACTTTGTATTTCACCTTTTGGAGCTTGCTTGGACTTATCTTTAGTTATATGTCTAGCAGCAACAATGGGTGGTTGGGGCAGTTCCTGAGAATATTCAGCAATGTCTTCCATGGCCTCTGCCTCAGGCAATGACCCAGCAGGAACAGTTGGGTTAATCCCATCAAGCTGAGGTGGAGGGGATGATGGTTTTACAGTAATCCCTTCAGATGGGAGGGATTCAACAGAATTTACTGGCTCCATATCCCGATCTTCCTGACTATCTTCCCGTATGTCCCCATTCCAGGTTTCAGGATCCCATTTTTTCCCAATCAATGCTCTCACTAACTTCAGACACCATTCTGGGTTGCCAATTTAATTGGTGTTGTAATTCAGCCACCCATACAATAAGACTGGGTTTGTTTTTTGGCAATATCACCTGTGTTACTAGAAGAAATAAGGCTTTCTTTCAGAGTACAACTGGCAACATTGAGGTCTTTTATGCAGCCCTTAAGCTGTGATTCAGCAGCCCTGAGCTCATCTCACTCTTTCACCACTTTGTCTAGTGTAAGTAGGACAACCAACCAGCTTCCTTATACTCCTCATGCTGACAAAATCACAGAAAAGTATCAAATATGTCATCACCCAGAGCCTCACTTCTCAAAAGTACTTGATCTATTGGTGGTGCTATTTTGTATATTAATGTTGCCACCTCACATCATGGATTAGCAGGGCCCCCTTTACTAATGGAGGCAGGGTCATAAGTGCCTTTATGATTAATCAAATTGGAGAACCAATTTAGGAAGTTCATCCTTATGATTTTGTCTCTCTAAAACCACTTCCAGTAACAAATGTGTTAGACTGGGTTCTCTAGAGAAACAAAACCAGTAAAGCTTATATAGAGAGAGAGAAAGGGAAATTTATGTTAGGAAAATGGCTCACAGACTTTTAGAGGCTGTTGTTGTTGTTGTTATGTGCCATCGAGTTGGACCCGACTCATAGCGACCCCTCCTTGGGTTTCCGAGGCAGTATCACTATGGAAGTAGATTGCCCCATCTTCCTTCCGAGGAGTGGCTGGTGGGTTTGAACCTCCAGCCTTCTGGTTAGCAGTCAAGTGCCTTAGCTACTATGCTACCAGAGCTCCCTTTAGAGGCTGGCAAGTCCCAAGTTTTTGGATCAAACGTCAAGCTGGAGACTTTTCCTGACTTACACAGCTGCAGGGGCTGAGGAGCTCAGGGTTGGCAGGCAGTATACTGACTGTTGACTCCAATGAATGATGAATCCAAGATTTTCAGGCCAAATGGTGTATTGTGCATTCATGGACAGTTGTAGACAACACAACAGAATCCCAATCCACAGAAGTGTGTCTCTTTTCCCAGGATGTCCATAAATATATTGGAAGCAGGCCACACCCCTAGGGAAACTCCCTTTCAATGGATTGGCTGCTCAAAACGTATACATATGATCCCATCATTGGAACAACCCACATCACAATTGCTTAAACCACACAGAATTGTGGTACAGCCAAGTTGACATGCAGCTCCAACTATCACAGATGGTATCCACATGCATACAAGGGACACCACTTAATTTATGTACCAACCATTAAAGATGAAGAAATGAAGATTTTTACCAACTTCTGCAGTCTGAAGTTGATCAAGCATGCAATCAAGATGTATTGATAATTATTGGTGATTGCAATGTGAAAGTTAGAAACAAAGAAATATTGTTGTTGGGTCACCTTCTGACTCATAGCAACACTATGTACAACAGAACGAAACACTGCCCGGTGGTTTGCCATCTTCACAATCCTTGCTGTATCTGAGCTCATTATTGAAGCCATCCTGTCAATCCATTTCATTGGGGGTCTTCTCCTTTTTCACTCACCCTCTATTTACCAAACACGATATCCTTCTTCAGGGACTGATTTCTACCAACAATATGACCAAAGCACATGAGACAAATCCTGGCCATTCTCACTTCTAAGGAGCATTCCAGCCGTACTTCTTCCAAGATAAATTTCATTTTTCTGGCAGTCCATGGTATTTTCCATATTCTTCACAAACACCATAATTCAAATGCATCAATTCTTTTTTGGTCTTCCTTATTCATTGTCCAGCTTTCACATGCATATGAGTTTATTGAAAATACCATGAGTTGGGTCACGCACCCCTTAGACTTGAAAGTGGCATCTGTGCTCTTTAACACTTTAAAGAGGTCTTTTGCAGAAGTTTTGCCCAGTGCAATACATCATCTGATCTCTTTGCTACTTCCATGGACATGATTGTGGATCCAAGTAAAATGAAATACCTAAAACTTCAATCTTTTCTCATTTTATTGTGATGTTGCATATTGGTCCAGTTGTAAGGATTTTTGTTTTCTTTATGTTGAGGTGTTATCCATACTGATGGCTGTAGTCTTTGATCTTCACCAGTAAGTGCTTCAAGTCATCTTCACTTTCAGCAGGCAAAGTTGTGTCATCTGCATATCTCAGGTTATTAATCAGTCTTCCTCCAATCTTGATGCCATGTCCTTTTTCATATAGTCCAGCTTCCTGGATTATTTGCTTAGTGTACAGATTGAATAAAAGTGGTGAAACAATACACCCCTGATGCACCCCTTTACTGATTTTAAGTCATTCACTATCCCCTTGTTCTGGTTAAATGACTGCCTCTTGGTCTATGTATAGGTTTCTCATGATCACAATGGATATTCAAGTTCATTTCCCAACTCAGGTCTGGGAAGTTTTCTGCTACAGTTTCCTCAAATATTCTTTCCATTCCTTTGTTTTTTCCCTCATTTTCTAGAATTCCCATATTATGTGTATTGGTTCTCCATCTGGCTTTGCTGAATTTTTTTAGTTTTGTTCTTTTTTCCCTCCCTTCTTTCTCTTGGGCTTAGGTGAACTCCATTGTTTTGTCCTGTAGTTAATTTACTCTTTCTTCTACCCACTCAGGTCTATTGTTGTATTTTTCTTTCACTTTCCAATTATTTTGTTCTAATGTTCTGTTTATTTCTTTTGTACGTATTTTATCTTCTTATTAACAATCTCATGTTGTTTTATTATCTCTATTAATTTATGGTTTTTGTGATCTTTGAATTATTTGAGCATATTTCAATTTGCCTTTTTGAAAATCCTCAAGTTTTTCCATTATCCTAACTTCCATGGGAGTAATTCCTGCTTCTCCATGCTGCTCTTTTCTTTTACCTTTTAAAACTTTATTGATTTACCATCTCATTAAAGCATGGGCTATTTTAACAGTATTATACATAATTTTGACTTCCCCAATGCTACACATCATCTAATGTCCTGACTGCTGCTTCCGTTGGCATCGATTGTAGAACCAAGCAACGTGAATTCCTTGACAACCTCA
>NW_006921667.1:10410140-10412374 GCF_000298275.1 Orycteropus afer afer | reverse complement strand
TCGGAAGGAAGGTTGGGCAATCCTACTTCCGTAGTGATACTGCCTCGGAAACCCAAGGAGGGGTCGCTATGAGTCGGGGCTGACTCGACGGCAAATAACAACAACAACAAGGCATTTTAAGGATCACACTGCTCTTTTAATTGTGCCATCTTTTCTTGATTTCTTGTATGCCTTACAATTTTTTGTTCAAGTTGAGGCATTTGAATGCTTTATTGAGGTAATTCTGGATTCCAGATTCTTTTCTGCACCCCAAATTGGTTTATGTGTGGGTTTCTCTTGTCAGCTGCCTCATTCCTCCTTGAGTACATGGCTTGTTACTTTATCTTTTGGGTTGGCTTCCAAGGTACTACATTTGTGTTTCTATTTCCTTGTTAATGGTGTTTTGCTATTTGTTTCAGGAGAATTGTACTGCATTTCTACTCATGTTGCCATTTGGGGAGTGAGATATCTTGCAGGGTGAGGTATCCTTTCTTAGGTCTGCATGCTCAGGTTTCCCTGCTCACTGTACCTTTCACATGGCCTCGCTGTTTGCAAAGTCAAGGTCTCTCTGCACTTTGCACACCACTCCCTCCTGAGACCCATGTGGTCCCAGGCTTGCAGTGTGCTAAGGATCCTTTCCTTAGGTCTATGTTTTCAAGCTTGTCTTCCTGTGGTCCCTTCACCAGAGGCTGGCTGTTTGAAAGGATGGGCTTCACTGTTCTCTACATGCTGCTTCCTCCCAAGACCCATGCAGCCTCAGACTTGGGGTGCACAAATGCACCCTTTCTTTGGTCTATATGTAGAGTTTTCTCTGCTCACTTTGCCTTCACCAAGTCCTGCCTGTTTCCAAAGTCCGGTTCTCAATGTACACCATATGCTGCTCCCTCCAGAGAAACCTGCAGTACCAGGCTTGTAGTGTGCCAAGGCATCCTTTCTTAGATTTGTGTTCTCAGGCTCCTCTGCCCATGTGCCTCCATTGGATCATAGCTCTTTACAAGTTCCAGGCCTCAGTGATTCTGTGCTGGTTACTGCCACCCCAAGATGGCTGCTATGAAGAGAGTGGAGCAAGGAACCTCCACTGTCTCATGGTCAGTATGTTACCTTTTACTTGACTTAGTGTTCCCTTCGGTCATCCAATCCTTTATCTGATGTCTAGAGTTCTGTGACTATCATTTTTTTCAATATTTGCTCATTTCCTTCTAAAATAGTTTTAGGGGTTCAGAATGTGTACTTGCTTATCTTTCTCCATATTTCTCTCTCTCTCTCTTTTTTTTTTAAATGTGTTCTGTCAATCTCTGCCTTTTATTTGGTGAGTTTAATACATTTATACTTAAAGTGATCACTGATGAAGGAATTACTTCTGTGGTTTTGCTATTTGTTTTCAAAATGTTGTATCTTTTCTGTTCCTCAGTTTCTCCATACTGCTTTCTTTTGAGTTTGATTGACTTTTTCTTTGTATACCACTTTGATTCCCTCTTCATATTCTGTATTTTTAATTTTTTTTCTTTTTATTGTGATTTGGGTGAAAATTTACAGAGCAAATACACTTTCCATACAGCAGTTCACATACACTTTGTCTCATGACATTGACCACAATTTACCACAATGCGACATCTCCCCTTCCACTTCCTCCCAATAGTTACCTCTTCCCTGTGTCCATCCCTCCATGCACTCCTACCCCCTGAGCTGTCTCTCTGTGCACAAGCAGCCCTTCTTTCTCTCATGCTTGTTCTCTCCAAGGAGTGTATCTACCTCAGGTAAATGTTCAACTCATATGCCTGTCTATTGTTTGGCTGGAAGCCACAGGTGAGCATTCAATTCCAGACCTGAAAGGCAGCGAGGGGCCATAGTCTCAGTGGTTCCACGAGGCTCTATCGGGCCAGCAAAGCTGTTCCCTGCTTTTTTTTTTTCCCCAAATGATTTTGAGTTTTGTTTCACATTGTTCTCCCTGTCTATCTAGGATCTCCTACAAAGATCCTCTTCCAGTAGCAGCCAAGAACCATCTAGTTCTTCTGGTCTCATAGTCACATAGGCTATGGATTGGATGGTGTACCAGTCGCTAGGACTAATTGTTTCCATGAATTTTTGGTTTTCTTCATTCTTCTTGGCTCTAGACGAGGAGAGACCCATTGTTGCATCTAGATGGCAGCTTGCAAGCTTTTAAGATCTCAGTCGCTACTTGCCACAGTAGGAGGTGGAACAATGTTTTGTGTAGCATGTTATGCCAATGGAGCTTGATGTCCTCTGAGACTATG
>NW_006921667.1:10405916-10409515 GCF_000298275.1 Orycteropus afer afer | reverse complement strand
ATCCCATGGTGTGTATGTACCATAGTTTGGACATCCATTCCTCAGTTGATGGACCTAGGTTGTTTCCATCTTTTGGCTATTGTAAATAGTGCTGCTATGAACATGGGTGTGCATATGTCTGTTCTTGTCATGGCTCTCACTTCTTTAGGATATATACCTAGTAATGGAATAGTAGTTACCTTGGAGATTACAATTAACATCCTAAATTTATAATAATCTACTTTGAAGTGGTACCAGCTTATCTTCAGAAGCATACATTAATTCTGCCCCTATCCAGCTCCACTCCCTCTTTGTTGTTATTGTCACAAATTACAGCTTTTTACATTGCATGTCCATCAGCATAGTTAAAATTATTGCTTTAGGTCATTGTCTCTGATACCATATAGGAAACAAAAAGATGAGTTATAAATCAAAAACAAATTGTAGCTTTTATATTTACCTAGTTACCTTTACTGGTGATCTTTATTTCTTCATATGGATTTGAGTTACCTTAGTAGCTCATAGTATCCTTTCATTTTTGCCCAAAGAATTCCTTTTAGCATTTCTTCTATGGCAGGTCTACTACCAAGAAACTCCCTTAGCTTTTGTTTATCTGGGAAAGTCTTAATTTATTGTTCATTTTGAAGAACAATTTTTCAGTAAATAGAATTCTTGGTTGACAGTTTTTCTTTCACTATTTTAAATGTCATCCACTGCCTTTTGTCCTCCATGGTTTCTGAGGAGAAATCAGTGCTTAATCTTATTTAGGATCTTTTGTATGTGATAAAGGAGCTCTGGTGGTGCTGGGGTTAAAGCATAGCTGCTAATCAAAGGTTACAGTTCAAACCTACCAGCTACCCCACAGAGAAAGATGAGGCAGTCTGCTTCCATAAACATTTACAGCCTTGGAAACCCTATGGGGCAGTGCTACTGTGTCCTATAGGGTTGCTATGAGTCAGGTTTGTTTTTTTGGGTTTTAGTATATGATAGGTTGCTTTTCTCTTGCTGTTATCAAGATCATCTCTTAGACTTCTAACAGTTTGATTATAATTTGTCCTAGTGCAGTTCTCCTTGAGTTTATCCTTTCTGGAGTTTGTTGAGTTTTTTGGAGGTATACATTCATGCCTTTTATCAAATTTTGGAAGTTTTCATCCATTCTTTCTTTTTAAATGCATTTTATTGAAATATAAATTATGTACAGTGAAATACACAAAACTAAAGTGACATGGGTCAATGTGTTTTTCTTTTTTTTTGGCAGTGTTCCCTCCCCTCTGTTCCCACCCTTGGCAACCAATACAGAAAGTTTCCTTCCATATATAAACCTTTCCTTGACCCTCCACAACAACAAACTAATACTATATTTGTCCTTCTGTGATTGACTTACGTCACTCGGAGTAATGTCCTCCAAGTTCATCCATATTATGCAGTTTTTGCAGTCTCTACATTATTCTTTAGTGCTGCATAGCATTCCAGTATGTGTATGTACCATAGTTTGGTCATCCACTCTTCTGCTATAAGTCTTAGAGATAAGTCTCTTGCCAGATGTGTAATTATTGGCAAATATGAATTTGCTCCTGTCATTTTTGTTATGTGCTTTTTCATGGTGTCAATTTCTGTGTTCCATATAATATTCTATGCTGAACTCATTTGTTTATGAATCATGTTATTACTTCCTTCATTGCTATTGTTTTAGTATTTGCTGAATATTTATGCTAGTCCACTTTTCTGATGTGAAGGTTTATCATTTTTCTTTGAGGTTACCCTGCGATTTACAGTTTTCTTCCCAAGTTTAGAACAGTCCATTCTATCCTGTAGTTGTCTTGACTTCCTTACCATCTAGAAGTTCTGTAATGACACAGTTTTACCCCTCTTTTTGGTTTGTAATTGTCCTCATTGATGTCTCTGGTTCCCTGTTTACAATCTTGTAAACTTATTTACTTTGGATACTTCCATAGCTGGATTGGTTTTTGGGTTATATCATCATGTGTGTTAATGGTCAGTTGCTGTTGGCCGTTGTTGCTTCTCTGTCCAAAGAGTATCCTTTAGCATCTCTTGTAAGGTTGGTCTGGTTTTAACAAATTCCCTTAATTTCTGCTTATCTGCAAATGTCCTAATTTCACCATCATATTTGAGGGACAATTTTGTTGGGTACATAATTCTTGGTTGGAAATTTTTCTCTTTCAGTGTTTTATATATACCAGCCCATTGTCTGGGTGGTTTCTGTCAAGAAATCCGAGCTTAGTCTTATTGGTTGACCCTTGTAGGTAACTTTTCGTTTTTTTAGTGCTGCTCTCATGATTCTTTCTTTGTCTTTGGTTTTGGTAAGTTTGATGATGACATGTCTGGGTGATATTCTTTTGGTGTCTATTCTGTTTGGGGTTCATTGGACTTCCTGAATGGATATATTCTCATCTTTCATCATTTCAGGAAAATTCTCTTCCAGTAAATCTTTGATAATTTTTTCTATGGTTTTATTTGTGTCAGCTATTCTTTTTTCAAATATTCTTTCTTCCTGTTTTTCTCTTCTCCTTCTGAACTCCCAAAATATATGCTTTGGGATGCTTGATGATGTTCCATAGAATGCTTAAGCTCTGTTATTTTTCTATGTTATCATTATTATATTTTCTTTTCCTCAGGGTGAGTAATCTCTATTGCCCTAGCTTCAAGTGTGTTGATTCTCTCTAATGTCAAACTCCTCTAGTAAACTTTTCATTTCAATTATTGTAATTTTCAGTTTCATAATTTTCATCTTGTTCTTTTTCATCATTTCTCTTTATTAATATTCTCTACTTTAAAATATATCATTTACCTGACTTTCTTTAGTTCTCATGGTATCCTTCAGCTCTTTGAGAATACTTAAGACAGTTAAAAGTCTTTATCTAGTAAGTCCAATGTCTGGGCTTCCTTCAGGACAGTTTCTACTCACTTCTTTTTTGCTAAGAATGAGTCATATTTCATGTTTTCTTTTCTTTTCTTTTTTTTTTTTTTGCATACCTTTGTTGAAAACTAGGCAGAATATTATACTGTAACAACTCTGGAAATCAGATTCTTCTCTCTCCCCAGGATTGATGCTTGATATGAGATTTTTGTTTTTGTTGTAATTGCATGTTTTGTTGAGTGACTTTTGTAAACTATTTTTATATTGTATTTTTTGTCATCTGTGGTCACTAATCTGTTTCATTAGCTTTGTAACCAGTCAGTGATTTGACAGAGATTTCTTTAAATGCTTAAAGTTGAGAAAAGAAAAGACAATACCCTCCTGGATTTGACACTGTCTTGGGGAACTTCTTCAATGCTTAGGCTTTTTCAATCCTGTTTTAGCCTTCACTCCCTTTTTGCATGGACCCTAAAAGTTATCTATAGGTCAAAACTTAAGATCTCCTCCAGTCTTTTCTGAAAATGTATTCAACTCTGGCATATGCAGGAGTTTTCAAAGCGTCTATTCCTCCATATATCTCCTTCTTCTGCTTCTTTATTGCAAGGCTTTTTGTTGTGCTTATTGCCCCACCCCTTATTCCTTGTCCCAGGTGTTTTGGCTAACACATTTGCCTTTAAGGAGCTCTGATAGCATAGTGCCTAAGGCACTTGACTGCTAACCAGAAGGCTGGCGGTTCAAACCC
>NW_006921667.1:10404715-10405816 GCF_000298275.1 Orycteropus afer afer | reverse complement strand
CGAAGAAGACCTGATGAAGATCAGAGCCTATAGTCTTCGGGATGGATTACATCTCAAAATAAAGAAAACTAAAATCCTCACAACTGGACCAATAAGCAGCATCATGATAAATGGAGAAAAGATTGAAGTTGTCAAAGACTTCATTTTACTTGGTTCTAAAATCAATGCCTATCACTTGACTGCTAACCAGAAGGCTGGCGGTTCAAACCCACCAGCCACTCCTCGGAAGGAAGGTTGGGCATTCCTACTTCCGTAGTGATACTGCCTGGGAAACCCAAGGAGGGGTCACTATGAGTCGGGGCCGACTTGATGGCAAATAACAATAGCAACAACTTTTGACAAACACTGCCTATTAAACTGCTTCTGTCCTGGAAAATCTCCGAAGTGGCTTTGAGCCATTCATTCAGAGAACTACCAGACAAGTCTTCATAATAAGGTCCATATTGCCCCATCTGATGTGAGCAAGCTATGCCAGGAAAGCAAGCTTCCATTTTTATGCCTCTGAAGTGGGGAGTGGGGGATGGTAAATAGGTAAGTTAAAACACCACAGCACTCTCTTACCAAAATTGAGCAGTTTCTTTCTGCATTAAACTTTCCTCTGGTTGACACCATGTGTTACAGAGTAGAATTACTACATAGGGATTTCTTGGCTGTAATCTTTATGAGCTCTGGTAGCATAGTGCCTAAGGCACTTGACTGGTAGCCAGAAGGCTGTCAGTTCAGACTCACCAGCCACTCCTCAGAAGGAAGGTTGGGCAATCTACTTCCTAGTGATACTTGGAAACCCAAGGAGGGGTTGCTATGAGTCGGAGCTAACTCGAGGACGACACATAACAACAATCTTTCTGAAAGCAGGCCTTTCTTGGCACCACTGGGTGGGTTGGAACTACTAATCTTTTTGTTTGTTTGTTTGTATTTTCTCTCTCTCTCTCTCTCTCTCTTTTATAATTGTAGTGAAAACATACACATCGAAACATCTGTAAACACAATTCTACATTTACAACTTGTTGTTGTTGTTGTTGTTATTTGCCGTTGAGTGGGCCCCGACTCATAGTGACCCCTCCTTGGGTTTCCAAGGCAGTATCACTACGGAAGTAGGAT
>NW_006921667.1:10390037-10398911 GCF_000298275.1 Orycteropus afer afer | reverse complement strand
CTGTGTCTGTGTTAATTGGTTTCCCTTTTCTTTGTTGAAGAGGGTCTGTGCAATCCTTCTGCCTAGTCCGCCATCTTGCCCCGCCTCCTGCTATCATTATTTCTAACCTCATCCAAAACATTCCACTACCCTTAACATAAAATCTATGCCTTTCAAACAAAAACTCCCCCTTTTCTCCTTCCTCTGAACCATAGTAACCACTAATAACCTTTGGTTTCTGTATATTTGCTTATTTCATGTAAGTGAGATAGTACAGTATTTATCTTTTTGTTACCGAGTTATTTTACTTAGCATGTTTTCAGGGTTCATTCATGTTGAGGCATGCATCGGAGCTTAATTTATCTTTATGGATGCACAATATTCCATTTTGTGTATGCATCGCATTTTGTTTATCCATTCATCTATTGATGGACATTGCTTTTATTTTCACCTTTTTGCTTTTGTGAAAAAGTACTGCAATGAATATTGGTGCGTATTTTTCTGTTTGTGTTCTTGCCATCAATTCTGGGTATATACCTAGCATTAGGGTTGCTGGGTCCTATGGTAATTTTGTGTTCAACTTTTTGTGGAACTGCCAAACTGTTTTTCACAGTGGGTATACAATTTTACATTCCCACGAATAATGGATGAGGAGTCCAGCAGTTTCTCCACAACCTTGCCAACATTTGTTTTCCCTTTTTATTTATTTTTTTTTTTTTTTGGTGATCATTGACATTCTAAGGGGGATGAGGTAATAACTCTCTAATGGTTAATGATGCTGAGCACATGATGTTTCATGGGCTTGTTTGCCATTTGAATATCCTCATTAGTGAAATAATCTGTTTAAGTCCTTTGCCCATTTTTTGATTGAGTTGTCTTTTTGTTGTTAAGGTGCAAAAGTTTTATATATTATTTGGATATTTGGCTCTTACTTGATATATGGCTGTGTTAGACTGGGTTCTCTAGAGAAACAAAACCAGTAATGCTTATAGAGAGAGAAAAAGGGAAATTTATCTTAGGAAAATGGCTTTCACACTTATAGAAGCTGGCAAGTCCAAAGTTCTTGGATCAAACATCAAGCTGGAGACTTTTCCCGACTCACACAGCTGCAGGGGCTGAGGAGCTCAAGATTGGCAGGCAGTATACTGTCTGTTGACTCCAATGAATGACAAATCCAAGATCTCCAGGCCAAATGTAGATTGTTCACTCATGGACTGTTGTAGATAGCACAACAAAATCCCAATCCACAGAAGAGTGTCTCTTTTCCCAGGATGTCCATAAATGTACTGGAAGCAGGCCACACTCCTAGTGAAGCTCTCAGTAGATTGGCTGCTCAAAACATATACATCTGATCCCATCATTGGAAAAACCCACATCACAATTGCTTAAACCACACAGAATTGTGGTCCAGCCAAGTTGATACACAGCTCCAACTGTGTCACATCACAATGACTCTGCAAAATTTTCTCCCAGTCTGTAGGTTATCTTTTCACTTTGTTGATAATGTCCTTCAATGTACCAAAGTATTAAATTTTATGAGGTCCTATCTATTTTGTCTTTTGCTGCTTGGGCTTTTGTTATGTCTGATAATCTATTGCTAAAGACTAGGTCCTATAGCCTCACCCTTACATTTTCTTCTAAGAATTTTATGGTTTCATTTTTTTTTTACATTTAGGTCCTTATCCATTTTGATTTTTTTTTTTAATGAGATTTGGGTGAAAGTTTACAGAGCAAATTGGTTTTCTAGTCAATGATGCATGCACATTTTGTTTTATGACATTCACTGCAATTCTCACAATGTAACAACATTCTTCCGACTTCTTCCTTGTATATACCATTTCCCTTCATCCTTCTTTCTTATTCATTTTTGCTTTCTTAGCTTTATCCCTGGGTAAATGCTGCTCTTTTGTTCTCGTATGGTTGATCATTCTAATGGATGCATACCTCTTTCGTACTACTGTTTACCTTATAGGCCTATCATTTGGCTGAACGTTGAGCCACAGTTATGAGTTCAGTTCCAGGTTTGAATGGTGTCTAAGGAAAGAATCTTGGAGATTCTATGAGTCTTTATCAGAGCAGTAAGCCTAATCATTTTTATTATTTTGAGTTTTGTTCCATATTTTTGTCCCATTCTATCTGGGATCTCCTATTCTGATCCTTTCCAGAGTGGTCAGCAGTGATAGCTGGGCACCAGCTAGTTCTTCTGGTCTCACAGTCATGATGGTTGGGGTTCACGTGGTCCATTAGTCCTTTGGACCAATTGTTTCCTTGCATCTTTGATTTTCTTCATTCTTCTTTGCTCTGGACAGGAGAGATAATAATTGCACTTTAGATGGCCACTCACAAGCTTTTAAGACCTTAGTTGCTACTTATCAAAGTAAGATATAGAACATTGTCTTTGTGGACTATGTTATGCCAATTGACCTAAGTGTCCTCCAAGACTATGGTCCTAATCTCCCATATAATCCCCCAATAATTCATTTCCTCAAGGTGTTTGGTTATGGCTAAGAAGTTTTCATAACTTTTGTGCCTATGTACTCTATTACATTCATGGATATATTTACAGCACATATATCATATGTAGAAATATCCTTTGTCAAACTTATATATATTTGTGGGTATAGCCTCTTTTGCCTTCCTACCCCTTTTCAGTGTTAGTGTCTATCAATGTATCTACTTGTAGATTATTAGTATTACTGTTATTGCAGGGTTATGTATGTAATATAGGAGCTCTGGTTGTGTAGTGCCTAAGGCATTTGACTGCTAACCAGAAGGTTGGTGGTTCAAACCCACCCTTTCTGCCTTTAACTCTTGTGCTCCTCCTAGTGTCATCTTCTGCCTTCATTGTTTTGTGCTAACCTCCACATTGTTGTATATTGCCTTCTCCTTTACCCAAGCTAAATGTGTCTACCCTCCAGTTAGTGATTTATCCTCCCTTTCTTTCACACACCTGGTAACCTTCAAAGAATGATTCTTTCTGTATATAAACTTTCCTTGACTTTTTACAGTAGTGGTCTCATACAATAATTGTTGTATTGTGATTGACTAATTTCATTCAGCATTATGTCTTCAAGGTACCTCCGTGTTATGAGGTATTTCACAGATTCATCATCATTCTTTAATGTTACATAGTATTCCATTGTGTGTATGTACCATAGTTTATTCGTTCCTCCGCTGATGGGCATTTAGGTTATTTCCATCTTTTTACTATTGTAAATAATGCTGTGATAAACATTGGTGTGCATATATATAATGGCTAATGATTAGAGAGAGGCAAATCAAAACAATGAGATATCATCTCACCCCAGCATTAATAGCAAAGTTCATAAAAACAGAAAACAACAAATGCCAGGGTATGGAGAGACTGGAACACTTGTAAACTACTGGTGGGACTATAAAATAGTGCAAACATTGTGGAGAAAACACAGCACTTCCTCAACAATTTGGAAATAGAAATACCATATAAGAGCTGTGACACAAACTCTGGTAACATAGTGCCTGAGGAATTTGACTGCTAACCAGAAGGCTGGCAGTTCAAACCCACCAGCCACTCCTTGGAAGGAAGATTGGGCAATCTACTTCTGTAGTGTTACCACCTCGGAAACCCAAGGAGGGGTCACTATGAATTGGATCCGACTTATTGATAGTGAGTAATGGCTAATGATAGCAAGCATTTCTTTATGTATTTGTTAGCCTTCTGAATCTCTTTGGTGAAGTGTCTGTTCATGTCCTTAGTTCATTTTAAAATCGGATTGTCTTTTTGTTGTTGAGGTGTTGAAGTTTTCTATAGATTTCAGAGATTAGTTCCTTGTCCAAAGTCATTGCCAAGAATTTTTTCCCAGTAAGTAGGTTCTCATTTTAATCTTTTGACAAAATCTTTTGATATGCATAAATTTTTTATTTTTAGGAGGTCTGTTGTCTAGTTTGTATTCTGCTGTTTGTGCATTTTCAGTTTTGTTTGATAGTATATTTATGCCATGCATTAGGGCCCCCTAAGTTTGGCTCTATTTTTTCTTTTATGATCGTTATAGTTTTAGGTTTTATATTTAGTTCTTAGGTTCATCTTGTGTTAGTATATATGGCAAGAGATATGGATCCTGTTTCATTTTTCTGCAAATAGATATCTACTTTTGCTGGTATCACTTGTTAAAGAGACTGTCTCTTCCCCATTTAATGGAGTTCAGCCCTTTGTCAAACATCAGCTATCCATAATAGGTGGATGGATTTACTTCTGGGTTCTCAGTTCTGTTCCATTGGTCTGTGTCTGTCATTGGAACAATTCCAGGATGTTTTGACTATTGTGGCTGTATAGAAGATTTTGCAGTCAGAAAGAGTGAGGCCTCCTACTTTGTTCTTCTTCTTTAGCAGTATTTGCTTATCTAGGGTCTCTTTCTTTCCATATACATTTGGAAAATGATGATAGAATCTGCATTAAGATTGCATTATATCTTTATATTGCTTTGGGTAATTGTTCTGGTTACCTAGTGCTGCTCTAACAAGAATATACCACAAATGGTATGGCCTTAACAAGCAGGAGTTTATTCTTACAATTTGGAGGCTTTAAGTTCAAGTTCAAAATGCCAGGCTCTAGGGGCTGGGTGAAAGCCCCTCAACCTTGGAGTACAGCTCTGTCTCCTGCTCCTGGCCCACTGGAGCTAGAGGCATTTTTTCACTCAGACAGCTGCTGGCTGCTAAGGCTGAGAACCCCCAAGGCTGACAAGTAAAAGGGCACAGTCCCGATGTTACCAAACCACATGGCAGGCCATTAACTTAAGCCCATTGTAAGTCTCAAGGTTGGCAAAGCATAGCAGGCTGCTGAGCAATGACACGGCTACACGCAGGGTCCAAGCGTGCCATAGGCTAGAGACCATTCCCAAGGCTTCTCCTTATATACATGAAGAAGACCACATTCCCTAAGGTTGCTCACAGTAGATTCCTCCATGGAGTTGATTAGCAGTCTCATCATGGGGAATACTATATCCAGCTGCCCAGCCACTCAACCAGGCCTAGCCAAGTTGACACACAAACATAACCACCACAGTAATATTGACATTTTCACTCTGTTAAGTCTTCCTATCCATAAGCATCACATGTTGTTGTTATGTGCTGTCACGTTATCTTTGACTCATAGCGATCCTATGCACAGCACGGTGTATGTATTCTTCCGTTTATGTAGGTTTCTTTGGTTTCTGAAAGTAGTGTTTTGCAGTTTTCTTCACAAAGGTCTTTCATATCTCTGATTAGATTTATTCCTAAGTACTTCATCTGTTGTTGTTGTTATGTGCCATCAAGTCGGACCCAACTCATAGCGACCCCTCCTTGGGTTTCTGAGGCAGTATCACTACGGAAGTAGATTGCCCCATCTTCCTTGTGAGGTGGGTTTGAACTGCCAGTCTTCTGGTTAGCAGTCAAGTGCCTTAGGCACTATGCTACCAGAGCTCCTAAGTACTTCATCTAATGGGTGGTTATTGTAAATGGTATTGTTTTTCCTGATTGCCTTTTCAGAGATCTCTTTGTTAGTGTAGGGGAATCCAACTGATTTTTGTTGATCTTGTACTCTGTCACTTTGCTCAATCTTTTTATTAGTTCCAGTAATTTTCTTGCTGAGTCTCTAGGATTTCCTATGTATAAGATTATATCATCTGCAAATATACTTTTACTTCTCTGGCAATGTGGATACCTTTTATCTCCCTTTCTTGCCTAATTGCTCTGGCTAGGACTTCCAATACAATATTGAATAGGAGTTGTGATAAAGGACATCCTTTCCGATTCCTGTTTGCAAGGGGAATATTTCTATAACAGTGTTGGATGTTGGCTTTGTGTTAATTATGTTGAAAAATTTCTCTTCTATTCCTATTTTGCTGAGCATTTTTATCAACAGTGCATGGTGGATTTTGTCAAATGACTTTCTGCATCAATTGACATGATCATGTGGATTTTTTCCTTGGTTTTATTTATGTGGTGGATTGTGTTGTTTTTCTAATACTGAATCATCTTTGCATTGTTGTTGTTGAGTTAGTTCCAACTTATAGTAACCATGTGTACAACAGAACGAAACACTGCCCAGTCCTACACCATCCTCACAATATTTGCTATGCTTGAGTTCATCATCACAGCTACTTTACCAATCCATCTCATTAAAGGTCTTCCCCTTTTTCACTGACCATCCACTTTACCAAGCATGATGTCCTTTCCCAGGGATTTCTGCCTTCTGACAACATAACCAAAGTACATGAGAAGAAGTCTGGCTATTTTCACTTCAAAGGAGCATTCCAGCCATACTTCTTCAAAGACAGATTTGTTTGTTCTTTTGGCAATCCCTGGTATTCTCAGTACTCTCTGCCAACACCATAGTTCAAATGCATCAGTTGTTCCGCATCTTCCTTATTCATTGTCCAGCTTTCACGTGTATATGAGGTGACTGAAAATACCATGGCTTGGGTCAGGTGCATCTTGGTCTTCAAAGTGACATATTTGCTTCTAAGCACTTTAAAGAGGGTCTTTTGCAATGGATTTGCCCAGTGCAATACGTCCTCTGATTTCTTGACTGCTACTTCTATGGACATTGATTATGGATCCAAATAAAATTAAATCCTGACAATTTCAATCTTTTCTCTATTTATTGTGATATTGCTTGTTGGTCCAGTTGTAAGGATTTATTTTTCCTTTATGTTGAGGTGTACTGAAGGTTGTACTCACCAATCTTCATCAGTAAGTGCTTCAAGTTATTTTCACCTTGAAA
Organism: Orycteropus afer afer; assembly: GCF_000298275.1. Classification (NCBI taxonomy): domain Eukaryota; kingdom Metazoa; phylum Chordata; class Mammalia; order Tubulidentata; family Orycteropodidae; genus Orycteropus; species Orycteropus afer. Next base: position 10,392,190 of record NW_006921667.1, on the reverse strand, counting down.
GCAAAGTTGTATCATCTGCATATCTCAGGTTGTTAAAGAGTCTTCTTCCAATCCTGATGCCACTTTCCTCTTCATATACTCCAGCTTCTCTGATTATTTGGTCAGCATACTGATTGAATAAGTATGGTGAAAGGATACACCCTTCATGCACAACTTTCCTGATTTTAAACCTTTCAGTATCCCTTTGTTCTGTGTACAGGTTCCTCATGAGCACAATTAGGTGTGAATTCTCATTCTTTGCAATGTTATCAATAATGTGTTATTATCCACACAGTCGAATGCCTTTGCATAGTCAACAAAACACAGGTAAACATCTTTCTGGTATTCGTTGATTTCAGCCAGCCAAGATCCACCTGACATCAACAATGATATCATCCCTCATTCCATGCCCTCTTGTGAATATGGCTTAAATTTCAGGCAGTTAACCTGTCAATAGGAGCTCTGGTAGCACAGTGGCTAAGACACTTGCCTGCTAACCAGAAGGCTGGCGGTTCAAACCCACCAGCCCCTCCTTGGAAGGAAGGTTGGGCAATCCTACTTCCGTAGTGATACTGCCTCGGAAACCCAAGGAGGGGTCGCTATGAGTCGGGGCCGACTCGACGGCACATAACAACAAAAACAACCTGTCAATATATTCCTGCAACCACTTTTGAATTGTCTTCAGCAAAATTTTACTTACATGTGATAGTAATAATATTGTCCAATAATTTCCACATTCTCTTAGATCACCTTTCTTTGGAATGGTAATAAATACGGATCTCTTCCAGTCGGTTGGTCAGGTAGCTGTCTCCAAAATTCTTGGCAAGTGAGTGCATCCAGCACTGCATCCGTTTGCTGAAACGTCTCAATGGGTATTCTGTCAATTCCTAGAGCGTCACTTTTTGCCAATTCCTTCAGTGTAGCTTGGACTTCTTCCTTCAAAACCATTGGTTCTTGATCATATGCTACCTCTTGAAATAGTTGAACATCAACCTATCCCTTTTGATACAGTGATGCTATGTATTTCTTCCATCTTATTTTGATGTTTCCTTCATCATTCAATATTTTGCCCATATTTTGTCCATCAATATTTTGCCCATCATTCAATATTTTTCCCTTCAGTGTTGCAACTCAAGGCTTGAATGTTTTCTTCAGTTTTTTCAGCTTGAGAAATGCTGAATGTATTCTTCCCTTTTGGTTTTCTAATCCCAGGTCTCTGCACATTTTATTATAATACTTTGTCTTCTTGAGCTACTCTTTGAAATCTTCTGTTCAGCTAGTAAATTTGAATAATATTCGTATTAACTGGTCTTCCTTGTAGGCAAAAAACAAACAAACAAAAAAAAAAACTCATTGCCATCAGGTCGATTCAACTCATAGCGACCCCTCCTTGGGTTTCTGAGGTAGTATCTCTACAGAAGCAGATTGCCCAATCTTTATTGCAAGGTGGGGCTAGTGGGTTTGAACCACTAGCCTTCTGGTTAGCAGTCAAATGCCTTAGGCACTGTGCCACCAGAGGTCCTATATGTATGTTCTAGTTACCCAGTGCAACTCTGACAAGAATACACCACAAATGGGATGGCCTTAACAAACAGGAGTTTATTCTCTCATAGTCTGGAGGCTTTAAGTCCAAGTTCAAAGTGCCAGGTTCTAAGGGGCTGGGTCAAAGCCCCTCGACCTTGGGCTTCAGCTCTGCCTCTTGGTCCTGGCCCACTGAAGCTAAAGGCATCTCTTCACTTAGACAGCTACTGGCTGCTGAGATTAACAAGCCCAAGGTTAACAAATAAAATGGCACAGTCCCGATGTTACCAAACCACATGGCAGGCCATTAATTCAAGTCCAGTGTAAGTCCCAAGGTCGGCAGAGCATGGCAGACTGCTGACCAATGACACAGCTACATGCAGGGTCCAAGTGTGCCATAAGCTAGAGACCATTCCACAAGGCTTCTCCTTATATACAGGAAGCAGACCATATCCGTAGGGCAGCTACTCAGCTGCTCACAGTAGATTCCACCATGGAGTTGATTAGCAGTCTCATCATGGGGAATACTACATCTAGCTGCCCACCACTCAACCAGGCCCAGCCAACTTGACACACAAACTTAACCACCACAGAGTATATTATCCTATCACAGAAAGCATTGTATTTCAGGATAGATCTTGAAATGTGTTTTT
>NW_006921667.1:10384743-10389652 GCF_000298275.1 Orycteropus afer afer | reverse complement strand
GGAAGGAAGATGGGGCAATCTACTTCCGTAGTGATACTGCCTCGGAAACCCAAGGAGGGGTCGCTATGAGTCGGGTCCGACTCAACAGCACATAACAACAACAACAACGACACTTTCAGGAGGCAGCTCTTCCCTAGTCATATTTTGAGTGCCTTCCAACCTGAAAGGGCTCATCTTCTGGCACTATATCAGACAATGATTCCCTGCTATTTATTAAGTTTTCCAGCAAACCTTATGAATAGCAGTGCTTCACCACTATTCATAAGGTTTTCAACGGCCAGTATTTTCAGAAGTGGATGACCCTGTCCTTATTCCCATTGGAAGTTCTGCTGAAACCTGTCCACCAGAGGTGACACTGCTGGTATTTGAAATACCAGTGGCTAGCTTCCAACCTCACAGCAAGCCACCACAATAGAACAAACTGAAAGATGAGTGGTGGCATCTTTGCATACCTGGTATGCTTCCCATTTTGTTCATGATATATATATATTTTATATATTATTGTATTTTCTTGACAGTTTTTGTGAGAGTTCATGAAGGTTATTGGTTTATAATTCTCTTTTTTAGTGATGCTTTTGCCTGGTTTTGATATCAGGATTATGCTTGCTTCATATAATGAGTTTGGGAATATTCCATCCTTTTCTATGATCTGGCATAGTTTGAGTAGAATTGGTGCCAGATCTTCTCTGAATGTTTAGTAGAATTCACCAGTGTAGCTGTCTGGGGTAGGTGGTTTTTTTTTTTTGTTTGTTTGTTTGTTTGTTTTGTTTTTTATGACCTATTAAACGTCTTCTATTGTGATAGGTCTGTTCAAAATTTCAACCTCAGATTGTATTAGTTTGGGTAGGTAGTGTGTTTCTAGAAATTTGTCCAGTTCTTCTGGATTTTCAAATTTGTTCTTCATAGGAGTCTGTCATTATCCTTTTTCTTTCAGTAGTTTCTGTTGTGACATTGTCTATTTCATTTCTCATTAGTATTATTTTCATCTTCTCCTTTTTTTCCTATGTTAAATTTCTCAGTGTGTTTTCAATTTTATTAAACCTTTCAAAGAACCAAATTCTAGTCTTGATTCTATCATTCTTCTGTTTCATGTATTTATGCTTGAACATTATTTCCTTTCTTCTGGTGACTATACAATTTTTTTTTTCTGTTCTTTTTATAATTGTTGGTGATGTTGGGTTAAGATGTTGATTTTGGTTCTTTTTTTTTTCCCAAAAAAATGTACTGTAAAACATTTCAAATGGGAAAAATGACTAGTGTAATGAACCCCCATGTGCCAATAACTTAGCTTCAAAAACTATCAACTAATAGTTAATCTTTTTTATATTATTATTATTATGTATTTTTAAATCCCTTCACCCATATCAAATCTATCTCTTAATTATCCATCTATCTTTTTTTCTTTTTTGATGTGTGCACTTAAAGCTATAAATTATCCTCTGAGCATTGCTTTTGCTGTGTTGCAAAGATTTTGGTACATTGTGTTTTCATTCTCATTTGAGTAATTTTTTTATTTTTTATTTCTTCTATTACCCAGTTTTTGAACAGGATATTTTTCAGTTTCCATGTATTTGATTTTTTTTCTCTTCATCATCTTTTTCTTGATTTCTAATTTTAAAGCATCGTGGTCTGAGAAGATGCTTTGTAGTTTTTTGATGTTGTTAAATTTATTGAGGCTTGGTGAGACCCCTGAGACTATGACCCCAGCTACCCTTCAGGTCTGGAATTGAACTCACTATATGGCTTCCAGCCAAATAATAGACAGGCATATGGGGTGGACACACTCCTTGGAGCCATCAATCATGGAAGAACCGAAGGGCTGTGTATGCACAGGGAGACAGCTCAGGGGGCAGGAGTGCATAGGAGGGAAGGACACAGGGAAGAGGGAACCATGGGGAAGAAGTGGGGAGACAACTGTTACATTGTGGGGAATTGCAGTCAATGTCATGAGACAAAATGTGTATGAACTGCTGTATGGAAAACGAATTTGCTCTGTAAACTTTCACTCAAAGCACAATAAAAATAAAAAATAAAAATAAATTTATTGAGGCTTGCTTTGTGGTCTAACATACAGTATATTCTGAAGAATGTTCCACATGCACTGGAAATGAATGTATACTGTGCTCCTGTTGGGTCGAGTGCTCTGTATACATATATGAGGTCTAGTTGGTTGATTGTGTTGTTTAGATCTTCTCTTTACTGAGTTTTTTTCTAGTTGTTCTGTCCTTCATTGAAAGTGGTGTATTAAAGTTTACTACTTTAATTGTGGAATTATCTATTTCTCTTTTCTGTTAAAGTTTGATATATGTATTTTGGGGCTCTTTCATTGCATGTGTAGATATTTATTTTGGTTATGTCCTCTTGTTGAATTGTCCATGTAATCATTGTGAAATGTCCTTCCTTGTTCTTTCGGTAGTTTTTGCCTTTAAAGTCTATTTTTTCCTTTTCTTTCTTTCTTCTTCTTCTTCTTTTTTTCTGTTTTCATTTTCAAATTTTGATTTGGGTGAATGTTTACGGAGCAAATTCATTTTCCATACAGCAGTTTATACACATTTTGTTTCATGACATGACTGTGATCCCCATAATGTAACAGCTCTCTTCTTACTTCCTCCCAGTGGTTACCTTTTCCCTGTGTCCTTCTTTCCTATGCATTCCTGCCCTCTGCTATTTCCCTGTGCAAATACTGCCCTTCTGATCTCCCATGATTGATTGTTCTAAAGAGTGTATCTACCTGGTATAAATGTTCACCTTATATGCCTGTCTACTGTTTGGCTGGAAGACATAGGATTGAGTTCTATTCCAGGCCTGAAGTGTGACTAGAGGCCATAGTGTCTGGGGTTTCACCAGTCTCTATCAGACCAGTAAGCCTGGTCTTTTTTATGATTTTGAGTTTTGTTTCACTTCCCCCCAACCCCCCTCTATCCAGGGTCTCCTGCACTGATCCCTTTCTGAGTGGTTGACAGTGATAGCTGGGCACCATCTTGTTCTTCTGGTCTCAGGGTCATGTAGGATGAGGTTCACATAGTCCACTAATCCCTTGGACTAATGTTTCCATGCATATTTGGTTTTCCTCATTCTCCTTTGCTCTGGATATGGAAAGACCAATTGTTGCATCTTGATGGCCACTTGCAAACTTTTAAGACCCTAGTCACTACTCACCTAAGTAGGATACAGAATAATGTCTTTGTGTAATATGTTATGCCACTTGAGCTTGATGCCCCCAGTGACCGTGGATCAAAGCCCACACACCTACAACTTGCTTCCTCAGGGTGGTTGGCCATAGCTAAGAGGTTATCATAACTTTACACCCTGTTAGTTCTATTTATCCGGGCATTCTTATAGCACAAACAGATATGTATGGAGAAATATTGTCTGCCAAATTATATATGGTTAAGGGTATATTCCCTTTTGCCTAGATATAACTGATCATTCAGCCTGTCTACTTATGTATCTACCTGTAGGTTAATAACCCATATGTTATCTACTTATAATGCAGTATTGTGTATGTAAAAGTGTTTATCTTTGTGTCTGTACCTCTTATGCATCTCTCTGCATCTTCCTTAGAGTTACTGTGTTGGTCACTTACTTTTGGCATATTGCCTTTCCATTCACCCAAATCAATACTTATCCCTTACCTATCTAGCAACATTCCATCCCCTTCTCTCCCATCCACGGTAACCAAAAAAGAAAGTTTCCTTCCATAAGTAAACCTTTCCTTGACTTTTTACAATAGTGGACTAATACAATATTTGTCCTTCTATAATTGGCTTATTTCACTCAGCATAATGTCCTCCAAGTGCATCCACATTATGAGGTGTTTCATGGACTCTCCATTATTCTTCAGTGTTACATAGTATTCCATTGTGTATATGTACCATAGTTTGGTTATCCAGTCCTCCATTGATAGGTACTTAGGTTGTTTCCATCTCTTTGCTATTGTGAATTGTGCTGTGATGATTATGGGTATGCATATATCTATTCTTAAAGTCTATTTTATCAGAAATTAATATTGCCATTCCTTGATATGTTTTTTGGCTGCCATTTGCTTGATTTCCATCCTTTGATTTTTAGCTTATTTTTGTCTTTGTGTTTTAAGTTGTATCTCTTGTAGACAGTATACCGATGAGTCATATTTTCTTATCCATTCTGCTAGTCTGTCTTTTGATTGATGCATTTAATCCATTTAGATTCAGTGTAATTATTAATAGGTATCTTTTTGTGTGTATGTGTGGTATTGGTGGTTTCTTTGTTCAATATATTTTTCTGTGCTGAGTTCATTTTGTTTATGGATTTTCTTATGATTTCCTTCATTGCTATTGTTTTAGCATTTACTAATGCTTTAGGATTTTCTTCTTTATTTTGGTGAGAAGGTTTGTTCTTTTCCTTGAGGTTACCCTGTAATTTATTATCATGTTTCCAAATTTAGGGAGCTCTGGTGGCATACTGCCTAAAGCATTTGACTGCTAACCAGAAGGCTGGTGGTTCAAACCCACCAGCTGTTCCTCAGAAGGAAGGTAGGGCAATACTGCCTCAGAAACCCAAGGAGGGGTTACTATAAATTGGACCGGACTTGATGGCAGTGAGTTTGGTTTTTGGTTTTATATCTAGGTTGATTTCCAGGTGATGTCATTATGTGTCTTAATCTCCAGTTGTGGTCTGCCATTGTTGGTTTTCTGTCTGAAGGACTCCCTTTAGCATTTCTTATAAGTTTGGTCTGGATTTTACAAATCCCTTTATGTTTATCTGAGACTTCTAATTCACCATAGTATTTGAGGGACAATTTTGCTGAATACGTAATACTTAGTTGGCATTTTTTTTTTTCAGAGTTCTTTCTGATGTTAATCCTGTTATTGTATTAATTTGTTGGTTGTATGTTGATTTGCTTCACTCTAATTTTTTTTTTTTTTTT
>NW_006921667.1:10374809-10384406 GCF_000298275.1 Orycteropus afer afer | reverse complement strand
AAAAAAGAAAAAGAAAAACAAACAAACAAAGTGTGGCAGAGTACTGGCACAACTCTTAGCTGCCAAACATGGCTGCAGTGGAAAATGTGGCACTCGCTCCATGGGAGCATGCACTGTCAACTATGGAGGGGCAGGGGCAGTGCTATTGAATGTGGATGTGGTGGGTGCTGAGGCACTTGCTCAGCTAGATCAAAAAGAAGAGGAGAAAAAAAATTAATAAAAAAGCCTGGAGGAGGAGGGAGGAAAAAGGAAAAAAAAAAAAAAAAAACCAGACAGTGAGAATGAGGGAAAATAGAAAAAAAACCATTGCACTTTAAGTTAAATACCAAACACAGCTGAAGCAGGAACATGGAGCTCACTCCTGACTGTTGGGGGCAGGTAGGGTGGGTACCTGCTTCACAATATAAAAAAAAAAAATAGAGGGGGCAGTAAAGAGGGAGATGAAAGAAAAGGAAGAAGAACAAAAGAATAGAGGGGAAAAGAGGGAAGAACTAAGAAAAATAAAAAGCAACACAGTGCTGGTAAAGTGCCAGTCAACAAACAGGGCTGAGTGGGCTTAGTGGGAGTGCTCCATGGGAGCATGCACCTCTGACCAGGGAGGGGTGGGGTTGGACCCTGCTGACTGCATGGGTAGCAGGGAGGAGGGATGCCTGTTCTTCAGGATTCAAGAAAAAAAAAAGGGCAAGGAAAGAGAAACTAAAAAGAAAAGTGAGGGAGAGAGGAAGAACTAAGCAGAAAGATGAAAAAAATGCAGCATGGCACTGACAGTGAGGGGAGTTTGACGGGCTGCTGGATGAGTTGGGGTGTGGGGGTTGTACCTCTGGTCACCAAGAGGTTATACAAGATAAGGGGGGATGTCACACCTCTTTGGTCACCTGATCACTGATGTGGTGATGGTGTAGACCTGGGCCAGTAAAGCCAGTTATCTGGTTCCTGCTCTGATAGGAACACTGCCTGCAGTTATTCAAAATGGCTGTACTATGCTGGTTCCAGCCACTCCTCAGAAGAAAGGTTGGGCAATCCTACTTCCGTAGTGATACTGCCTCGGAAACCCAAGGAGGGGTCACTATGAGTCGGGTTTGACTCGACGGCACATAACAACAACAAGAACATGCTGGTTAGCAGTTTATTGCTCTTTATTCACTATTTTCGTTCAATCTCTTCCTCTCATCAGTGTTTGATCTACTTCTTTATCTTTTCCTTTGAAGCTTTGAGTTCCAGGATTGTCACCTGTAGCCATATCACTTGGTTTCTTGAACCTTTGTTGTAGAGGGTCTGGATAATATAACTGCCCAGTCTACTATCTTGGATCTTCCTCATTTTGAATTATTTTTTTGTATATGTGAGGCACTGTGGGGTTAAGGTTATGTGTCAACTTGTCTGGGCCTGGTTAAGTGGCTGGGTAGCTGGATGTAGTATTGCCTATGATGAGACTGGTAATCAACTCCTTCATGGAGTCTATTGTGAGCAGCTGAGTAGCTGCCTTAGGGATGTGGTCTGCTTCCATATGTTAGAAGCAACTCTGAGGAAGGTCTCTAGCTTTTTGGCACATTTGAATTCTGCACGTAGCTGAGTCTTTATTCAGCAGCCTGCCATGTTGTCTGCCAATCTTGGGACTCCTAATGGACTCGAATCTGCATGCCGTGTGGTTTGGTAATATCAGGACTGTGCCTTTTTACTTATTGACCTTGGGTTTGTCAGCCTCAGCAGCCAGTAGCTGCCTGAGCACAGAAAGGCTCCAGCTTCAGTGGGCTGGGAGCAAGAGTCAGAGCTGAACCCCAAGGTCGAAGGACTTTCACCCAGTCCCTAGAGCCTGGCACTTTGAACTCGGACTTCTAGTCTCCAAAACTATAAGAGAATAAACTCTTGTTCGTTAAAGCCACTCATTTGTGGCATTTTCTGTTGGAGTAGGATGAAGTAACCAAAACAGGCATGGATCTGGGTTGATTCTTTTGCTTGTGGAAATCCAGTTTTCCCAGCACCATTTATTGAAGAAATTCTTTCTTCCCCATTGAATGGACTTAACACACTTGTTGAAAATCAGTTGACCACAGACATATAGATTTAATTTTGGATTTTTAATTTTATCACATTTTTCTATATGTTTATTATTATTCTAGTACTAGGATTTTTAATTACTGTAGCTTTTAGTATGTTTTGAAATCAGGAAACGTGAGTTCTACTTCATTTTTCCTCAAGATTGCTTTAGCTATTTGAGGTCCCTTGCTTTTCCCTATAAATTTGAGGACTAGCTTTTCCATTTCTGCAAAGAAAGCTGTTGGAATTTTAATGGGTATTGTTGAACCATTAATCTTTAAATTAGTTGTTGACTATAGACCATTTGTGCCACCTAAGGACCACTCTTAGGGATATACCCCAAAGAATGTAAATGTAAGTTCACACAAAACTTTATACACAAATGTTCATAGCAGCACTATTCACAATAGCCAAAATATGGAAACAACCTAAATGTCCATCAACTGATGAAGAGATAAATGAAATGTGGTATATCCATACAGTGGGATATTATTTAGACATAAAAGTAATGAAGTACTGATACAAGTTACCACATGGATGAACATTGAAAACATTATGCAAGTGAAAGAAACCACATGGGAAATGTCATATATTGTATGACTCCATTTATACAAAATGTCCAAAATTGGCAAATCTGTACAGACAGAAAGCAGATAGGTAGTTGTCAGATTAGGAGGAAGAGGAAATGGGGAGTAACTGCTTAATGGGTATGGTATTTCTATTTGGGGTGATAAAAAAGTTTGGGAACCTGATAGAGTTCCAAATAGGTTTCATAACATTGTAAACCTACTAAATGTCATTGAATTGGTCACTTCAAAATGGCTAATTTCATGTTATGTAAAATTTACCTTAATAAATTCTCTGAATGTTTTATTCTATAGCATCCTGTTTCATATAATGGTTGTAATATTTGCTATTACCTGTAATTATTAGGATGTAAGTTTTTTCCTCCCTACCAAAGTGTATGGGAGCTCTGGTAGCATAGTGCCTAAGGCACTTGGACTGCTAACCAGAAGGCTGGTGGTTCAAACCCAGCCACTTCTCGGAAGGAAGATGGGGCAATCTACTTCCGTAGTGATACTGCCTTGGCAATACAAGGAGAGGTCGCTATGGGTTGGGTCCGACGCGACAGCACATAACAACAACAACAACCAAAGTCTATGTTCCCATCTAGTTGCTTTCTCATATAATTAGTTTTTCACAGATACTCGATAAGCTTAGGCTGCTTGTCAGTATTTAAGACAGGAAGATGAAAAAATGGATGGAAACAAACACTGGGCACTTGGTGGGCGGGGAGCTTTGAACTGTGAACTATACCTTAAATAACATGGTAGGAGTTTTGTTGGAGAATTCCCAATTATATATGTATTTTTAGGACTTTTTTTTTTTTTTTTTTAGGATGGTCAGATTCCTTGGAAAAGGCTGCAACAATTTCCTGCTTGGAGATTGAAGCAGTATCTGTCAGCATTATAGGAGCTGAGTAGCAGAGGAAAATATACACTCATTTTTTAGTTAATATGAATGTTGCCAAAAAACTTGTTAAAAGGCTAAAAACTAAGAGTTATCTTTCAGATTGATTTTATAGTCCCAAATATTGTCAGGACACATTTTAACTGTTAAGGAGTTTATTTTATAAAACCTTTCAAGATAATACCTAAGATAGGACCTGAACAGACACTTAATACACACTCAAAAGAGTAAATACAGGCATACCTTGATTATGCTTCACTTTATTGTGCTTTGCAGATACTGATTTAAAAAATATATATATGAAGCTTTGTGGCAACCCTGTGTTGAACAAGTCTATTGGTGCTACTCTTCCAACATCATGTGCTCATTTTGTGTCTCTGTGTCACATTTTGGTAATTATCACAATATTTCAAACTTTTTATAATGTTATTGCATATTTAATAGACAACAGTATAGTGTAAACATGACTTTTATATGCACCAAGAAACCAAAAAATTCATGTGACTCACTTTATTGCAATATTAACTTTATTGCAGTGGTCTAGAACCAAACCTGCAATATCTCTGAGGTATGCCTGTACATTCATTAATTGAGGGAAAAAAAAAACTAAATAAGCAATTAAAATAAGACAATGAACTACTTTCCTGGAAGAAGAAAGATGTTCAATATAAGAAGAGTAAGTCAGGGAAAATCAAACTTACAGATTTAAAACCCATGATAGAGTTAACATTTGGGAGAACAGTTTACTTAAAATTATAACTTCTTTCTTGATCTCCAATAGGATAGTGCACTTTCTTGGAATAACATCACAATACCCTTTCTACCACAGCTAAGAGCATAACTATCGTCCAAAGGACAGGGTCATTTCTCTTCTCATATATGGTATATAATTATCATTTCTAGCATTCAGGTTGGTAATAATTTTCTATTTTAGCTATGGTCATTGACAACTCTTATTAAAATTCCTGCTATGAGGATAGCAACAGCAACAGCTAAGGCCATTCCATGGCAGAAAATCAATTGCTTCACTGTCTAGGCATTCCCAATGGTGGACACTGAATACTGGGTGCTGTCTTCAAGTACCATCAGTTGGATGGGCTGACTCTCTTGTCTAATGACATCAGCAGAGTCACTGCATCTGTTACTTCTTTTTCCAGAACAGATATTTCTGTTTATAGAAATAACAATAGTGTTGAGTAAAGGAACATTATGCAAGAACACACTGTAAGGAATGACCATCAAACAGTGTACTAATGTACAGTGCAGTTTGGTTGAAAACATTTCATGGAAGAACTCAGAGTAAATCTCATCAAGTTTTATTGATCAAGAGAGTATTGATCACATAAACTAAGAAACTCTGGCTACATTAGGTTTCAGCCTTTGTAAGACAGAAATAAAGAATAGTAGATAAGGTCTTCTGTTACCAGTTGTAGTAGGTATCACTTTCAGGCCTTAATCACCTTAATCACTTTTAGCCCACCTCGAGTCTGTGCCTAAACACAAGTGTCACATAAGCAAATGAACCATAAATCAAACTAAGCTAGTACTCTTTTGTTAAAAATTAAATTTAAAGCTACTGCTGAAACTACTGCTAAAGGATTATAATATCTAGCACAGTGCTTCTTGATCCTGTAACTGCCATATGCCAACAAAACATTACACTAGACAACTACTAGTCTTCCCATATATTCAGCTTACAATGATAATAGGAAAAGCTACTTGTTACTATAATGGCAAATTTTAATATATTTTTTTGTACTTACTCTCTTTGGTGTTCCTAAACACAAATAAAAGAAATAAACTCTAAAAATAAATGAGGTTATCATCTAATGGATGGTTTATAGTTTATTCCCAAAAGGAGTCTCTGGGTAGTGCTAATAGTTAAGCACTAGACAACTAACTGAAAGGCTCGTGGTTCAAACCCACCCGGAAGAGCCTTGGAAGTAAGTCTTGGTGATCTGCTTCTAAAAGGTCACAGCCTTGAAAACCCTATGGAGCAGTTCTACTCTTCACACATGGAGTTGTCATGGGTCAGAATCAACTCAATGACAGCTAACAACAGCAGCAACATGATTTATTCTCTTAGTAAGTCAAACTGAAGGTAGAAAAAACATAAATTGGATAAACCAATTAGGCAAATCAAAAAGGATTTGAAAACTAAAAGATGCTCAAAAGGTAGACTGTGACAGTTTATGCATCTAAACTCATCCTATGACTCATTAATAAACCCTCCTTTAAGGCAGCCTCCCACCTATCTAATCTCAAATCTCAATGCAATGAAAAGGGCTCACAATTCAACACATAATTCCCAAATCAGTGAAGATCCTGTTTCTCCATCTATATGTTGTGGTTCTGTCCCTTAAGTACTTTCCACTGATCCCAGATACTTAACACATTGCTTTTTAGTAAACTATGATCCAATCCTGCACCCACAAAAAAAAAAAAAAAAAACCTTAAAAAACAGCTAACAAATCATGATCCACAGTTACCTGCTCTGCAACTCTATTCCAGTTTGTCCTCAAAATACACACAAACAGAAAAGTGCTTGAAAGAAGAGACCTATGTGTGTAAAATGAAAAGCACATTTTAGATTTTCTTCAATTCTGTTCCTAATATCACTAAAATTCTTCCCTAACTACTATATCTATAAAGTAAAGTTTCAATTAAATTAACATCCTTATAATTTTAGGTAATTAGGGGCCAGGGATTTACCATTGTGCTATTAATGGAAATCAATCAATCAATTAATAAGTAATTTAAAACACCTTCCAAACTGCTTAGTGTGGGGTTGGATCATAGTTTACTAAAAAGCAATGTGTTAAGTTTCTGGGATCACTGGAAAGTACTTAAAGTACTTGTGTGTGTGTGTGAGAGAGAGAGAGAGATATTATTTTAAGTGCTAGACATACAGGATTGAACAGGCAGACAAGGTCATTGCCCTCATGGAGCTTATATTCCAGTAGATGGAAATAAACAATAAACAAGGAAACAAACATGATAATTTCAGAGAGTGATAAGTGCCATGAAAATACTATAGCAAATATTTTTAAGTCTGAAGAGCCTCTCTGAGGTGCAAACCTGAATGGAGAGGAACCAGCCATAATAAGTCGTAGGAAAGGGCATTCCATGTAGTGGGAAGACCAAGGGCCGAGCAAAGGATACTAGCTTATGTGTGAAAACAGAAAAGCCAATCTGGAAGGAGCTCTGTGAGCTCCAAGGTGAGGAGAAGTGTACAGGAGATGAGATCAGAGAAGCTGACCACATAGAGACATGTAAGCCATGGAAGGATTTTGGTTTTATTCTAAGTCTAATAAGAACCCATTGAAGGATTTTAGACTAGGTTTGTGTATATATACTTGAGACTTGATATTTAAAAAGCTCATTCTGAAAACAATCACCCAACTGCTGTATAGAAAAGATTATTGAGAACGCAAGAATACCCCATTAAAGATGGTGGAATAGGCAGAAAGATTGCACAGACCCTCTTCAACAAAGAAAAGGGGAACCAATTAACACAGATACAGAAGATAATCCTGGACCCCTGAACCTTGAAGGGCAGGATATAGAAGTGGACTAAACTCCAACTAGCAGAAGAATTTGCATGAAAATACCAAAAAAGGAGACATACGGAGCTGCAGTCTGGCAGTGATCCTGACAGCACAGACATCTTGGATATTGCTGAGTCATGGTAGGACCTAAGAATTAACCTAAAAATCAGCCCTGCTAGCCAGGGACTGCACGGAGGACTGCTCTGGTGGCTGGGGAATAAAAGGCAAAGCAGCAGCGAAGAGGAAGGTGGGCTGAGCTGTGGACTTTTGCCTGTCCAGAGGGTGCCATCATTTTGAATGTGTACAAGCAGATTGACCATTTTGGATATTTAAAGTGACAGTGTTCTCCCAGATTCCAGGGACTTAAGAACAGGCTCCACTTGCTGGGAACCGCAAAGACATCCTGGACCCTCAGACTATTGAAAAGGTGTGACATTCCCCTTGTTACTTTAATATTTCACACCCTCTTGGTGAACAGAGAGGAGGCCATCCCTCACTCCCACCCACCTTCTAGGATGACAGGAATTCTATTCCAGTCCATGTGCACAAACGGAGCCTGGGTACCCTGCTCTGCCCTGTCCAGATTTTTTTTCTTTTACTTTGCTTTTATCTGTTTTAAAACCACTACTATTATTATTACTTTTGTCTTTTTTATTATCATTCTTTATTATTCCCTTCCCAGGTTCTAGTTTTTAGCCTTTTTTCTTTGACCTTTTCCTAGTTCCATTTTTTCCCCCTTTCTTGTGGGTAACTCTGTTACTTGTTTTTCTTTTTGTGTTTTTCCCATTTTTGTTCTTCACTATTATCCTTCTCTACTTTTTCTCTTATTGCCCTCTCCCCAGATATTGTGGTGTTTATTGTTTTGGTTTGTTTTTCTTTTTTTCCCTTTACACTTTTTTGGTTACTGTTCCTGTGTGATTATACAGTGTGCTTTTTGTCCATTTGCTTTTACTTTTTTGATGGTTGTTCAATTGTTATTTTTGTCTAACTGAGTGAGAGACAACAATGGTCCGCATACAACACAACTACACTCACACTACCTGCAGCTTGACATACTGAGAGTCATCACCTCCTTTTCCACAAACAGGCTAACGATAAACAACCACCAAGAAGAGCCTAACTCACACTAGCTGCTCTTCACAGTTAACAGAGATCTAAATACAACAATGTCACAATGTCTCAGAGACAATAGACCATCACAGTCCACACAAAGAAGCAAGATAAAGTGGTAGAAACAAGGGAGCAGGAAACAGACCCAGAACACATCCCTGAGGAAGAAGCAGCATTGGAATTCCCTGGTAAAGAATTCAAAATAATTATATTTAGGTATCTTCAAAGGCTTGAGAGACAGATCAAGGAAAACACAGACAAATCTCTAGAAGAACTTTGGAAGAAAATACAAGAACAAAATTATAAAATAAATGAAAAATTAGAAATTATTCTAAATCTACAGGTAGAAATACAGAAGATTAATACTAATTGTCAGAAATAGATAACACATTGGAAGGGCAAAGGAGTAGAATTGATGCAATGGAAGACAGAATTAATGAGATTGAAGACAAATACTTGAATATGTCTTTGGAAAGGGATCAATCAGGGAAAAAAAAAATCAAAACAAAATGAAGAAAGCCTAAGGTTCATGTGGGATACCATCAAAAGGAATAACCTACATGTCATTGGAATTCCAGAAGAGGATGAGAAAAATAAAACAACCAAGAAAATTGTCCAAGATTTGTTGGAAGAGAACTTCCCTGATACGATGAAAGATGACAATATATCCATTTAGGAAATCCAATGAGCCCAAAACAGGATAGACCCCCTAAAAGAAAATCACCAAAGCATATCATCATCAAACTCAACAAAACCAAAGACAAAGACAAAATCCTGAAAGCAGCATGGGAAAAACAAAAAGTTACTTACAAAAGACAACCAGTATGAATAAGCTCTGATTTCTCAGCAGAAACCATGGAAGCGAGAAGGCAATGTGATGGTATATAAAAAACCCTGAAAGAGAAAAATTTTCATCCAAGAATTAGATACCTGGCAGAATTGTCCCTCAATTATGATGGCAAAATTAGGAGATTTCCAGATAAGCAGAAACTAAGGGAATTTATTAAAACCAGACCATCCTTACAAGAGATACTAAAGGGAGTCCTTTGAACAGAGAAACAAAAATAGCAAACAACAACCAACCATTAATACACAAGATGACATAACCCAGAAACCACAGCTATGTACATATCCAAAGTAAAATAAGCTTACAAGATTGTAAACAGGGAAACAGGGACTTCGATTTGCAAATGAGGACAACTACAAACCAAAAAGAGGGAAAATACTGTGCAGTTACAGAATTTCTAAATGGTGAGGACATCAAGGCAGTTGAAAGATAGAATGGGCTATTCCAAATTCGGGGATAAAATTATAAATCATAGGGTAACCTCAAAGAAAAATGATAAATCTTCACATCACAATAAAAAAGAGGACAAGCACAAATATTCACCAAATACTAAAACCACAGCAACAAAGGAAATGATAACACGAT
>NW_006921667.1:10374181-10374682 GCF_000298275.1 Orycteropus afer afer | reverse complement strand
ACGGAAGTAGGATTGCCCAACCTCCCTTCCGAGGAGTGGCTGGTGGGTTTGAACCGCCAGCCTTCTGGTTAGCAGTCAAGTGCTTTAGCCACTATATAGCAACTGTAAAAGAGCAGGAGTTTCCATATTAGTTTCTGATCAAATTGACTTTAAGACAAAAACTACCATATGAGACAAGGAAAGACATTATATAATGATTAAAGGATCAAGGATTAAGGAACAAGAAGATATAACCATAATAAATGTCTATGGACCCAATGAAAGAGCCCCAAAACACATAAATCAGACTTTAAAAGAGTTGAAAAGGCAAATAGATAACTCCACAGTCATAGTAGGAGACTTTAATACACTACTTTCAAGGAAAGACAGAATAACTGAAAAGAAACTCAACAAAGATGCAGAAGAGCTAAACAACACAAGCCACCAACTTGACCTTATAGACATCTACAGAGCACTTCACCCAACAACAGCACAATATACATTCTTTTCCAGTGCACATGT
>NW_006921667.1:10368925-10373096 GCF_000298275.1 Orycteropus afer afer | reverse complement strand
TCATCCACCACATAAATAAAACAAAGGAGAAGAACCACATGATCATACAATTGATGCAGAAAAGGCATTTGATAAAATCCAACACTCATTCTTGATCAAAACTCTTAGCAAAATAGGAATAGAAGGGACATTCCTCAATATAATAAAGGGCATTTATGCAAAACCAACAGCCAACATTATCTCAATGGAGAGAGACTGAAACCATTCCCCTTGGGAACAGGAACCAGACAAGGATGCCCTCTATCACCACTTCTACTCAACATTGTACTGGAAGTCCTAGCCAGGGCCATAAAGCAAGAAAGGCAAGTCAGCAAATAATAGCTGATTAAAAAAATAAAAGTTTGGAAGCCTTTGTAGGTAAAGAAGAAGTCAAACTATCCCTATTTGCTGATGATATGATCCTATATCTAGAAAACCCAAGAGACTCAGTCAAAAATCTACTGTAACTAACCGAAAGATTTAGTATCGTGGCAGGATATAAGATCAACATCCCAAAATCAGTGAGATTCCTCTACACCAGCAAAGAGATAGTTGGAAAAGAAATAAGGAAATCAATACCATTTACAAAATCAGTTTGACCTGATTTTTCATACACATGTAATTTGTCTTCTCACTGTGATTGCCTGTTTGTTTTTTGCTTATGGTACACAATAGTTTCAGTAAGGCACACATAGGACTGGATTTATTTTTCATTCATTTGTCTTCCTTTACACTTATTAGGATTTTTGTTTTGGTTTGGTTTTTGAAAAATTTTTGTAATTTTTTTTAGATATAATTCACATAACATAAATTTTATCATTTTAAAGTGTGCTATTCAGTGGTTTTCATAATGTTACACAACCATCATCACTATCTAATTCCAGAACATTGCCACCACCACAAAAAGAAACAATGTATCTGTTAAGAATCACTCAATTCTCCTCTTCCTTCACCTTCTGACAACCATTAATTTATTTCTTATTTCTATGGATTAGATTTGCTTTTTCTGGAGATTTCATATAAATGGAATTATATAATTGCTGTGGCCTTTTGTGTCTGGCTTCTCTCAGTATAATGTTTCAAGGTTTATCCATCTGTAGCATTTATCAATACTTCCTTTCTTTTTACGGCTAGATGATTTTCCAATATATGGATACAGCACATTTGGTTTATCCATTTATCAGTTGATGGACATTTGTCTGTTATTAATGATGCTTCTATGAGCATTCTTGTGAAAGTTTTTGTGTGGATATGGTTTCACTCCTCTTGTATATATATCCAAGAATAGAATTGCTAGATCATATGGTAACTCTAAATTTAACTTTTTAAGGAACTTCCAGATTGTTAGAACATGGTTGCACCATGCTGATTCCCCAGAAGCAATGTATGACAGTTTTAATTTCTTCACATCTTGCCAACACTTGTTATTTTGTTTTTCAAAAATTATCATGATAACAATCCTATTGAGCATGTGAGCATGAAGTGGTATCTCATTGTAGCATTGATTTGCATTTCTCTAATGACCAATGATATTGGCATCTTTTCATGCATTTATTGGTCATTTATATATATTTCTTATGTATCATTTTTTAAAAAATGTCTATTCAGATCTTTTGTCTATTTTCCAATTGGGTTATGTGTCTTTTCATTGATTTTAAGAGTTTTTTTTTTTTAATATATATATCCTAGATATATGATTTGCAAAAATTGTCTCTCAGTCTGTAGGTTGTCTTTTCACTTTCTTGATAACATCCTTTGAAGCACACATTTTTTTATTTTTTTTATTTTGATGAAGTCCAATTTATCTGTTTTCTTCTTTTTTTGCTTATGTTTTTGGTGCCACATCTAAGAAATCATATCTAGCTCAAGCTCATGACGATTTATTGCTATGTTTTCTTCTAAGAGTTTTATAGTTTTAACTCTAACACTTTCATCTTGAACTCATTTTGAGTTCAGTTTTTTGTGTGTGAGGTTGAAAGACAGAAGAAGAACTGATGCATTCAAATTGTGGTGGTGAACAATACTGAATATACCATGGATTGCCAGAAAAACAAACAAATTAGTCTTAGAGGAAATACAACCAGAATGCTCCTTAGAAATAGGATAGCAAGAATTTGGCTCACTATCATCAGGAAAGACCAATCACTAGAAAAGGACATCATGATTGGTAAAGTAGGGGGTCACTGAAAACAAGGGAAATGCTCAATGACACGGATTGACAAAATAGCCACAACAATGGACTCAAACATATCAATAATCATGAATATGGCACAGGACCAAGCAATGTTTTATACATAAGGTCACTATCCGTAGGAGCCAACTAGATAGCAACTAACAACAAACGTCCAATTTTTTCTTTGGCATATGGAAATCCAATTGTTCCAGTAGCATTTGTTGACAAAACTATTTTTTTTTCCCATTGGATGGTCTTGGCATCCTTGTTGAAAATCAATTGAATATAGATGTATGGGTTTATTTCTGGACTCTCAATTCTATTCCACTAATCAGTCACTCCTCGGAAGGAAGGTTGGGCATTCCTACTTCCATAGTGATACTGCCTTGGAAACCCAAGGAGGGGTCGCTATGAGTCGGGGCCGACTCGATGGCAAATAACAACAACAACAACAACAACAATCTACATGTTTATCCTCATGCCAGTACCAAAATGTCTTAATTCATATAGCTTTACCAGCCACTCCTTGGAAGGAAGGTTGGACAATCTACTTCCATAGTGATACTGTCTCAGAAACCCATGGAGGGGTCACTATGAGTCGGGTCTAACTCAATGGCAAATAACAACAACAACATAGTACATTACAAAATCAAGAAAGTGTGAGTCTTCCAACTTTGTTCTTTGTCAATACTGTTTCGGCTATTTGGGGTCCAAAGGAACTTTAGGATTCACTTGTCTAGTTCTGGAGAAAAAAAAAATTGTAATTTTGATAGGAAATACGATGAATCCGTGGTGGTTAAGATTATGTGTCGATTTGGCTGGGCCTGGTTTTGAGTGGCTGGGCAGCTGGATATAGTTTTTCCCCATGATGAGACTGGTAATCAACTCCATGGTGGAATCTATTGTGAGCAACTGAGTAGCTGCCTTAGGGATATGATCTGCTTCCAGTACGTAAGAAGACAGTTTGAGAACGGTCTTGAGCTTCTGGGCACATTTGGATCTTACATTTGGCTTAGTCTGGCTGAGTCATCAGTAAGTGGCCTGCCATCTTGTCTGCCATCTTGGGACTGTTTCTGGACTTGAACTAGGGGCTTGCCACATTGCTTGATAATTTGGGGACTGTGCCATTTTATTTGTTGACCTTGGGGTTTGTCAGCTTCAGCAGTCAGTAGCTGCCTAAGTTAAGAGAAGCCTCCAGCTTCAGTGGGCCAGGAGCAAAAGGCAGAGCTGAAACCCAAGGTCAAGGGGCTTTCACCCAGCCCCTAGAGCTGACACTTTGAACTTGGACTTCTAGCCTCCTAAACTGTAAGAGAATAAATCCCTGTTTGTTAAAATCATCCATTTGTGGTATGTCTATTAAAGCAGGCTTAGAGAACCAAAACAATCTGTAAATCCATTTGAGAGGTATTCCTAAGCACTTTATTTCTTTTGATGCTCTTATAAATAGTATTTTCTTAATTTCATTCTCAGATATTTCATTGCTATTGTACAGAACTGCAACCAATTTTTGAAACCTGATTTTGTATCTGCAACTTTGATGAACTCATTTATTAGTTCTAATTTTTTTTTATGGATTCCTTAGGGTTTTCTACATATAAGATGATGCCATCTGAAAATAGATAGATTTTCTTCTTCTATTCTAATCTGTATCAGCCCCAGGGATACAGGTGAGGAGAGACAACTCAGGGACACCCAAAGCAGCAGGCCGGAAGAGCAGGAGAAAGGGGATTAAAAGCCAGAAAGCCAGAGAGAAGGGCAATCAGCTGAAGGAATTAGGTGAGGAGAGGAAACTCAGGCCTGCCCAAAGCAGCAGGACCGGAGAGCAGGAGAAAGGGGATAAAAGCCAGGAATCCAGACAGAGGAACAGTCAGCCACAGGGACCCAGGTGGGGGTGATACGAGAGGTCTCCAACAGCAAGAAAAACTTGTCTGTCGGTTTGTCCTACTGTGGTGACATGTAGACATGAGTTTTGAGGCTGAGCCTCTGGTGTTTAAAACCCAGTGAGATGCACCTGGTGCA
>NW_006921667.1:10359496-10363580 GCF_000298275.1 Orycteropus afer afer | reverse complement strand
GAGCTCGTTTTGTTTATGAATTGTGTTATCATTCCCGTTGTTGCTGTTGTTTTAGTATATGCTGAGTATTTGTGCTTGTCCTCTTTTCTATTGTGTTTTTCACATTTTTTAATGGCTTCTTTTTATATTGAATGATTTTAAGCATAATTTTATATTCTCTTTCTGATTTATCATACCATCATCTCATTTGTGAACTCCAACTTTCTTCTTTGTTGTGTCATTTAACTCTTGCTTATGGTGCATTATTTCTTTGTATTTTATAGTATTTAATGTAGGCTCACCAGTAATGGGGTTTGTTTTTCTATGGGGATAATTAAGAATTATGGCTTTAACAAAAAGAAGCAGATATTGATGTAGGATATTGTACCATCAGCCTGTGGCAGAGCAGATCAGAAAGGAGAAGATCTGAACATAAGGTAGAATTAGTAGATAACTGCTGTTTACCAAATACCTATAAACAAGCTCTAGTATCATCATTTAAAAACAGAAGCAAACTATACCACTTTTCATCCACTAAGATGAAAAAAAAAAATAGAAAATATATTTAAAAAATTAGAAAATAACAAATATTGGTGAAGATGTGGAGAATATGGAAACCTAGTCAATTGCTGGTAGGATTGTGGAAAATAGTTAACTGGGTTCCTCAAAAATTAAACATAGAACTTTCATATGACCTAGCAATTCTACTTTTTGTTGTATATTCAAAAGATTTGAAAACAGAAACTCAAACAGATCATTGTACACCAGGGTTCATTACATTATTCACAACAGCCAAAAGGTGGGAATAACTCAAGTGCCCCTCAAAAGATAAGTGGACTTTCAGCTATAAAGAGACATGAAGCTCTGATATATGTTATAATACGGATGAACCTTGAAAACATAAGCTGAGTGAAGTAAGTAAGACAGAAAAGCACAAATATTATATGATCTCACTTATGTGATATATCTAGAATAAGTAAATGCTCAGAGACAAAAATCTATTAGTGGTTACCAGAAGCTGCAGGAGGGAGAAATGGGAATATTTGCCCTTCAGTACTGTTTGGAGTACTGAAAAATTTTGAAAATGGATAGTGGTAATGGTTGCACAACACGGTGCATGTAATTAATGTCACTGAATTGTATACTTAAGAATGGCTAAAATGTCAATTTTTGTTATATACAGTTTACCACAATAAAAACAAACAAACAAAACCAAAACAAACCAGAAGCAAAGTAAAATCCCCATTGATCCCGTATTTTCAAACATCATCAACCAAGACTCTATTGTTGTTGTTAGGTGCTGTCTAGTCGGTTTTAACTCATAGTTACCCTATGTACAACGGAACAAAATTCTACCCGGTCCTGTGACATCTTCAAAACCCTTGCTATGATTGAGGCTGTCACTGCAGCCACTGTGTTAATTAATCCATCTAATTGAGGGTCTTCCCCTTTTTCACTGACCCTCTACTTTACCAAGCATGATATCCTTCTCCAGAGAATGGTCCCTTCTGACAGCATGACCAAAGTTGGTGAAATGAAGTCTGGCCATTCTACCTTCCAGCTGCACTTCTCCCAGGACAGATTCCTCCATTCTTCTTGCAGTCCATGGTATTTTCAGTATTCTTACCCAACACCACAATTCAAAAGCATCATCTCTTCTTCAATCTTCCTTATTCATTGTCTAGCTTTCACATGCATATGAGATGAGTGAATATACAATGGCTTGGGTTAGGCACACCTTAGTCTTCAAAGTGACATCTTTG
This sequence comes from Orycteropus afer afer, assembly GCF_000298275.1. NCBI lineage: Eukaryota > Metazoa > Chordata > Mammalia > Tubulidentata > Orycteropodidae > Orycteropus > Orycteropus afer. Next base: position 10,361,838 of record NW_006921667.1, on the reverse strand, counting down.
CTTCTTAACACTTTAAAGAGGTAACCAAGCCTCTAGACAGAACTAACTCAGCAGTTTCTATTTCTTTCCTTTCTTTAAAAAATATCAATGAATTCATATCTGGCTCTCATCCTCAATGAGGTCTCCAATAATCCTAAATTAAACAGACACTTTTCAAACTTTTTGCTATAATATCTTTCAGCAGTATTCCACTCAGTCAGGTATTCTTTCTTTAAAACATTCATTTCTGGTCCCCTTAAAACATACTCTCTTGATTTTCTTTCTTCCACACTAGCCAGTCCTTTAAAAGCCTTTGCTGAGGTTTCCCTCTATTACTTACCTTTACATGCTGGGGCTTGCTCCCAAGTGCTCTTCCTTCTTATTCCTAGGTGACCACATCAAAACACAAACTCACTGCCATTGAGTTGATCTCGACTCATAGTGACCCCTCCTTGGTTTCTGAGGCAGCATCTCTAAGGAAATAGATTGCCCAATCTTCCTTCCGAGGAGTGGCTGGTAGGTTTGAACTGCCAGCCTTCTGGTTAGCAGTCAAATGCCTTTTTTTTTTTTTTTTTTAATTTTAAGACGGGAAAAAATAAAAACCCACAAAAACGGCCAATAATCCTTTGGCAGATCTCTTTTGCTGATGAAACAAGAAACAAATACACAAAAGTTAATACTTGTACAGGGCTGCAGTATACAAAAAAACATCAAAAGATAAAAGGTATTACTCCCCATCAAGCCAGAAACTCTGGATACCTTTTTGATTCCTCCTATAATTGTCTTGCCCTCCACATCCAAACCCTGAGCAATTTCTGTAAATTTTGCCTCTATAATATAACTAATTCATCTATTTTTCTTCTCTTCCACCTGCTGTGTCCCCATTGCTCAATTGGATGATTCCAACAATCTCCCTTTTGCTCTCTCTACTTCCATACCTGTTCTCCTCCAAGTCATCATGTACGTGGTAGCAAGAAGAAATATTTCTTACCAGAGCCCACAGGTCCTGTATGATTTCTCCAATCACACCTCCTCATTAACTCCCTCAGCCACTCTCAAGTTTCAGGATCCTGAATATACCAAATACTCTTCTTTCCAATCTCAGAGCCTTTGCTTCCCAGGGCTTCTTTTCATTCTCAGACCCATTTTTGCTTCCTTTATGGTATTTAATAATAATTTTAATGCTCTTATTCTTCTGTTTACTTATTTTTTTCTGTCTCCCCATCAGTTTGCCAGCCAGAGTGGCAGGGACTGTGTCAATCACACTGTGGCCTAGCACCAATTACACAGGCTGGCTCACTGTAGTTAAATGAATGTGGCAGACATTGTGCTTAGTGTTTTATACATATTATACTTTAATCTTCACCTACAAAGTAGGGTGTCCCCCCTCTCATTTTACATATGAGGAAACTGAAGCTCAAAACGTTAAGTAACTAGCCCATGATAATATAATTGGGAAGTAACACGGTCAGGACTCAAACTTAGTCTATCTGGCTGCAAAAATCCATCTTCTTTTCATAAAGCTGTGTTGTCTGATTTTTCTCTTTCTGGCGCATAGCATGATAGACATTCAACACATTGATGAATGAATTACAAAGAGAGTGGGTGCTGAAAAGGCAAGGAGGACACATTTCCAACCTCTTCTAACTGCATGGGAGGAAGACAGAATCACTATCAGTAGCCCAAGGCCCATTACTGTGAGGCCAGACATGCTACCTCCCTCCAGCCTTTTCACCAGCCCTGACACTACCGTTCCTCCCCAGTACCCACCACCGTTCTGCTGGGTTCGATAATTCACTGCAGTGGCCACACAGAACTCACAGATTATAGGGTATACTAGGGAAGCACCAGGCTACAATTCAAGTTTAGGAACAACGTTCAGTCGCTCTCCCAGCCCGCCATCCCTCACCCAACAGTCTCTCTCGGTCTCTCCCAGCAATGCGTGTCTCTCGGTGTCTCTTTCTCAGCAGCATGTGTCTCTCGGTGCCTGTTTCTCAGCAATGCATGTCTCTTGGCGTCTCCTTCTCAGCAACACGTCTTCTTCAGCCAGAGGTCAGAGAGTTGAAAAGGCAAATATCAGTATGGGTTTGAACTGCCAGCCTTCTGGTTAGCAGTCAAGTGCCTTAGCCACTACCCTACCAAAGCTCCCCAACATTCTTTAGGGATATGGAAAAACCAATCACTAACTTTATGTGGAAAGGAAAGAGACCTCAGATAAGCAAAACACTATTGAAGAAGAACAACAAAGTAGGAGGTCTCACACGGCCAGAGCTCAAAACCTACTATACAGCCACAGTAGTCAAAACTGCCTGGTATTGGTTTAATGACAGATACATAGACCAATGGAATAGAATTGAGAACCC
>NW_006921667.1:10351487-10355416 GCF_000298275.1 Orycteropus afer afer | reverse complement strand
AAAAAAAAAAAAAAAGAAATGATTGGACAGAGAGGAGCAAGGAAAATAGGATCACTGAGAGATGACTTCTCACTCAGGATAAAATTAGTAAAGCTAGCTCTTCCTATGGTCCTGGCAAAGAATACTGAATATACCATTGACTACCAAACCAAATCAAACTCATTGCCGTCAAGTCAGATCCGCTCATAGCAACCCCTCCTTGGGTTTCTGAGGTGGTATCTTTACAGAAGTAAACCTTCCTTCCAAGGAGTGGCTAGTAGGTTTGAACCACCAGGCTTCTGGTTAGCAGTCAAATACCTTAGGCACTACACCATTGACTACCAGAAGAAAAAAACTGTCTTAGAAGAAGTATAGTCAGAATGCATCTTAGAAGTGAGGATGGCAAGACCTTGTCTCATGCACTTTGGACTTGTTATCAGAGGGACCAGTCCCCAGAGAAGGACATCATGCTTGGTAGAAGGTCAGCAAAAAAGAGGAAGATGCTCTGTGAGATGGATTGACGCAGTGGCTGCAACAATGGGCTCAAACATAGCAGAAATTGTGAGGATGGCACAGGGCTGGGCAGTGTCTCGTTCTATTGTATTGCAATGAGTCCAAACCCATTCAACTGCACCTAACAACAACTCTATTTGCATTTACAGGTATTCTAAAACAAACCAAACCAGTTGGCATCAAGTCAATTCTGACTCATGGTGACCCCATGTGTTTCAGGGTAGAACTGTACTCCATAAGGTTTTCAAGGACTATGATCTCTCAGAAGTAGATCAAGCCCCAACTCCGCCCCCAGACTATGGCCTCTAGTTAGCCTTCATATCTGGAACTGAACTCACTCCTGTGACTTCCAGCCAAACAAAAGACAGGAATATGGGGTGAACATTTACATCAGGTAGATACACCCCTTGGAGTGATCAATCATAGGAGAACAGAAGGACAGTGTTTGCACTGGGAGACAGCTTAGGGAGTGGGAGTGCATGGGAGGGCAGGACACAGAGATGAGGTAACTACATTGTGGGGAATTGCAGTCAATGTCATTAAATGGAATAAGTATGAAATGCAGTATAGAAAATTAATTTGCTCTGTAAACTTTCACCCAAATCACAATAAAAATTAAAAAAAAAAAAAAAAGAAGAAGAAGAAGGAGAAGTAGTTCTCTGGCCTTTCTTCCAAGGTGCCTGTGTGCCTGTGAATGGATTCAAACTTCTGGTTAGTGGCTGAGTGCTTAACTATTTGTGCCACCCAAGGACTACTATTTGAAGTCATTGCCAGCATCATATTTGATAAATAAAAGACAAAAACAAGCATTAGCGTGGCTATTCCCCTATACAGTCTCTAAAGTGAAAGATAAGTGATGAAAAAGGGTATATGAAGCAGGGGGGTTTCTCACCTGCATCATCAGTGTATCACAAACTGAGGCTAAATCTGTTACAACTGAAATCCCAGTAACATTCACAACCTGCAAAAAACAACAGACCAGGTGCAGTAAACATTCAGGGGAACTATGCAAGAATAGCGCCATGTCAAACAATTTACTTTGTAATGAGGGAACTGCAACAAGTTTATCTCTTAAGAGCAACTCATAATTGTACATTTAAGGATCTGTATTTCAAATGGGTGTTCATATCTATCCTTATCAACTATAAAACAAACACACACCCTCCAATTAAAGGGCAATAATTACCTGCAACCAGAGAAGCTTACCAAAATAAATGAAGACACCCCATTACCATAGAATCAATTCCAACTCATAGTGACCCTATAAGACAGAACAGAATTGCCTCATAGGGTTTCCAAGCCTATAATCTTTATTGAAGCATTTTGTCACATCTTTGTTCCATGGAGAGGCTGGGTTCAAGCTGCCAAATGTTTGGTTAGCAGCCAAACATTTTTTAACCTCTACTACCAGGGCTCTTTGTGGGAAGCTTAAAACCTAGATTTTCTTAAACAACACGTTACAATTATTTCTACATTTAAAAGTTAACTTGTGCTTAATATCTAAAGATTTTACCCTAATCTGTAAAATGTGCATTTAATAACAGCAAACATTTACTGCACACTTACTGTGTGCCAGGCACTGCCTTAAACCTTTCACAGACATGTTGCTATTATTACTGCTTCTATTTTAGGGATACCCTGAGTTACAGAAAGTTGATGTCATTTGCCTGAGGTAACTTAGATGGTGACCTGAAATGGGATTAGATATGTGTTACCCTGACCCTCATCCTGTCCCCAGTGACACCTAAAGGCACAGGTAACCTGCAGGAAAGGGCAAGAGCCAAAGTTTGCTGTTTCACAACACATCAGGGCTAGAAGTCAGAAGACTCTCATTTTCATCCTGGTTCTCAGGTCTAGTGGCCAGATAAATTAACTTCACTGAGCTTTCTCTTTTCTCACATGTGTAAAAAAAAGATGAGCCCATTATTCCCAGGGCTGCTGTCCTTAAAAGCCTATTTGGGGATTAAGTGAGAATGAATGTAAAATTACTACACAGGATTTTAAAGTTCAGTGTACATTAAAGCTGACTCTGACTCATGGTGTCCCCAAGTCTGTCAGAAGAGAACTGTGCCCCACAGCTTTTTCAGTGGCTAATTTTTTAGAAGTAGATCACAAGGCCTTTCTTCTGAGGCACCTCTGGGTGTATTAAACCTCTAACTTCTCTGTAAGCAGTTAAGTATGTTAACTATTTGTGCTACCCAGGGACTCCATGACTCTGGTCTGGGTAACCACAAACTCTAACCCCCAAGGGATCAGTAGCGGGCCATACACAGCCGCACAGGAGACAGGAGCCTCAATCTTAATGAAAATTCACGGCAGGATAAAGACCAGGGCACACCCATACCAAGACACTATCTGTCCAAAATTCCATGCCAGTATAATGTTGTAACTAAGCTCCAAAAGCACCTCAGCCTTCCAGGAAGAGACAAAAGCAAAGAACACAAACCTCTAAAAAGTTTTGTATTAGGAAAAAAAAAGTTACACATAAGAGTCTTTTTAAAATAAACTTACTGACTCACTTTTGTTGAGCTGGGCCTCTGCAGCCTGACTTATAACTGTATACTTGGTAGTCAACAAATTCACTGCTTTTACCAAACCTTCATGTTATTTATACCTTTAGCTTCAATGAACAACATTATTATAAAGGACTGTACAAAAATTGTTACTGCATCTCTTATAGCAAGTTGTCCAGCTCAGTCACTATCTTCTAAATCCTAGTGTCTACTTTATGACAATCTTCAAGAGCAAAATGTCCATGTCTCAGTATGAAGAAAAGCTGTCCTTCTCCTGAATAGTTTGTTAAGATCTTAGGAATACTAAGTATGATACAAGTAGGGAACTTAGAGTAAAATCTGCAGCCTGTCTTGTGTTAATCTTACCCTCAACTTGGATCTTTTTCCACCATGTTTCTTTGACTCTATTCTACCAGCTCTTCATTTATTCTTCATCCTGAATATATTTTTGTGAATCAGCTCACACTCTTTGTGGAACAAGATGGGGATAGAAATAAACATTCTTCTATTTCAAAAACAAACATTTGGAAATAGAGGTGATTGATGTACAACTTTGTGAATGTAATTAATGCCACCAAATTATATATTTAAAAATGGTTAAAATGGCAAATTTTGTTATATACATTCTACCATACAATACTAAACAAATACACACTTTTGTAAAATCTTTCATATCATATAGAATTTTTATAATAAAAAAAAGGTATCTGGCTTTCACATGAAGAGTTGTGTTGAAATTGAGCCTATTATCTTCTTGGAAGTTAGTTACAATTTAATAGCAGATTAAAAGGGAAGTATCACCATCCATTTCCCAAGGAGGATGAGCACAGACCAACTCTATCAACAAAAATTTCTGTCTTTTGAACATACCAACCTTCCCACATACCATGCTCAAATTTTCTATATAATTTTGGATTTGAATTT
>NW_006921667.1:10349516-10350765 GCF_000298275.1 Orycteropus afer afer | reverse complement strand
TGAGGATCACATGGTGTGCCAGTCACTAGGACTAATTGTTTCCATGAATCTTTGGTTTTCTTCATTCTTCTTTGCTCTGGATGAGGAGAGACTCATCATTGCATCTAGATGGCTGCTTGCAAGCTTTAAAGATCCCAGTTGGTACTCGCCAAAGTAAGAGATGGAACAATGTTTTGTGTAGTATGTTATGCCAATTGAGCTTGATGTTCCCTGTGCTTATGGTCCCGAGGCAACAGGTTCAACTACTCGCTCCCTCTGGGTAGCTGGCTGTGACCAAGAAGTGACTACGACCTTGCACCCTTGTCAGCGCTACTATATACCTGTGAATTCAGATCATACAAATACACTTGTAGGACCATTGTCTGCCAACCATATGCATGGTCTTGAGTACACTTTCCACTTCATAGACATATGTGATGGTTATGTTTGTATATCAGCTTGGCTAGGGCTGGTTGAGTGGCTGGGCAGCTGGATGTAGTATTCCCCATATGAGACTGGTAATCAACTCCATGGTGGAATCTACTGTGAGCAGCTGAGTAGCTGCCTTTGGGTATGTGGTCTGCTTCCTGAATATAAGGAGAAGCTTTGAGAATGGTCTCTAGCCTTTGGCACACTTGGACCCTGCAGCCTGCTATGCTCTGCTGACCTTGGGCCTTATAGTGGACTTAAGTTAATGGCCTGCCATGCGGATTGGTAACATCAGGACTGTGCCTTTTTATTTGTCAACCTTGGGGCTTCTCAGCCTCAGCAGCCAACAGCTGTCTGAGTGAAGAAATGCCTCTAGCTCCAGTGGGCTGGGAGCAGAAGGCAGAGCTGGACCCCAAGGTTGAGGTGCTTTCACCCAGCCCCTACAGCCTGGCACTTTGAACTTGAACTTAAAGCCTCCAAATTGTGACAATGAACTCCTGTTTGTAAAGGCCATCCCATTTGTGGTATATTCTTGTCAGAGCAGCACTAGGTTAAACAGAACAACATATCTAATAGTTCAACCTGTCCACCCACTTATCCCGCCATATACCCATGTTTGCCTTCACTGACAATGCAGTACTGTATGTGCAAAACAATTCCTCTTTGTTGTCTGTACCTCCCATGTACTTCTCCATTCCTCTTCCTCTTCCTCAACGCCACCATGTTGATCACTCACATTTGGTACATTGCCCTTCTCTTCATCCAAAATCAATACTTATCTCTACCTATCTAACAGTGTTCCCTCCTCTACCCTTCTACCCCTGGTAACCAACAAAGAAAA
>NW_006921667.1:10335464-10347326 GCF_000298275.1 Orycteropus afer afer | reverse complement strand
TCTTAGGTTTCACATTTAAGTCTTTGATCCATCTGGGGTTCGTTTTTGTGTATGGTGTGAGGTACAGATCTTGTTTCATTTTTTCTGCAAATGGATCTCCAGTTTTGCCAGCACCATTTATTAAACAAACATTCTCTTCCCCATTTAATGGATTTCGGCCTTTTGTGAAAGATAAGCTGACCATAGGTTGATGGATCTATTTCTGAGTTCTCAATTCTATTCCATTGGTCATTGTGTCTATCATTGCACCAATACCAGGCAGTCATGACTACTGTGGTTGTATACTAGGTTTTGAGATCTGTCAGTGTGAGACCTCCTACTTTGTTCTTCTTCTTCAATTGTGCTTTGCTTATCTGAGCTCTCTTTCCTTTCTATATAAAGTTAATGATTGGTTTTTCCATATTCTTAAAAAATGTTGATGGGATCTGGACTGGGATTGCATTGAATGTATAGATTGCTTTGGGAAGAATTGACATTTTCACAATGTTCAATCTTCCTATCCACAAGCATGAGATGTTCTTCCATTTATATAGATCTCTTATGTTTTCTTGAAGTAGTTTTTTATAGTTTTCTTTGTACAGGTCATTTGTGTCCCTGGTAAGTTTTATTCCCAAGTACTTTATTTATTTGGCAGCTATTGTAAATGGTATTGATTTCCTTATTTCTTTTTTATTGTGATGTGAAAGTTTTTCATTTTTCATTTTCATTTTACCCTGTGATTTATAATTTTCTCCCCAAGATTAGAACAGGCCATTCTATCTTGCAACTCTCTTGACTTCCTCACCATTTAGAAGTTCTGTAACTACACAGTATTTTCCCTGGTTTTGGTTTGTAGTTGTCCTCATTTGCCAATTGACGTCTGTGGTTCCCTGTTTACAATGTTGTAAGCTTATTTTACTTTGCATATGTCCATAGCTGTGGTTTCTGGTTATGTTATCCTGTGTATTAATGGTCGATTGTTATTTGCTATTTTTGATTCTCTGTTCAAAGGACTCCCTTTAGTATCTCTTGTAAGGTTGGTCTGGTTTTAACAAATTCCCTTAGATTCTGCTTATCTGGAAATCTCCTAATTTCACCATCATATTTGAGGGACAATTTTGCCAGGTATATAATTCTTGGTTGAAAATTTTTCTCTTTCAAGGTTTTATATATACTGTCCCATTGCCTTCTCACCTGTGTGGTTTCTGCTGAGAAATCAGAGCTTATTCTTACTTGGTTGTCCTTTGTAAGTAACTTTTGTTTTTCCCATGCTGCTTTCAGGATTCTTTCTTTGTCTTTGGTTTTGATGAGTTTGAAGATGATATGTCTTGGTGATTTTCTTTTGGGTTCTATCCTGTTTGGAGTTCATTGGACTTCCTGAATGGATATATTCTTATCTTCCATTATATCAGGGAAGTTCTCTTCCAACAAATCTTGGACAATTTTCCCAGTGGTTTTCTTATTCTCTTCCTGTTCTGGAATTCCAGTGACACTTAGGTTATTCCTTTTGATGGTATCCCACATGAACCTTAGGCTTTCTTCATTTTGATTTTTTTCTGATTGATCCCTTTCCAAAGACGTATTCAGGGATTTGTCTTCAATCTCATTAATTCTGTCTTCCATTGCATCAATCCTACTCTTTTGCCCTTTCAATGTGTCTGAAAATTTAGTATTAAACTTCTGGATTTCTATCTGTAGATTTAGAATCATTTTTAATTTTTCATTTATTTTGTCCATTTGTTCTTGTATTTTCTTCCAAAATTCTTCTAGGGTTTTGTCTGTGTTTTCCTTGGTCTATCTCTCAGTCCTTTGAAGATACCTAAATATAATTCTTTTGAATTCCTTATCAGAGAATTTTCATGCTGTTTCTTCTTCAGGATGTGTTCTGGGTCTGTATCCTGCTCCCTTGTTTCTACTACTTTATCTTGCTTCTCTGTGTGGATTGTGATGGTCTGTTGTCTCTGAGACATTGTGACATTTTTTGTATTTAGATCTCTGTTAACTGCTTGTGAAGAGCAGCCAAGGGTAAGTCAGGCTCTTCTTGGTGGTTGTTTATCATTGGCCCATTGGTGGAGAAGGAAGTGGTGGCTCTCACTCAGTAAGCGAAGCTGCAGATGGTGTGGGAGTAGTTGTGTTGTGTGGGGGCTGTTGCTCTCTCCCACTCAGTTAGACAAAAATAACAATTGAATAACCATCAAAAACATAAAAGCAAATGGACAACAAATACACCATGTAATCACACAGGAACAGTAACCAAAAAAGGGAAGTAGTAGATGAAAACCTGCAATATCTGGGGAGAGGGCGATAAGAGAAAAAAAGGTAGAGAAGCAGAATAAAATGGGAAAATCACAAAAAGAAAAACAAAGAACGGGGTTAACCATGAGAAAGAAAAAAAAAAATTGCAACCAGGAACAGGGGGGAAAAAGAAAAAGCTGGAAACTAGATCCTGGGAGTGGAAGGATAAAGAATAATAGTAAAAAGGACAAAAGTAATAATAATAGTAGTAGATTTAAAACAGACAAAAACAAACAAACAAAAAAACAGAAAAAAAAATTGGGGCAGGGATGGGCAAGGCACCCAGGCTCTGTCCAAGCACAGAGACTGGGATGGAATTTCTGCTGGCCCAGAAAGTTGGTGGGAGCAAGGGATGGCCACACCTCCATTCATCAAGAGGGTGTGGGGTATAAGAGTAACAAGGGGAATGTCATACCTTTCCAGTCATCCAGGTCTGGAATGTCCTTGGGATTACCGGCAAGTGGAGCCTGTTCTTAAGTACATGGAATCTGGAAGAATGTTGCTCCTTTAAATATCCATAATGGTCAAGCTGCTTGTAAACATTCAAAATGGCTGTGCTCTCCAGATAGACAAAAATCCACAACTCAGCCCACCTTCCTCTTCGCTGCTTCCCCTTTTATTCCCCAGCCACCAGAGCAGTCCTCCATGCAGTCCATGCCTAGCAGGGCTTATTTTTAGGTTAATTCTTAGGTCCCATCACCACTTGGCAATATCCACTCTGTCTGTACTGTCAGGATCACTGCCAGACTGCAGCTTCATATGTCTCCTTTTGTGGTGTTTTCATGCAAATTCTTCTGCTAGTTGGAGTTTAGTCCACTTCTATATCCTTCTCTTCAAAGCTCAGAGGTCCAGGATTATCTTCTGTATCTGTGTTAAGTGGTTCCCCTTTTCTTTGTTGAAGAGGGTCTGTGCAGTCTTTCTGCCTATTCCACCAAGTTACTGGAACTCCAAGATATATTTTTAAATAGATTTAATAAAATAAATGAAATAAAAGAAGTCACAAGACTCTATGCAAATACATAATCACAAACTCTCACCATTTACAGAATAGAAAAGGATAAAGAGGTAGGGTTAAAGGAGAGAAGAGAAAGATCAATTTGGGAAATGCCGAGGGGAGAACTGCTCACAGCAGGCAGCACACCTGACGTATATGTTTCTCTGAAATCTGTGGTAGGGCCAGATCTGTACCAGGAACCAAGCTAAGCAAAATTGAGGTTGAGATTGTAAATCAGCAAGAGAGACAGAGACAAAATGTCAGCAGAGCACAGCAAGTGCCAAGACACAGGCAAACCCAAGACCTGGGGCACACAGAAAGGCTCTGGACCCTATGGGCTTTTCAGGGAATGTTTTCTGAAGGTTCTCCCTAAGTTGTGTCTACAAGGACACATAAGAGTTAATGAGGAAGACCAGCCTGGTCCAGAGCCTGTAAGCAACTACATGCATTGGGCATGGATAAAGAGGGGTAGGCAGGAGGCTGAGAGAAAGGGAGGCCATGCTGAGATGGCTGGACTTCATTTGTCAGATGATGGGGAGCACTGAAGGGTGGTAAGCCAGGAGTCACATGATTGGATTTGTGGTTTACACTTGGGCTGCAGAATGGAGAAGCAGGATGGAATCAGGGCTGGAGGAGGAGAGGCCAGAAGCAGCATTGTGAGCTGGGAAGGATAAAGGTCTGGCCCAGGAGAGTGGTAGCAGGACACATGAGAAAGGGAGTGATTTTAAGAAATACTGGAAATAAAGTTACCAGGGCTTGCTAACTGATGAAAATGTGGGGTACAGACAGAGACAAAGTGTCTAGGGGGGAAATGGTCACTTTGGCTCCAAGTATTCTGAGTCTGATGAGTCCCTGGTGTATTGAAGTTGGTATATCCTGCAAGCTATTAAACAGATTAGTTGGAAGCTCAGATTAAGGGTGGAGATACAGTTTTGGGAAACACCAATAAAGAGAGGGCATTAAAAGCAAAAATGGGAGAGGAAGGGAAAGAAAAAGGGACAGAGAAGTCCAACTATCAGAGAAATAGCAAAAGAATCAAGAAAGAACAGAGAGAGAAAGGCAGTGTGGCAGCTTCCAGAGGTGAACAGCCATCAGAATAAAAAATGACAGAGAAGCCAAATGAGGGCAAGTTCCCTGGGTATGGCAAAGAGGAGGTCACTCACAACTTCTGTCAAAGCAGGTTAAATGGAGCAGTGGGAAAACAGAGGCCATGATGCAATGGGTAGAAAAGGGATACATAATAGCAACTTTCTGTCAAAATCATAGCTAGAAAAAGTCCAGAGAGATAGAGTTTGGTCTAGGAGGATATAGGTAGGTGGAGGTAGATGAAACCATTTTTATAAAAGAGGTGAGATATGAATATGTATATAGTAGTGGAGTGTGAATAAGTGGGGAGAAACTATTCAGAGAAAAGGGCTAGAGGAGAAAAGATGGGCCTGAAGCATAGATAGAGGCTAGCCTTGAAGAGGAAGTAGGATAGAAGGTCTGGGGGGATAGAGACGAAGTTGTAGATGACAGGAGGTAAGCAACTGATGTTTGGGTCCAGGATTTAGGGAGGGAGGCCAAGAAGAGACTGCAAGTCTGGGAGAAGATGGAGGAATCATGGTGTGATGTGTATCAACTTGGCTGGGCCTGGTTTTGAGTGCCTGGGCAGCTGGATATAATTAGTCCCCATGATGAGATTGGTAATCAACTCCATGGTGGAATCTACTGTGAGCAGCTCAACAGCTGCCTTAGGAATGTGGTCAGCTTTCAGGATATAAGGAGAAGCCTTGAGAAAGGGCTCTGAGCTTTTGGCACATCTGGATCCTGCATTTGGCCAAGTCTTCATTCCAATGGCCTGGCATATTGTCTGCCAATTTTAGGACTGTTAAATGGACTTCAGTTAGTGGCCTGCTATGTTGCTTGATGATTTGAGACTATGCCATTTTACTTGCCAACCTTGGGTTTGTCAGCCTCAGCAGTCAGCAGCTATCCGAGTTAAGGGAAGCCTCCAGCTTCAGTGGGCTGGAAGCAAGAGGTAGAGCTGAAGCCCAAGGTCGAGGGGCTTTCACCCAGCCTCTGGAGCTGGCACTTTGAACTCAGACATTTAGCCTCCTAAACTGTAAGTGATAAATCCCTTTTGTTAAAGCCATGCATTTGTGGTATGTCTGTTAGAGCAGCACTAGAGAACCAAAGCGTATGGCATGGGAAAACTCAATAGATCAAAGGACAGGAAGGATGGAGGGGAGGACCTGACACAGCTCCAGGCATAGGAAGTTCAGAAAAGAGTAAGAAAATAAAGTTTAAAGCTTCTACCAGGTGTCTGTGCTGAAGAATGAAAATGTGCAGGGTATGGCATGGGTGTGGGGTCTAACATGGATTCAAAAGATTCTGGAAGTCAGTGAGATTGAGGGAGAGCATTAGGCAGGTCAGCCCCATACATTGAAGGTTGGCAGAGGACATAGGGTAGAAGAAAAGTGTGATCAGGTATTGAGCTCATCAATGAACACACACAAAAAAATCAAAATCAAACTCACTGCCATAGAGTTGATTCCATTTCATAGCAACCCCCATTCGATTTCCAAAGCTGTAAAGCTTTACAGAAGCAGATTGCCTCATCTTTCTTCCATGGAGTGGCTGGTGAGTTTGAACCATGAACCTTTATGGTTAGGAACCAAATGCCTTACCCACTATAACACTAGAGCTCCTTAATGAGCACAGAAGAGGTCACTTACTGACCACGAGACATAATCAACAAGGTGGTATTCTGGAATAGACTGTCCAAGAATGAGCAGAGAAGGGTAATGGGCTGAAAGCAGTAACAGAAAAGCATGTACCCCAATTCTGGGCTGTACAGAGGAATTTGAGAATATATTTGTTCTGGTTACCTAGTGCCACTCTGACAAGAATATACCACAAATGCAATAGCCTTAACAAACAGGAGTTTATTCTCTCACGGTTTGGAGCCTTTAAGTCCAAGTTCAAAGTGCCAGGTTCTAGGGGCTGGGTGAAAGCCTCTCAACCTTGGGGTCCAGCTCTGCCTCCTGCTCCCAGCCCACTGGAGCTAGGGGTGTTTCTTCACTCAGCTGCTGGCTGCTGAGGCTGCCAAGCCCAAGGTTGTCAAGTAAAAAGGCACAGTCTCGATATTACAAAACCACATGGTAAGCCATTGATTCAAGTCCATTGTAGGTCCCAAGGTCAGCAGAGTAGCAGGCTGCTGAACAACGACATGCTACATGCAGGGTCCAAGCGTGCCATAAGCTAGAGACCATTCCCCAAGGCTTCTGCTTATATACAGGAAGCAGATCACATTCCCTAAGGCTGCTCACAGCAGATTCCACCATGGAGTTGATTACCAGTCTCATCATAGGGAATACTACATCCAGCTGCCCAGCCACTCAACCAGGCCTAGCCAAATTGACACACAAACTGAACTACCACAATATTCCTTCAAGTTTCAGATAAATTTAAAAACAAAAAAAATATTGCCATCAAATCAATTTTGACTTCTAGCAACCCCATGTCTGAATACAACTGCCCTCCAAAGGGTTTTCATTGGCTGAACTCTCAGAAATGTGTCTCCAGGCCTTACTTCTAAGGTGCCTTTGTGGATTTGAATCTCCAACATTTTGGTTAGCAGTCAAGAAAGTGCTTAATGGTTTGCAACACCCAGGGACTCCTTTCAGAGAAATACCCATTATTAATCTATGTTCACACTTTACATCACTAACAGGGTATCTAGGGGTACCACCAGGGCCATGTTGCTCTACGGGATGTAAGGGTCAAGCTCATTTTTTCTTGAAGAGGACACTGTAATAACCTGTATATAAAGCTCCTTTTCCTTCTTCACTCTTTTTAGAGGCCCAGTTTAAACTTTGCAAGGAAGTAGAAATATCCCCTAACCCAATTTACTTTGTTGTTGTTGTTGTTATGTGCCATTGAGTCAGCCCCAATTTACTTTACTGACTTGTAAATAAAATGTCTGATTCCACACTGCAAGGTCCTCTCTACCATAACTCATTCAAACTCACTGCCGTCAAGTGGAATCCGGCTCACAGTGACCCCTCCTTGGGTTTCCAAGGTGGTATCTCTACAGAAGTAGATTTCCCAGCCTTCCTTCTGAGGAACAGCTGGTGGATTTGAACTGCCAACCTTCTGATTAGCAGTCAAATGCCTTAGGCACTACACCACCAGAGCTCCCATAAAGTTGAATGGAAAACATTGCTGTCTCTGCCTTTATCTCAGGTATATAACCAACACATAGAAGAAGAGAATGGAAAAAAGTGAGAATGGAAAAAACAACCTCCACCTTTGAAAGCTTGGATGAAATGAAAACAAAAGAGGCAACTTTCTACTGTATTACAGACAAAACTTCGGAGCAGAAGTCTTCCAAGGAGGTTGTCATTTCAATCGGAGGCCAGCCAAGAGGAGACTTTTCACAGGGTGAAATAGGGCAACCTTAATAATGTGTGCAATTTATACTAATAGCAGACAGATGTAAATTACCTAACATGACAGAAACACACTTAGTTTCACCTGTGCAATACACCAAATTGCTAAAAACTCCTTGCAATAAGTAATTAACTCGCTGTCGTCGAGTCAAAACCTACGGAAGTAGATTGCCCAACCTTCCTTCCAAGGAGTGGCCGGTGGGTTTGAACCACCAGCCTTCTGGTTAGCAGTGCCTTAGGAACTATGTCGCCAGAGCTCCTCAATAACTAATTATCCTTCTGTGATTGGAACTCAGCTAATATAAAGACATACACATACATACATATACATATGGTTAGGAACCAAATGCCTTACCCACTATAACACTAGAGCTCCTTAATGAACACAGAAGAGGTCACATACTGACCACGAGACACAATCAACAAGGTGGTATTCTGGAATAGACTGTCCAAGAATGAGCAGGGAAGGGTAATGGGCCGAAAGCAGTAACAGAAAAGCATGTACCCCAATTCTGGGCTGTACAGAGGAACTTGAGAATATATTTGTTCTGGTTACCTAGTGCCACTCTGACAAGAATACACCACAAATGCAATAGCCTTAACAAACAGGAGTTTATTCTCTCACAGTTTGGAGCCTTTAAGTCCAAGTTCAAAGTGCCAGTTCAATATATATATATTGAATACCCAAAACATTTTTCCTAAGTTGTTGACACAATCTCCTTTCAAATAATAAGGTCTCCAAAGATAAGGTCATGGTAAGCTGTAGTAAGCCACGCCCAGACTGTAAAAATCACAAATGGTGAGACGGTACAATTCAAATTACTGAAGCTTTAGCATGTTGTCAGCTCACATAAAAACATACAATTTAAAAACCTACCGATATAGCAAGTGTAACAGCATCTAGCTGGATTTTCTTAGATGTGCACAGAATATGGAGGGAAAGATAAAAGGAAATCAGACTAAAGGGTTTACAAGAATGCTTCCTACCGTCCAGAAGAATGCCTTGCGAAGCAAACTGAGAAAGCACTAGAAACTATTTCATAAAAATCCTCAACCAAGGTTTTGTGTGGTGAAGGGGGCCACTGGGGTAAACAGTGTTTTTGGCCTACAGCCTGGCGCCCCGCGCTGGGGAGGTAGTTGGTGAGTGTTAGGGAGTGCGTGTGTGAGTGGGGGGGGGGAGCAAGGGGGAGAGGGAGGTCTGGACGCAGCACTCCGACCTGACTTCGAGCGCGACAGGGGACCTGGGGCCATGCGCAGCTCGCCCGGGTGAGGAGTACTCACCATAGGGCCCGCGATTGTGGCTCCTCGAAAGACTCCCTCCGCAGGTGGGGCGGCAGCGCAACTGCGCAGTCTCGGCAGGCAGGACCCAAGCCCAACTGGGAGGCTCTACCTGGAGGTCGCGAGGGTTTCAGCGGCGGCCGGGCTCTCTATGCTGGCGCGAGAAGGACTCTGCCAGGCGCCGGCACAACTAGGCGCGAGTGGTGACAGACGGCAGCCCCCACCTGCGGGGGCGGCTGGGGAGGAGCGCGGGCAGCCTTCATCTGCACCCCTAGGGCCACCCAACTCGGCGTGCTGCCTCCCTCCAGTGTACTGTCCAGCCCTAGCTGCAGGCCAGAGCTGAAGGCGAGAGGCGGGGCAGGGTTGAGGACCTGGTTCGTTATGAAGGTCTTTGAAGAGGAGGAATTCTTGTGAGGGGCGCTGAGGAGGTCTGTTCTAGGTGCTTTGTGGTAATAAATGTTCTTAGAAGGAGTGCTTCTAGTTAGGAAAGGAAACTGTTATGAAGGATGGGTAAATGGACTGAGCATGATGCTGGCCCTTCCTGTGAGGTTTCCTTATACCTCGGTTAATGGTTGTTAGTGCTTATCTACTTTTTTTGGTGCTGAAACCCGGGAGCGAACCCGTGTTAATATATTTATTCTAGGAATCCTGCTCTCTGGGAATCAGGCACAGTCCTGGCAAGCAGCTACTGGGCTGAACACATTTGCTGTGTGTTAAATGCACCTCCTGTCCCAAGGCTCCCACTGCTGGAAGAAAGGGCAGGGAATGTGAGAATCCTCTAGTGGGGAAGGAGTGACCAGTGGGTAGAAAAATGAAGAGAGATTGAAGGCTTCCTAAGGAAGAACATGGGAGGGAATAGAGGAAGGGGAGAAGGGTTGTAGAGGCCACCTCTTGCCCCAGGCTCAAACTTGATGGCTAGTTTCCATGGCAGCCGTATCTCTGTCCTTGAGATAACTGAAGATGGCCCAGGGCCCAAACTGTCTTTTACTCACAGTGGCTAAAGTCTTAAAAGTAAAAAAAAAAAAAACCTCAATTTACAGTTGTACATATTCACAAAATGTAAGAAAGTGGGATTTGCCAAATTCACATGCATAGATGTTGCTCAGTTTTCAAACATGGTTAAACCCATGTTGGTACATGTTGCAGTGAAGAATTCAGGCCCATTTCTCATGACTTTCTTGACTCCGCTTTGTTCATTATCTCTTCTTTCAGGGCAAAGGCCATGCCTAGTTATTTGCATCCATATCAGCACCCAGTGTACTTCATATGTACTTGTTGTGTGCCATCCAACTGGTTCTGACTCAGCCACTCTAGGAGGGCTCATAGGGTTTCCTGGACAGATTGCCAGGTCTTTTCTCTCTTGGAATGCTGGTGAGTTCATCAGCCTTTCACTTAGTAGCCTAGTGCCTTAACCATTGCACCACCAGGGCTCCTTTCATCATGGGTATTTAAACACACACACAAACCCCAAACCCATTGCCATTGAGATGATGCCAACTTATACCAACCCCTTTTTTAGGACAGAGTAGAAATGCCCCACAGGGCTTCTACGGCTGTAAATTTTTACAGAAGCAGACTGCCTCATCTTTCTCCCATGGAATACCTGGTGGGTTCAAACCACCAACCTTTTGGTTAGCAGCCAAATGCTTAACTATGTCACCAGCAGTGGTATGTACTGTTGTTGTTGTTGTTGTTATGTGCCTTCGAGTCGGCCCCGACTCATAGCGACCCCTCCTTGGGTTTCCGAGGCAGTATCACTACGGAAGTAGGATTGCCCAACCTTCCTTCCGAGGAGTGGCTGGTGGGTAGGCTTGTTGAATTAACACTTGTACCACAGGGCATGTACCTAGGACCAGGAAGTCTGAATCAAATGACAGTGTTGTCCAGTCCATTCTGACTCATGGCGACCCCATCTTTTACAGAATAGAACTGCTCTGTAGGGTTTTCTTGGCTATAATATTTACAGAAGCAGATAGCCAGGCCTTTCTTCTGAGGCACTGCAGGGTGGGTTTGAGCCACCTTTAGGTTGGTAGCTGAGAGCAAAATGTTTGCACTAACCAGGGACCATTATTAAAACTTTTTTATCCTCTGACACCTTCTTCCCTTTTAGAGTCCCAGATCATCCCAGGCCAAAGGCCTCAGAACAATTTTCTAAGGCTGAAGTGAAAGGAACATTTATTCAATATGTCCTCAGCTTCCTGAAACTGGGACTACACAAAGACTTCTGTTTATGCCATATCTGCCACTAAAAGCTTTTGCCGTTTTTTAGACAAGGACAGAAAGAAACACAAGTAGGGCCTACTCAAGACCCCAACCTCTCTTTTTCTCCTACCCTGGCATCTTCTTCTCATTTCTGCTGCTTTCCAACTTTCTAACCTCATCCTTCTATCAACATAGCAATGATTGTGAGGATGGCACAGGACCAGGTAACTTATCCTATTATATATAAGGTCACTATGAATCAGAACTAACTTCAATGCATCTAACAATAACCTTCTCTCAAAATAAGAAAGAGTATTTCTGTGGAATGCCCACTACTCTAGAAAAATGAAGTGCAGGTTCCTGTGGGGCCTTTGTGTATGGCTCCCTCTCTCTTTGCCTCTGCCAATCCAAGTTTGTCAAAACAAATTTTGAGACAAGCCCTTAACTGGAAGCTGACTCCTTTCTTCTTTCTTTCTTTCATTTTTTTTTAATTGTGATTTGGGTGAAAGTTTACAGAGCAAATTCACTTTCCATACAGCAGTTCACATACACTGTGTCTCATGACATTGACTACAATTTACCCCAATGCAACAGCTCCCCTCTCACTTCCTTCTGTAGTTACCTCTTCTATGTGTCCATCCCTCCATGCACTCCTGCCCCGTGAACTGTCTCCCTGTGTAT
>NW_006921667.1:10327511-10331123 GCF_000298275.1 Orycteropus afer afer | reverse complement strand
GATGTATTCAGGTATTTGTCTTCAATTTCATTAATTCTGTCTTCCATTGCATCAATTCTACTCCTTTGCTCTTTCAATGTGTTATCAATTTTTGATAATTTAATATTAATCTTCTGGATTTCTATCTGGAGATTTAGAGTCATTTCTAATATTTCATTTATTTTGTCCTTGTATTTTCTTCTAAAATTCTTATAGGGATTTGTCTGTGTTTTCATTGATCTGTGTCTCAATCCTTTGAAGATATCTAAATATAATTCTTTTGAATTCCTTATCAGGGAGTTCCAATGCTGTTTCTTCCTTAGGGATGTGTTCTGGGTCTGTATCCTACTCCCTTGTTTCTACCACTTTATCTTGCTTCTTTGTGTGGACTGTAATGGTCTGTTGTCTCTGAGACATTGTGACGTTGTTGTATTTGGATCTCTGTTAACTGTTTGTGAAGAGCAGCTAAGGATGATTCAGGCTCTCCTTGGTGGTTGTTTATCATAGACCCATTCGTGGAGAAGGAGGTGGTGACTCATGCAGTAAGTGAAGCAGCAGGAGGTGTGGGTGTAGTTGTGTTATATGGGGACTATTGCTATCTTCTACTCAGTTAGGCAAAAATAACAATTGAATAACCATCAAAAAAAGTAAAAGCAAATGGACCAAATACACAGGAACAGTAACCAAAAAAGAGAAAAAGGAAAAAAACAAAAACAAAACAAACAAAAGAAACATTGCAATATCTGGGGAGAGGGCAATAAGAGATGAAAATAGAGAAGGAGAATAATGAAGGTAAAAACAGAAAAAGAAAATCAAGGAATGGGGTTACCCACAAGGTAGAAAAAAAAAAAAATTGGAACCAGGTACAGGGGAATGAAAAAAAAAAGCTGAAAACTAGAACCTGGGAAAGGAAGAATAAAGAATGATAATAAAAAGGACAAAAGTAATAATAATAGTAGTAGTTTTAAAATAGACAAAAACAAACTTAAAGAAAGAAAAATGAAAAAAAAAAAATCTGGACAGTTTGGGGCAGGGCACCTAGGCTCCTTCTGAGCACACAGACTTGGATGGAATTCCTGCTAGCATAGAAGGTCGGTGGGAGTGAGGGATGGCCGCATCTCCGTTCACTGAGAGGGTGTGAGATATAAGAGTAACAAGGGGAATGTTGCACCTTTTCAGTAGTCCATGTGTCCGGGATGTTTTTGCAGTTCTCAGCAAGTGGAGCCTGCTCTTAAGTGCCTGGAATCTGGGAGAATGCTGTCGCTTTAAATAGTCAAAATGGCCAAGGCACTTGTAAATCTTCAAAATGGCTGTGCCCTCCAGACAGGCAAAAGTCCATAGCTCAGCCTGCTTTTCTCCTCACCACTTACTCTTTTATTCCCCAGCCACCAGAGCAGTCCTCCATGCAGTCCCTGGCTAGCAGGTCTGATTTTTAGGTTAATTCTTAGGTCCTACCACCATTCGGCAATATCCAAGCTGTCTGTGCTGTCACAATCGCTGCCAGACCGTAGCTCTGTATGTCTCCTTTTTTGGTATTTTCAAGCAAATTCTTCTGCTAGTTGAAGTTTAGTCCACTTCTATATCCTTCCCTTCAAAGCTCAGGGGTCCGTGATTTTCTTCTGTATCTGTGTTAATTGGTTCCCCTTTTTTTTGTTGAAGAGGGACTGTGCAGTCCTTCTGCCTGTTCCGTTATCTTCTGACTCCTTTCTTCTTAATAATCTGTTTTCTCCTCGTAGTTCCCTAAGAATTCCCAGGGCCCACAGTGCCTAGGTTCTGAACTCTAAGTGAATATTAATAAATACCATTTACCTGTTCAATAATAATCTAAGACTTGGGGACTTGGAGGCTGCTTTTCACTTGGTTGTGGCTCTATATTAAGGCTGGGGCCTGAGGTTGGCAGGCCCAGGGCTTGGAGGCTGCTTTTCACTTGGGTGTGGCTCACTATCAAGACAGGGGCCAGAGGTAAACAGGCCTGGGGCTAGAGCTTGCTTTTTGCTTTGGGGTGGCTCTATATTAAGGCAGGGGCCTGAGGTAGGCAAGCTGGGTGTTTGGAAGCTGCTTTTTGCTTGGGTGTGGCGTGGCTCTTTATTAAGGCCAGGGCCTGAGGTAGGCAGACCCAGGGCTTGAAGGCTTCTTTTTGCTTGGGTGTGGCTCTATATTAAGGCCAGGGCCTGAGGTAGGCAGTCTGGGGGCTTGGAGGCTGCTTTTCCCTTGTCTGTGGCTTACTATTAAGGCAAGAACCTGAGGTAGACCAGTAAGGGTTTTGGAGGCTGCTTTTCACTTGGGGGTGGCTCTATATTAAGACCAGGGCCTGAGGTAGGCAGATGTAGAGGGGTTAGAAACAACTAAGGGAGACAAACGGGTCTGTCTGTCATCCTGTGCTGGCTTATGTGTTGCTGTGAGGCTGGAGGCTATGCCATCATGTTGCAAAATGCCAACAGGGTTACCCACAGTGGAGAGATTTCAGTGGTGCTTCTGGGCTTACACAGACTTGGAAGAAGGAAGAGGCCTTTCACTTCTCAAAGAATTGGCCAGTGTAAACTTTATGAATAGCAGTGAAACACTGTCTGACATATTACTGGAAAACTTTATGAACAGCCCTGAAACATTGCCCGACATAGTGCAAGAAGATGAGCCCATCAGGTCAGAAGGCACTCAAAATGTGACTGGGGAAGAGCTAACTCTTCAGAGTAAAGACAACCTTAACAATACGGACAAAGTAAAGCTTTTAGGACCTCCATTGGCTGATGTGGCATGACTCAAAATGAACAGAAACAGATGCAAACATCCATTAATAATTGGAACTTGGAATGTACGAAGTATGAATCTAGGAAAATTGGAAGTTGTCAAAAATGAAATGGAATTCATAAACAGAGATATCCTAGTCACTGATGAGCTGAAATGGACTGGTTTTGGCCATTTTGAGTGAGACAACCATATAATCTATTATGCCAGAATGACAAATTGAAGAGGAATGGTGTGGCATTCATCATCACAAAGACTGTTTCAAGATCTGTCCTGAAGCACAATGTTGTCAGTGATAGGATTATATCCATATGCCTACAAGGAAAGCCAGTTAATACTATTATCCAAATTTACACACCAAACACCAAAGCCAAAGATGAGGATATTGAAGATTTCTACCAACTTCTGCCATCTGAAATTGATCGAACATGCAATCAAGATGTGTTGATTATCACTGGTGACTGGATGCAAACAAAGAAGAGTCACTGGTAGTTGGAAAATTTGGCCTTGGAGATAGAAATAACGCTGGAGATCGTGTGATAAATTTTGCAAGACCAACAACTTATTCAATGCAAATACCTTTTTTCAACAACATAAGTAACGACTATACACATGGACTTCACCAGATGGAATGCACAGGAATCAGATTGACTATATATGTGGCAAGAGGCAATGGAGAAGTTCAATATCTTCAGCCAAAACAAGGCCAGGAGCTGATTATGGAACACACCATCAACTGCTCATATGCACATTCAAGTTGAAGTTGAAGACAATTAAAAAAGTCTACAAGAGCCAAAATATGACCTTGATAATATCCCTCCTGAATTTAGAGACCATTTAAAGAATAGATTTGATGCACTGAACACCAATGACTGAAAACCAGAGGAA
>NW_006921667.1:10325605-10327411 GCF_000298275.1 Orycteropus afer afer | reverse complement strand
TTTTTTTTTTTTTTTGCTCCAAATAATTTTGAGTATTGTCTCACATTGCTCTCCCTCTCTATCCAGAATCTCCTACATAGATCCCTCTCTGAGTGGTTGACATTGGTAGCCAGGCACCATCTAGTTCTTCTGATCCCATAGTCGTATAGGCTGAGGATCACATGGTATACCAGTCAGGAGAACTAATTGTTCCCATAAATATTTGGTTTTCTTCATTCTTCTTGGCTCAGGAGGAGGAGGGACCCATCGTTGCATCTAGATGGCTGGTTGCAAGCTTTTTTTAAAAATTTATTTTATTTTTTTATTGTGATTTGGGTGAAAATTTACAGAGCAAATACACTTTCCATACAGCAGTTCACATACACTTTGTCTGATGACATTGACCACAATTTACCACAATGCAATATCTCCCCTCTTACTTCCTCCTGATAGTTACCTCTTCACTGTGTCCATCCCTCCATGCACTCCTGCCCCATGAGCTGTCTCCCTGTGCATAAGCAGCCCTTCTTTCTCCCATGTTTGTTCTCTCTAAGGAGTGTATCTACCTCAGGTAATTGTTCTTCTCATATGTCTGTCAATTCTTTGGCTGGAAGCCAAAGGCTTGGGTTCAATTCCAGACCTGAAGGGCAGCTAGGGGCCATAGTCTCAGTGGTTCCACCAGGCTCTAGCAGACCAGCAAACCTGGTCCTCCCTTTTTTTTTTTTCCTCCAAGTGATTTTGAGTTTTGTTCCACATTGTTCTCCCTCTCTATCCAGGATCTACTATAGATCCTTTTCCAAGTGGTTGACAGTAGTAGCCAGGCACCATCTAGTTCTTCCGGTCTCATAGTCATATAGGCTGCAGATTGGATGGTGTACCAGTCGCTAGGACAAATTGTTTTCATGAATTTTTGGTTTTCTTCATTCTTCTTTGCTCTGGATGAGGAGAGACCCATTGTTGCATCTAGATGGCAGCTTGCAAGCTTTTAAAATCCCAGTCGCTACTCGCCACAGTAGGAGGCAGAACAATGTTTTGTGTAGTATGTTATGCCAATTGAGGTTGATGTCCTCTGCGACTATGGTCCCAAGCCCACAAGTTCAACTACTCGTTCCCTCTGGGTAGCTGGCTGTGACCAAGTAGTGACTACAAACTTGCCCCTTGTCATCTCCACTATATGCCTGGGAATTCAGATCATACCCATAAAGTTATAGGACCATTGTCTGCCAACCATATACATGTTCTTGGGTACACTTCCCACTTCATAGACATACTTAATAGTTCAGCCCATCCACCCATCTATCCACCCATATACCCATGTTTTCATTCACTGACAATGCTGTACTATATGTGCAAAAGGGTACATCTTTGTTGTCTGTACTTCCCACGTACCTCTCTATGTCTTTCTCTTCCTCAATACCACTATATTGATCACTCACATTTGGTACGTTGCACTTCTCTTCACCCAATTCAATACTTATTTCTATCTGTCTAACAGTGCTCCCTCCCCAACCCTCCCCACCCCTCCGGTAACCAACAAAGAAAATGTCCTTCCATAGATCAATGTTTCCTTGACTTTTACAATAACGGACTAATACAATATTTGTCCTTTTATGATTGACTTATTTCACTCAGCATAATGTCCTCCAAGTTCATTCACGTTATACGGTGTTTTGCTGATTCTACGTTCTTTAGCGTTGCATAGTATTCCATTGTGTGTATGTACCATAGTTTGGATATCCATTCCTCAGTTGATGGACACCTAGGTTGTTTCCATCTTTTGGCTATTGTAAATAGTGCTGCGATGAACATGGGTGTGCATATGTCTGT
>NW_006921667.1:10316498-10325505 GCF_000298275.1 Orycteropus afer afer | reverse complement strand
CTTTGAATGGAGAGTAGCTAAAGCAAATGGAAGAAATGACAAGATAAAAGAGCTAAACAGAAGATTTCAAAGGGCAGCTCGAGCAGGCAAAGCCAATTATTATAATGAAATGTGCAAACACCTGGAGTTAGAGAACCAAAAGGGAAGAACACGCTTGGCATTTCTTAAGATGAAAGAGCTGAGGAAAAAATGTAAGCCATGAATCGCAATATTGAAAGATTCTATGGGCAAAATATTGAATGATGCAGGAAGCATCAAAAGAAGATGGAAGGAATACACAGAGTCACTGTACCAAAAAAGAATTGGTCACTGTTCATCCTTTTCAGGAGGTGGCATATGATCAAGAACCAATGGTATTGAGGTAAGAAGTTGAAGCTGCACTGAAGGGAGTGGCGAAGAACAAGGCTCCAGGAATTGACAGAATACCCACTGAGGTGTTTCAACAAACAGGTGCCCTGGTGGAGGCACTCACTTGGCTATGCCAAGAGATTTGGAAGACAGCTACCTGGCCAACTGACTGGAAGAGATAATATTTGTACCCATTCCAAAGAAAAGTGATCCCACATAATGTGGAAATTATTGAACAATATTAATATTGCATGCAAGTAAAATCTTACTGAAGATAACTCAAAAAATGGTTGCAGCAGTATATTGACAGAGAACTTCCAGAAACGCAAGCTGGATTAAGAAGAGGACATGGAATAAGGGATATCATTGCTGATGTCAGATGAATCTTAGCTGAAAGCAAAGAATACCAGAAAGATGTTTACTTATGTTTTATTGATTATGCCAAAGCATTCAATTGTGTGGATCATGACAAATTGTGGATAACATTGAGAAGAATGGGAATTCCAGAACACTTGATTGTACTCATGAGGAACCTGTACATAGATCAGGGGGCTGTCATTTGAACAGAACAAGGGGATATTGCATGGTTCAAAATCAAGAAGGGAGTGCATCAGGGTTATCCTTTCACCATATTTATTCAACTTGTATGCTGAAATAATCTGAGAAGCTGGATTGTATGAAGAAAAATGTGGTATCAGGACTAGAGGAAGACTCATTAAGAACCTGCGATATGCAGATGCCACAACTTTGCTTGCTGAAAGTGAAGATGACTTGAACCACTTCCTAGTGAAGATTGAAGAATGCAGTCTGCATTATGGATTACATCTCAATATAAAGAAAACAAAAATCCTCACAACTGGACCTATAAGCAGCATCACAATAAATGGAGTAAAGATTGAAGTTGTCAAGGATTTTATATTACTTGGTTCTACAATCAACACCAATGGAAGCAGCAGTCAAGACATCAGCCAACATATTGCATTGGGCAAATCTGCTGCGAAAGACATTTTTCAAGTGATGGGGAGCACGGATGTCTCCTTGAAGACTAAGGTGCGCCTGACCCAAGCCATGGTATTTTCAATCACCTCTTATGCATGTGAGAGCTGGACAATGAATGAGGAAGAGTAAAGAAGAGTTGATGCTTTTGAGTTGTGGTGTTAGAGAAGAATGCTAAGAGTACCAAGGTCTGCTGAAAGGATCAACAAATGTGTTCTGGAGGAAGTGCAGCCAGAATGCTCCTTGGAAGCAAGAATGGCCAGACTTTGTCTCAACTACTTCGGTCATGTGGTCAGAAGGAACCATTTCCTGGAGAAGGATATCATGGTTGGTAGAGTGGAGGGTCAACAAAGAAGGGGAAGGCCTTCAACAAGATGGATAGACACAGTGTCTGCAATGATGGGCTCAGGTATAGCAAAGATTGTGAGGCTGGCACAGGACCAGGCAGTGTTTCATTCTCCTGTGCATAGGGTCGCTATGAGTCAGAGACAACTCAACGGCACCTAACAACAAGAACCATTTACCTTTTGAATAATAAGCTAAGACACAGGAAAGATATATTATAAAATATATTTTAAATAATTCAGATTTTAAAAATCCTTAAGCACTTAGTACATGAGTTTTATCTAAAAAATACAGTAAGCATTAAATTGGTTAATTTTAGGTTATGCAAATTTCACCTCTCTATTAAAAAAAAAAAAAAAAATAACAGAAAGCATAAAAAATACCAAAGCCAGAGATAAATGCAGTTATGATACCATGGTCTTATGTTGAGATACTGGTGGGTGAATTATTACTCAAATGTAATCTTTTGGCCATTGTTTTGACTGTAATCTATTTTGCACCTCAGCTCCTTTTCTTCATTAGGAAATTGTATCTTTGAAGTCTCAGTTCTTGAAATCCACAGTCACAGCTGAATTATATTAACTGAATATGAATTGCCACTATTGGGCCTATGAAATATTTGTAAGCTCAAAACTGTCATGTAACCTGATTTTATCCCTCTCTTGCCACATCATTGAATTCTGACATATAATCTCACTAAAATCCCCACCAGCAAGACTAAAACAACTGCCAGGAGCAGGAGCCCTCGCCGAAGAATCAGCTGCCTCAGGGATAACTTAGTCCTATCTTTTGGCTGGACAGAGAGGGGTTCTTCAGAGTGCATCTTCTGATCCAACTGAGTCTCATCTTTTTTTTCAACATCTCTCATTAAAATTCCTCCATGGTTTTCAGGGCTCCCTGGCAGGAAAAAGGAACTCAGTTAGCAGCTTAAAAGGAATTTTTTCAGCTGTATAAAAGATGTATAAAAAGTGATACATATGTGTAGTAATAGCTGAGAGAATGTTAATTCAGGAAGCCGCAGCTACAGTGAAAAAATAACAGAAATCGTATCTCAGAGTGACTCTCCATTCACCAACACTGTCTGAATCCCACTGCTGTTGGCTTTGGTGCTTCAGGAAATTTCCCCCAAGAACAAATAAACCACTGTGCCACCAGGGCATCTCAAGTTAAGATTCATAGGGGGACTCTGAAAGGGACCAACATTCATCTAACAAGCATTTCAGAAAGAAAACAAAGCCAATGAAGAAGAAAATAATCTGAAAAATAATTTAAAGCCATATACAAAACTAAAGAAAAATGTGGCTCTTCAAATTAAAATGGCCTACTAAGTACCAGCAAGATAATCACTCAAACATAGACTTAGTCACCTGACTTCTTAGGAAGAATAAGGGAAATATCCTAAACAGTTCCCAAGAGAAAAAAAAAGGCAGGTTACTTAAAGGAATAAGAACAAGATTGGCCTCAGACTTCTTAATAAGCATAAATAGATACTAGGAAACAATATTACAATGCCCTCAGATTTTTGAAAAAAAATAATTGTGGACATAATAATGCTGGCTCACACATACAAAGGGAGCTCTGGTGGTGTAATGCCTAAGGCATTTGACTGCTAACCAGAGGGCTGGTGGTTCAAATCCATGAGTCACTCCCTGGAAGGAAGATTGGGCAATCTACTTCTGTAGTGATACCACCTCAGAAGCCCAAGGAGGGGTTGCTATGAGTTGGAATTGACTCAGCAGTGAGTTTGGTTTTGGTTAATGTCTGTATTTCCAGTAATAATGAAGGTACTATTTATCCATGGCATAATGTAGCCACAACCAAAAAACCAATAGAGATAGGCAAAATATCATCACCATTGGATACTCTTTTTTTTTTTTTCCTTAACCACTGTGCTGCTTCTTTGTGTGTGTGTGTGTGTGTGTGTGTGTGATTTGGGTGAAAGTTTACAGAGCAAATTCACTTTCCATACAGCAGTTCATATACACTTTGTCTCATGACATTGACCACAATTTACCCCAATGCAACAGCTCCCCTCCCACTTCCTCCCAATAATTACCTCTTCCCTGTGTCCATCCCTCCATGCACTCCTGTCCCCTGAGCTGTCTCCCTGTGCATAAACAGCCCTTCTTTCTCCCATGAGTGTTCTCTCCAAGGATTGTATCTACCTCGGGTAAATGTTCAGCTCATATGCCTGTCACCATTGGATACTCTTAAGCAAATACTTGTGAAAGGCAAGATTCTGAGTGATCTCGTATTTGATACTTTTCAACATTTTTATTAAACTTACAAGTATAATGAAGCTGGCTGGTTGCTCCTACTTTAGCTAAACAAAGTAGAGAAAGAAAAGGATGAGCTCAGGGCTTCAAAGTCTCAGCTCAAGTGCCACATAGGGGATGTAAAGGTTCCTATTTGTGTCCTGAAAGAAAGCCTTATTTCCTGTAGTAACAAAGCTGAGATTGCTGAAAACCAAACTCAGAGTCTTATCCTCAGAGTGGCTGAATCACAATGCCAATTGAATTTCCAACCTTGAAACATGTCTGAGGTTAAAGTGAGGGTCTCGATTGGGAAGAAATCAGATCCTAAAAATTGGGATGGGGATATTGAGCATTTAAATTCCATTGAATCACCCTTGCCAGTAGAACCAACCCTTCTACCCACATCTGAAGAGATTAACCCAGCTTTGTCTGATGAGCCACCTTTACCAGTAAAATTATCCCTTCTACCCCCCAGTGAGATTAACTCAGTTGTGTCTGAAGAGTACTGACCTGGGCCATCACCTGGGGTGATGCTGAGGCATTGCCTGAGACATTGTCGAAGGCAGATGCCTTGTAAGACATTGCTGAATGTTGCTGGATCCACTACCACCACCTATTTTTGCTTCCAGACCTATAACTAGACTCAAGTCCCAATGAGCCTCAAGAAGTGACATACAAAGTGTGACCCATGAGGAGAACCAGTTCTCCAAAAAGCACTGATTGATTTTTCTAATGTATACAAACAGAAATCTGGAGAATATGTGTGGGAATGTCTATTAAGGCTATGAGATAATGGTGCAAGGCACATTAAGTTGGATCAGTTTGAGTTTTTTGATATGGCCCAACTAAGTAGAGATTCTTCAGTGATTCAGCTTGAGAGGTTAGAAAAGGATCTAAGAGTTTGTTTGGATAGCTGACTGAAATGTAGATTAAAATGTGGCCTATCCTAGATGCAGTTTAAATACCAGAACTGCCTTTGTATACTATAGATGGTTTCCAAAGGCTGAGGGAAATTGGCACGTTAGAGTGGATTTATCATGTCAGACCCACAAGCCCACCCAGGGAGTACCCAGAAGACACACCTTTCACCACAACTGTAAGGAATAAATTTGTGAAGGGAGCCCCAGCATCCTTGAAGAGCATGTGAATGCTCTTCGGTGCAGGTCAGATATTACAGTGATAACTGCCCTCACTGAATTGGGAAAACTAACTATGTTGGGGATGACTGGATCCTTGGGTGGCAGGGGCCAAGTGGCAGTACTTAATCACCAAAGACAAGGTAGATGTAGTTATCTTAATGGAGAGCAGAGTCAAAGAAGTAATCAGAATATTCTGACTAGTACAGGTTTCACAAAACAAACAAGCATACGTTTAGGGGTTACTTTGTCATGGTATCCCTAGGAGTGAAATACAAGGGAAACTTCCTAAATATTTATTTGATCTGTACTAACCACAAGGTTGGCAGTTCAAACCCACCACCCACTCCACAGAAGGGAGTCAATCTACTGGGCAATCTACTTCTGTAAAGATTTACTACCTCAGAAACTCAATGGGGGTCACTATGAGTTGGAATTGACTCAATGGCAGTGAAGTAGAAAATTCTAGGTTAACTGAACAGCAATCTAACTTGGATTACCAAAAAGTCACAGTCCCTCAATCAATTCCCAGACTTGAGCCAGTTTATAGACCTACAATCCCTTGAATGAAGGGTAGGCCAGGTCTCCTTGAGGAAGGGCCCCACAACACTGCCAAAAATTCATACTGTTAATCTTTCTCCCAGCCTTCCTCAAAGAGATCTACAGCCTTTTATGATAGTAATTACTCATTGGAGAAAAGAAAATAATCAGTGCTTTTTGGAATTACTGGACACTGGCTCTGAACTGACACTAATTCCATAAGACACAAAACATCACTGTGGACCACCAGTCAGAGTAGCAGCATATAGAATCAGATAATTAATGTAATCTTAGCTCAGTTCCATCCCATAGTGGGTACAATGGGTCCCCAAATCCATCCTGTGGTGATTTCCCCAGTTTCAAAATGTGTAATTGGAATAGACATACTCAGCAACTGGCAGAACCTCCACATTGGATCCCTGACATGTGCAGCAAGGACTACCATAGTAGGAAAGGCCACATGGAAGCCATTAGAACTCGCCCTCCCTAGGAAAATAGTGAAGCAAAGGCAATATTGTATTCCTGGAGGGATTTCAGAGATTAGGGCCACCATCAAGGACTTGAAGGATGCAGAGGTTATGATTCCCACCAGATCCCATTTCACTCGCCTATTTGCCCTGTGCAAAAAAAATTAAAAAAAGGAAGATGAATCATGGAGAATGACAGTGGATTACTGTACACTGAACCAGGTGATTACTCCAATTGCAGTCACTGTTCCAGATGTGGTTTCATTGCTTGAGCAAATTAATACATTTCCTGGTACCTGGTATGGAGCTACTGGTCTGGCCAATGCCCTTTTCTCAATTCCAGTTTTGAAGACACCAGAAGCAGTTGGCCTTCAGCTGGCAAGGCTAGCAATACACCTCCGTGGTCCTAGCTCAGAGGTATATCACCTTTCCAGCACTATGTTATAATTTAGGGAGCTCTGGTGGTGTAGTGCCTAAGGCACTTAACTGCTAACCAGAAGGCTGGCGGTTCAAACCCACCAGCCACTCCTCAGAAGGAAGGCTGGGCAATCTACTTCTATAGTGATACTGCCTTGGAAACCCAAAGAGGGGTCATTATGAGTCAGATCCAACTCCATGGCAGTGGGTTTGGTTTTGGTTATAATTTAATCTCAACAACCTTAATTGCCTTTCCTTTCCATAAGATGTCATACTAGTCCAGTACATTGATTACATTATGCCTACTGGACCTAGTAAAGAAGAAGTATCAATGACAAGACGTTTTGGTAAGACATTTGCTGTTGGAGGGTGGGAAATTAACTTGACAAAAATTCAGGCCCTCAGTGAAATTTCAGGGGTCCATTAGTGTGGGGCATGTCAAGATATTCCTTCTAAGGTAAAAGATAAGTTATTGCATCTGGCTTCTCCTACCACTAAAAATGAGGCACAATGCCTGGTGGGCCTCTGGATTTTGGAAGCAGCATATCTCTCATAACCAAAAAAAGCCAAACTCACTGCTGTCGAGTCAGATCCGACTCATAGCAACCCCTCCTTGGGTTTCCAAGGTGGTATCACTATGGAAGTAGATTGCCCAATCTTTCTTCCAAGGAGTGGCTGGTAGGTTTGAACTGCCAGCCTTCTGGTTAACCACCAAATGCCTTAGGCACTATGCCACCAGAGCTCGCATATGGGTGTGCTACTCCAGGCTATTTACTAAGTAACTTGAAAAGCTGCTAGCCAAAACAAGAGAAGGCTCTACAACAGGTTCAGGCTACCATGAAAGCTGCTCTGCCACTTGGGCCATATTATCCAGATAATTCAATGGTGCTTGAAGTTTCAGTGGCAGATAGAGATGGTACTTAGAGTCTTTGGCAGGCTCCTATTGGTGAATCACAGTGAAGATTCTTAAGATTTTGGACCAACGCCCTGCCATCCTCTGCAGGAAACTACTCTCCTTTTAAGAAACAGCATTTGGTTTGTTATTGGGCCTTAATAGAGACCAAATGCTGAAACATGGCTACCAAGTTACCATGCAACCTGAGTTACCCATCATGAACTTGATGTTGTCTCAACCATAGTCATAAATTAAGATGTGCCCAGCAGCACTGTATAATAAAATGGAAGTGGTATATACAAGATCAGGCCCAAGTAGGCCTTGAATGCACAAGTTAGTTCAAATCCCCATGATTGACACTCCTGTTGCATACTTTTTCTTTCCTGGTTTGTACCTATGGCTTCATGAGGGAGTTCCTCATGATCGGCTGACAGGAAGAGAAAACTTATGCATGGAACACAGATGGTTCTGCATGATATTCAGTACCACTTGAGAGTGGAGAGCAGTAGCACTGCTGCCCCTTTCTGGGAGTTCCCTGAAGAACAGAAGCTAAGGGAAATTTTCCCAGTGGGCAGAACGTCAAGTTGTGTACCTGGCTGTTACTTTTGCTTGGAAGGAGAGATGGCCAGATATGTGACTGTATACTGTTTCATGGGCTGTGGCCAATTGTTTGGCTGGATGATCAGGAACTTGCAAGGAACATGATTGGAATACAATCCAGGACAAGGAGGTATGGGGAAGAGGCATGTGCACAACCCTCTCTGAATGAGCCAAAGAAGTGAAGATACTTGTGTCTCATGAATGCTCACCAAGGAGTGACTTTGGTAGAGGAAAATTTTAACATCAAGTAGGTAGGATAACACGTTCTGTGGAAAACAGTTATATCTTTCCCCAGCCACTCCTGTCATTGCTCAATGGGCTCATGAACAAAGTGGCTATGGTGGCAGGGATGGAGGTTATGCACGGGGTTCCATTCACCAAGGCCAGCTTGGCCATAGTCACTACTGAGTGCCCAATCTTCCAGCAGCAGAGACCAAATCCCTGAATCCCTGATACGGCAATGCATCTGCAGATGATCAGCCAATAATCAACCTGGTGGCAGGTTGACTACATTAGATTGCTTCCATCATGGAAAGGATAGTGTTTTGTTCTTACTGGGATAGACATTTACTCTAAATATTGATTTTCCTTCTCTGTATGCAATGCTTCTGACAAAACTACCATCTATGGACTTACAGAATGCCTATGGTATCCCACACAGCATTGCTTCAGATCAAAGAACTCACTTCACAGCAAATGAAGTGCAGCAATGGGCCCAAGCTCACAGAAGTAACTGGTATTACAATATTTCCCATAATCCTAAAGCAGCTGGGTGGTAGAATGATGTAATGGCCTTTTAAAGATTCAGCTATAGTGCCAGCTAGGTGGCACTATTTTACAGGGCTGAGACAATGTTCTACAGGAGGCTGTATATACTTTTATTTATTTATTTATATATTTTTATTTATTGTGATTTGGGTTAAGATTTACAGAGTGAATTCACTTTCCATACAGCAGTTCACATATACTTTGTCTCATGTCATTGACCACAGTTTACCACAATGCAAC
>NW_006921667.1:10308686-10312752 GCF_000298275.1 Orycteropus afer afer | reverse complement strand
CCTTCCCTTCAAGGGTCAGGGGTCCAAGATTATCTTCTGTGCCTGTGTTAATTGGTTTCCCTTTTCTTTGTTGAAGAGGGTCTGTGCAGTCCTTCTGCCTAGTCTGCCATCTGTACATACTTTAAATAAGTATCTTATATATGGTGCTATTTCTCCCATAGTTAGGATTCATGGGTCGAAGAATCAAGGGGTTCTGCAACAGGTTCAGGCTACCATGAAAGCTCTGCCACTTGGGCCATATTATCCAGCTAATCCAATGGTGCTTAAAGTGGCAGTGGCAGAAAGAGATGGTGCTTTGGCAGGCTCCTATTGGTGAGTCACAGTGAAGATTCTTAGGATTTTGGACCAAACCCCTGCCATCCTTTGCAGATAACTACTCTCCTTTTGAGAAACAGCTTTTGGCTTGTTACTGGGCCTTAATAGAAACCAAATGCTGAAACATGGCCACCAAGTGACACCATTCACTTTTACCACTAGCAATCTACTTGCAAAATTTTTGCTTCCTGTCCCTCCAATCCTATCCTATGCTAGTCTAGAGGTCTTAGTTCCAAAGAGAGGAATGTTCCTACCAGAAGATTCAACACTGATTCCATTGAACTAGAATTTAAGTCACCCAGCCACTTTGGGCTCCTCATGCCTCTGAATCAGCAGGCAAAAAAAAAAAAAAAAGGAGTTACCGTATTGATTACCAAGGGGAAATTGGATTGTTATTACATAATGCAGGTAAAGAAGAGTTTGTCTGGAACACAGTAGATCCTTTATGGTGTCTTTCAGTATTTCCATGCCCTGTGGTTAAACTCAAGGAAAAATTACAGCAATCTGATTCAGACAGGACTACTAATGGCCCAGACCCTTCAGAAATGAAGGCTTGTTTGACACATGCTATCTCTACCTGTGTATTTATATGTGCTGCAAATATATTCATGAATGTGGTAGAGCATACAGGAGAGAAAGTTATGAAAACATCTTAGTTATAAATGAGGAAATGAGTCACTAGGTAAGGAGATTCAGGACCATCGTCTCGGGGGACACTGAGGTCAATTGGCATAACACGGTCACAAAGACAATGTTCTACACCCTACTGTGGTGATCAGTGACTGGGGTCTTAAAGGCTTGTGAGCAGCTATCTGAGGTACAACTATTGGTCTCTCCCCATCTGGAGCAAAGAAGAGTGAAGAAAATCAAAGAGTTGTTTGGAAACAATTAGTCCAAAGGACTAATGGAGCACATGAACCCCAGCCTCCATGATTCTGATATTAGAAGACCTAGATGGTAACCAGCTACCACCGCTGATCACTCTGAAAGGAACCACAATAAGAGGTCCTAGGTAGAGTGGAGGGAAATGCGGAACAAAACACAAAATCATAAAAATGTCAAGGCCTCCTAGTCTGATGAAGCCTGGTGGAACCCTCAAGACTATGGCCCTTAGACACCCTTCAAACGAGGAACTGAACTTAACCCCTATGATTCAATTGGCAGCCAAATGATGGAAAGGCCTATAAAGTGAACAATAATATGAAGGTATGCACTCATTAGAACATTCAAGCATATGAGATCAAGAGTACAGCATTTGCTTAGGGATAGAGCTAGGAAGGCGGAAGGGGATGAGAAGGAGGAATGAAAGGAAGGGAGGAAGAGGGAAAGATGATCTTATAGTGTGGAGATTGCAGTAAATATTACAAAACAGAATGTGTATAGATTGTTGAATGGAAAACTAATTTGCTTTGTAAACTCTTACCCAAATCATGATTAAAAATTTTTTTTTTTTTTAAAAAAGCAATGAAGTTTTGGGCCATCCTATCAGGTAAAGAACCACAACCAATTGAGATGCTTGTTGAGGGCAAAGGGAATATGGAATGGGTAGTGGAAGAAGGTATTTCTAAATACCAGCTAGTATAACACAATCAGTTATAGAAACAAGGGCTGTAATTGTTATATTTCCTCCTTGTTTTGTTATACATCTGCATGTATACATGTATGCACACATATGTATATGTATGTATGTATATATATATGTATATATATATATATACATATATAAGCCCACTGCCATATATGTGTGTGTGTGTGTGTGTGTGTTTAAATTCCAACACATAGCAACCCAATACAGGACAAAGTAGAACTGCCCCATAGGGTTTGCAAGGCTGTAAATCTTTATGGAAGCAGACTGCCACATCTTTCTTCCACAGATCAGCAGGTGAACTTAAACCACCAAACTTTTTGGTTAGCAGTCAAGCACTTTAACCACTGTGCCACTAACCAAATCAAAAACCCACTGCCATTGAGTTGGGTCTGACTCATAGCGACCCCCCCTTGGGTTTCCGAGGCAGTATCACTACAGAAGTAGATTGCCCAGTCTTCCTTTCCAAGGAGTGGCTGGTGGATTTGAACCACCAGCCTTCTGGTTAGCAGTCAAATGCCTTAGGCACTATGCCACCAGAGCTCCTACTGTGCCACTAGGACTTCTTATATGTATGTATGTATATTGCAAATATCTTTGTTTTGTTCCCTCCCTTATCCCGTTTAACCAAATCAAACCAAAATCACTGCCATTGAGTTGATTCCAACTCATAGTGATCCCCACTGAGTTTCCAAGGCTATAAGTCTTTACAGAAGCAGACTGCCCCATCTTTCTTCCATAGAGCAGCTAGTAAGTTTGAACCACCCACCTTTTGGTTAGCAGCCAAATGCCTTAACCACTACACCACCAGAGCTCTTCCACAATTTCTTTATCCCATTACTTACTATAAAATACAAGATCTAAAAGGGGTTAGTGCATTTTTGGTTCTATGCATATTATTTGTATCATGTTAGGTGCAAATATGAATTTATAATTATCTTTATTTGGAGATTAAATGGTTTAAGGTTTAAAGGGTATGGTTTAAGGAGGTATATGTTGCTGTTGTTATGTGCCATCAAGTCGGACCCGACTCATAGCGACCTCTCCTTGGGTTGCCAAGGCACTATCACTATGGAAGTAGACTGCCCAATCTTCCTTCTGAGAAGCGGCTGGTGGGTTTGAACTGCCAGCCTTCTGGTTAGCAGTCAAGTGCCTTAGGCACTATGCTACCAGAGCTCCTAAGGAGATGTACATAGATACTAAGTTAACAAGGGGTAGATTGTGATGATTAATGTTATATGTCAGCTTGGCTAGACAATTATTCTAAAAGGGTTTGGCAGACATTAGACTGGATGTGTTTCCAAAATGCAATGTGAGGTAATCACCTTCCATGATGTGATCGGATGTAATCAGTCAGTTAGTTGAAAGAGAAGTTTCCTTGGGAGTGTGGCCTGCCTCTAAAATATAAATGGATGTTCTGGCAAAAGTTCACTCTCTCTCGACCCTGCATGCTTCTTATCACCTGACCTCCAGTTCTTGGGACATAAGGCCTGCTGAGGTCTTCAGCCTGCTGCCTGACCTGCAGATTTTCAATTTACCATCCTCTGAAGATAATTATAAAGTTGGATAAAACAAAGTACAAATACCTTCTTGAAGGCATCAGATAGCTAATCATTTAATGAAGAGTCATCAGGGTAAGATCTAGGAAAAGCAAGAAATCCAGAAGGGTGAGCCCAGCTTTTGGTATTGTTTTTGTACCAAGAGTTCTCCATCGGAAACATGATACAGAATGGAGCAGGGCTATAGCAGCTCAGTAGGTACTACTGAGTAAGTCCCTCTGTACTTTGGGCTGGAACCCTAAAAGCTACAACCAAAAATTAAGAATAAAATCAAAAGTAAACTAGCCCTCACACTAATTGCAGCTGACCTTTGAGTCAGCTGGGTAGCACAGAAATCTCATTTTCTGAAATTGCCCTAGGACTGTTAGTAACCCTAGATGTCTGACAGAAACAAAAGAAAATCCTCTCTGAAACCAGATAATATCCGTTTAGACTTCAAATTACTTCTATAAACAATTTTTCAGATATGCTGTCTGCAATACAATCAAAGATAACCAGACACAAAGAGACTTGTTGTTGTTGTTAAGTGCCGTCGAGTCGTTTCCGACTCATAGCGACCCCATGCACAGCAGAACGAAACACTGCCCGATCCCGCACCAGCCCCACA
>NW_006921667.1:10297868-10306451 GCF_000298275.1 Orycteropus afer afer | reverse complement strand
CGTTGGTCTCGCAAAATTCTACCATACGAGTTCCAGCATTATTCCTGTCACCAAGGCCAAATTTTCCAACTACCGGTGATTCTTCTTTGTTTCCAACAAAGAGACTAGACCACATGAAAAAGAACTGGCAGAAACAGAATTGTTCAGTGACTGTGATTTAGTCACTCTATGAAATAAAACCTATCAAATCTAGGTAGAAAGACCTATCAATCTACTTCTGAAAATTAAACAATGAAAGCTCTGTGAATCGCAACAGATACAGTGCTAAAAAATAAACCGCCTAGTTTGGAAGGTATTCAAAATACATAGTGGCCATAACAGTGGACTTGAGCATACCAATGACTGTGAACATAGTAGAAGTCCAAGCAACAATTTATCAGTGGTTATGTGGGGTTGTCATGAGTTGCACCTGGCTCAATGGCAACTGACAACAATGACAAAATTAAATCAAAAGTGTTTAAATTATAAAGGAGCAAGAAATTAGTGTGAGTTCATGTCTAAGGGACTTAGACCTAAGGGATTTGGGGAATTACTAAATTGACAGAATTAAAAACAGCCATGTTTACATGATGTTCATCAGAAGCAATGGCCAAAATAATAAGATGTTTAAACCCACACGTTTTCCTGATAAGCAGGAGAGATTCCATTAAAACAAACATGCAATGTCACTTTCCAAGATATGGTCAAAGCACCAGATCACCAAGCATTAGAAATGCCCATAGAATGCTTGGGTAAGGATGACAAATTAACAAAGGAATTGGCTAACTGTAGTCTTTAATCACCTATGTTGCTATCTATCTATCTATCTATATGTATACCTATCTATTTATATAGATAGATAAATAGGTATAGATGTATCTCTACTGCATTGAGTCAATTCTGACTCACAGTGACCCTATAGGACAAAGTAGAGCTATGCAAATCTTTACAGAAGCAGACTGCCTTATCTTTCTCCTGTGGAGTGGCTGCTGGGTTTGAACCACCAACCTTTTGGTTAGCAGCCAAATACTTTAACCACTATACATACAACCAGCTGCCATCAAGTTAGTCCCTGAGTCATGGCCACATATTTACAATTGAACAATATGCTGCCTGATCCTGCACCATCCTTAGGATTGGACTGTTTTGATCCATAGAGTGAGTATTCACTGGCTCTGTAGCAATATGCTTATGTGTGAAATTAAAGCAAATAAACTTGATGTCAATTTACTTTAAAGTATGTGTTACTTGACCTCACTTGCAAACAGTTAACACACTTGGCTGCTAACGAAAATGTTGGAGGTTTGAGTCTACCCATGGGTACCTTGGAAGAAAGGACTGCCAATCTACTTGAGAAAAATGAGCCTTTGAAAACCCTGTGGAGCACAGTTCTACTCTGACACACATGAGGTTGCCATGAATTGAAGTCCACTTTATGGCAACTGGTTTTGGTTGACCTCACTTCCTTTTATCATTTGTTTTAGAAACATTATTACTCTATTTAAGTGGGATTTGACAGCAGCAAATCTAGCTGTGCTTCACAAATGGTACCTCCAGTACCACCTAAACAGGTCTGTTCAAAGAGTTGAGGCAGTTAACATCACACCTGGATGAAGCAGATCCTGAGAAACAGCAGAATTCCCATCCGGGGCCATTTTTAGTTTCAAATTGGCATGTACTTGAGCCTAGATAATGAAACTCAAAGTCAGTCCATAAGGCTTTACAAGTGTTAATAAAACATTTTACTTGACGGTTGTTGTTGTTATGTGCTGTGGAGTCAGACCCAACTCATAGCAACCCCTCCTTAGGTTTCCAAGATAGTATCCACTACGGAAGTAGATTGACCAACCTTCCTTCCGAGGAGTGGCTGGTGGGTTTGAACCGCCAGCCTTCTGGTTAGCAGTCAAGTGCCTTAGGTACTACGCTACCTAGTATAGGAAAAGCCAACCCAGTTTCCTAAGTGATAGGTAAAGTTAAAGCTTCTCTAATATACAGGTTTCACATCATTTTTCATAAAGATTGAAATAGGAGCAGTGAATAGGAAAAGTACAAAGTGAGGGAGAAGACAGATCACTAAAATTCTCCCTTCTTTTTACTTTGTCTCCTTTATCTACTACCTGTTTTCATTCTCCTTGTTGAACCAAGAAAGCTAAAGACAAGGATGCACACAAGGCTCTTAACAAAATACTTTGTGATCATAAAAAACAATAGTAGGATGAATTTAATTGCATCCTGTCTTTCTTCCAAATTCCAGTTTTTATCCTGATATTGGCTTTTCAGGAGATAGCCTAATAAGGGATACAAAGGAGAAAGGAACAATGCATTTTTCTATTCAATGAATAAGCAAAGGGGATGGATAAAGCCAGGACAATCTGGCCCTTTACATTAGAAATAAATCCAATTAAAACAAACAATGATAAAAGAGAAAAGAACTTTCCAAAATGAAAAATACCTAACCAAATATGATCCTTTTTTTTTTTTTTTTTTTTTTAACTAGGAGAAGAATCTTTACTGCAACAATCATGAGCATAGTTACCTGTTGACAGGCCTTCTTCCAATTTAGCCGAGCAATAAAGCCTAGAAAACACGCAGCTTGGGAAACTGCACAGATGATGATTCCTGACCAAAGACCTAGAAATGGAAATATTTTCTAAAAGTTAATTCAGGGAAAACTGGTTATTCTGGAAAGTGCATTTCTTGTATCTCACTTCTGTCAGCCACGTTGAGTTATCTACTGACATGGCTGAGGTGGGGCTCACAATGGGCCAGAAACCTCCCGCCTGCTCTCTTGCTTGGTTTCCAGAAGATGCCCAGAGCTCCATTAGGCCACTGCCTATGGTTCTGGAGGTCAGAACAAACATTCAGAGGCATTTTTTGGCCTTTGTGATTATAATGCTTGGCAATCATGAGAAACGTCAGGACAAACTACTTCTGCCTAGTTTTCCTCAAAATAGGGGACAAACATAAAAATGGAGTCCCTGGGTGGTATTAACCAAAAGGTTGACAGTTTGAGTCCATCCAAAGGCACCTTGGAAGAACAGTCTGGTAATCTACCAGAAAAATGGTCATTTGTTAAAGACAACAGAGGTAAATACTAATACATAGACAACCCTGCAATAATAATAAAAAATATATGTATATATAAAAAGAAAATGCTGTGGAGCACAGTTCTACTCTGAGACACATGGGGTTGCCATGAGTTAGCATTGACTCCACGGCAACTGTTGTCATGGACATAAAAAAAGAAAATGCAGAAATCACCAGCCATCTACATTAATAATGTTCCCTCCCCTAGCACTTCCTTCTGTGCCTTCTTTACTTTGAGCACAGACTTTTCTGGGAAGTTCCCAAAGCAGAGCTATACGCTAGAGATGATTAAAAAACCAAAACCACCAAACTCACTGCCATCAAGTCGGATCCGACTCATAGTGACCCCTCCTTGGGTTTCCAAGGTGGTATTACTACAGAAGTAGATTGCCCAACCTTCCTTCCGATTAGAGAATAGGAAAGGAGACACTGAGGGGAATGAAGGATAGGAAAAATCTTGTAGCTCCAAAAGTACCACAACCAAATAAATGGTTCCTCTCTTATGGCTACCCAACACACAATGGAAACTAATGATGCTTGGTCCAGTGCCAACCCCATGATTGGCTGGGGATTGGACCACTGCAATCCATAGGTTTTTCACAGGCTGGCTTTCGGAAGTCAATCATTAGGCCAATCACCTAGTCCATCATAGTCTGGAAGTTCTACTGGAACCTGTTCAGCATCATTTGTTGTTGTTATTAGGTGCTATCGAGTCTGCTCTGACTCACAGTGACCCTATGTACAACAAAACGACACACTGCCTGGTCCTGCTTCAGCCTCACAATCCACGCTGTACCTCAGCACCAGAGCAACATGCAAACTTTCACTTATGACAGATGGGTGGTAGCTGTGCATGAGATGCACTGAATGGGAATAGAACCTGGGTCTCCTGCATGGAAAGTGAAAATTCTACCACTGAACCACCACTACCAGAGTGTTGATTATCAGAATCCCCTGAGCCATGTCAGTTGACTGGAAGAGAGGATGGGGGGTGGGTGGGCATATATTTGTGTATTTGAAAAGACCCCTAGGATATCATGATTGCCATTAAGAGTTGCTAAAGTTGCTCATGAGAATCTGTAGCAGCACACTTTGCCAGAGGTGACCCAATATTCAAAACCAATTAGCATTATACTATCTTCTAAGAGGTGGGTGGCAAGGATCAACTACAGTCTTCTCAGCAGAGCTCTCACTACCCCAGAGTTCCTCATCATTCCTTTTGAGTGATTCTTAAATCCCCCTACCTTGTACATAGTAGACAGGTCTTTCTTAAAGGCATAAGAGGACTTACATAGCACTTGGGACATAGATGGATCTACATTTTTAAGTAGACTAGTCTAGTATTTCCATTAGCTATGCCACCAGCAAATCAAAAACATGAATAATGCCAGAAACTCAGCTAAACCATTTTCTGCACCATTGTACAAGCCCAGTGAACTTTGCATTGGCCACTCCATTATTTGAACATCTGCCACATTTTTCATTAAAATATTATTGAATTTGAGAAAAATGTGCAACACAATGGAACACATTGGACTGAAAGTTTGCTCTAGGTATCAGATGACTTTTACCATCTCTGAGCCCACCAAGTACTGCTAGATAAAAACGAACCATGCCAAAGCCAATCTCTAACTCACCCAAAAAATAACCTGTTCAAATTTTAACATAATCATTTATTGTCTGCCAATGTTTTCCAAATTATTATTTTAGAAATCAAAGCTGGGAAGCAAATTTCAGATGCTGAGAATTAAGTTCTTTCCTCTGATTCTAATAAGCTGATGACAAATTGCCCCAGCCTCGCTTCTGTACTGTTCATATACAACACAACCCATTCCCTTGTGAAGAGACCCACATTGTTCACGTACAATACACACTGCTAAGAAGGCTGTACCCAGCAGAAGGTGGAGACTGTAGGAGTGATGAGGGTGACATGGAGAGCACAGCTCTACAGACACTCTGCATGTATCTACCATCTGTGAGTCCTGCTGCTTGAGCTAACACCAGGGTATTTTCCCTCTAGGAGGTATATAGCCACTAGAAGTTCTATAAGAAATCACCCCAAGATTGACCACAGCTTCCTCTTCCTTACTCCAAACACGCCAGGCTGACCAATCTATAGTGGTTACACTCCTGCAGACATAGTA
Source organism: Orycteropus afer afer (assembly GCF_000298275.1). Classification (NCBI taxonomy): domain Eukaryota; kingdom Metazoa; phylum Chordata; class Mammalia; order Tubulidentata; family Orycteropodidae; genus Orycteropus; species Orycteropus afer. The sequence continues at coordinate 10,301,241 of NW_006921667.1, read as the reverse complement.
GCACTAAAGGAACAGAACTGCATCCATAAAGGGTACATTTCTGAATGCTTTATCCACAGCACCTACTGTCACTTCCTCTTGAAGTAGAATGTGTTGAGTCAGGGAGATAACTAGAAAGGGAATCTTATTCTGCTCAAAGATGTCAGTATGGAAGATTGCACACATGGGCAAAAAGGGTGTGAACATGTGGCCCTGGGGCACAGGATAGGTCTGGAGACTACCTCCTGCCCTTCCATTGTTATCTTCGATAAGATAGCACAGAAGGTATGTAAGAAAGTACCAAAGTTTCAGATCCAAGATGCCTAAAAAAATATCTACAGTCATTTCCTGGGCCTTTGATTAATTAAGATCCAACTGCTTACCTATCACTCCAAGTTTGGCTGCAAACATCAGCGAAATCCCAATAGGGAGGCCAATCACATAATATCCAATGGCATTAACAATGGCTCCAACCTTCTGATTTCCACTTCCCCTTAGAATTCCTCCACATGTGCACTGTAAGGCAGATAACATTCCATCAGTGTGAACATTGCTAATACCAGACCAGTCATCTACTACTATCAGTGCTTCTAAAAGACCTCCATCTCCTGAGTCTTTACCATTTGTGAAATTCTGACTTAAAATCTATGGTCATATGTCAATAGTCTTGTAATCTAAAGATACTAAAACTATTTGTATTATCTACCTACCCTAGAACCTTTTCTTAAATTTACTATAATCAGAAGAAATACATATATCATAAAAATGCTTAAGGGAATACTGTATAGTACTTACAGCAAGACCTTCAAAGAGGTGGGAGACAGCATAAATTGGAACCACCTGAGCCACCAGAGCAATGATTTCTCTGTTAGCAAAATAAAGCACTTGGAGATTAGTAGGAGACAAACATGGAAAAAGAGAAATAAACAGTAGCAGCTTCTGCTACAGCTCAGCAAGGTTTAGCTTCTGTGTCTAAATGACATGCTTCATACAATTCCAACAAGCATCCTCTTCAGAGACAATTCTACTGTGTCTTAGCTCATAGATGAAACCAGCTATACATTGTATCTCCCCACTTTCAGGAAATAAATGCAATCCATTTGGTCAATGTAGGAAGTTAAATAGGATGATTTGGCTCTTTTAACCCCCACAACCCCAAAATAAAGTTTGGATTCTATTGCCATCCTTTCAACCTGCCTCCACAGGCTGTCTAAATGTGTCTCTCAAGGCACAAGAGGCTCTCTTTATAAAACTAAGGTTGTCAAGCTATTAAGGGCTATAAACTCAAGCCAAAATCACTGCTATAGAGTCGATTCTGACTCCTAGTGACCCACATTGTGTTCCGGAGGCTATAAATCTTTACATAAGTAGATTGTCCCATCTTCCTTCTGTGGAGTGGCTAGTGGGTTTGAACTGCTGACCTTCTGGTTAGCAGCTAAATGCCAGATCCACTATGCCTTCAGAGCTCCTTTGTAAAGGCTCTAGGTAATATTTTATGGAATACCCTTGGTTCCTGGAAATGGGCCCTAATTCCTAAACCAAAGTCTTGAATTTTAATATCTACACAGAGATCAGTTGAGACTAGGAAAATACTGCCAACTGATCTGGGGAGGTAAAAAATTATAATTCCATTGAGTGAGCCAAGCCAAACCAAACCATTTGCTATTAAGTTGATTCTGACTCATGGTAACCCCATGTGTGCAGAGCAGAACAGTGCTCCATAGAGTTTTTAAAGCTGTGACCATTCAGAAGCAAATCACCAGACCATTCTTCTGAAGTGCCTCTGGATGAGTTCCAACTGCTAACCTTTGGGCTAGTGTACAACTTAACCATTTGCACTACTCAGAACTCTGAGTACGTTTAGTCACAATTAAACCCAGAACACTGTATAATATTTGTTGAATAAATGAGTAAGAAATCCATTTGGAGTTTTAGGGTCATGGTCTCATGAAACATCCCAGATAATTGGCTTAATAATGTGTTTAATGCTTCTATTCTACCTCCTAGTTTGTTGTGCAATGTCTGGGGTCTTAAAAGCTTGCAAGTGGCCAGCCAAGGCACAACAATTGGTTTCTATTCACCTGAACAACAGAGGAAGAAGGAGAGTTAGGAATAAGATAGAGATATGGAATGTGTAGCTAATTGCCTCCATCAGTAACTTCCTCCTTTGCCATGAGACCACAAGAACTGGATGGTGCTTGGCTCCGTTACTGAACATTTTGATCAAAGATTCCATAGAAGAATCCTAATCAAAAGGGGGGAAATGCAGAACAGAATTTCAAGTTCTTATGGACTCTAGACTATCTGGATCCATGGAGGGTGGATGAACTCCTAAAACTATTGGCCCAAGAAAATATATAAACCTTAAACCAAAAACATCCCCTAAAGTCTTAAAACCGAACAATACAATAGTTTAGCTTACCTAGTAAAAAAAGGTCTGCCTTGAGCATTATGCTCTTTTAAGACCTATCCATGTGGGATCAAATTGACAACACCAACTTGAAAGATTAGATGAAAACTTTAGGGGGCAGTGAATTTATGTTAATGAGGGAGGAACAACTCAGAAATGGAAGGTGAAAATAGCTGTACAACTCAAAGAAGGTAATCAAAGTCACTAAATTGTACACTGTTGAATCGGTGTATATTCTGCTGTGTATATTCTCAACAATAAAATTGAAAGGAAAAAAATGAATCCAGCACTGAACAAGATGATTATCCCCTTCCCTACCAGAAAAAGGACAGAAGTATATTTTTTTAAATTCAAATTTATTTTTTAATATAATATATACAAAACCTTAAAAGAAAAAAAAACATATGGAAAACCTTACTGAGAAAAGTCTTACTTCCACTCTTTTCCTAGCCCACTCCATTTCCACCTTCATTCCCAGGTACCAATTCTTAATAGTGTCTGTATTTGTTCAGTGTTTATGAAAATAAAGGCTAATTTCCCCTTTTCCAACTCTATTATTTAATTTAATAGCATTCTTTATGTGATGTTCTGCACTTTTTCCACCTAAGAACACATTCTGGAAATCTTTCTGTTTTACTGCATACAGAGCTTTCACATTCTTTTCTATTTAAAAAAAAAAAAAAACAACTCACTGTCGTCAAGTTGATTGTGACTCATAGCAACCCATCCATGGGTTTCCAAGGCGGTATCTCTACGGAAGTAGATCGCCCACTTCCTTCTAAGGAGTGGCTAGTGGGTTTGAACCGCCAGCCTTCTGGTTAGCAGTCAAGTGCCTTAGGCCCTACACCAAATATTCCACTGTGTGGTTGTACCATAGATTATTTAACTAGTCTACTATGCAGATGGTAGCATAGTGGCTCAGGCACTTGACTGCTAACCAGAAGGCTGGCAGTTCAAACCCACCAGCCACTCCTCGGAAGGAAG
>NW_006921667.1:10296339-10297134 GCF_000298275.1 Orycteropus afer afer | reverse complement strand
TTGATTGCCAGTCTCATCATGGGGAATAACTACCACCAGCTGCCCAGCCACTCTACCAGGCCCAGCCAAGTTGACACACAAACATAACTACCACAAGGATCAAAGAATAAATGTTTTTATAATTTTGATAGATAATGTGAAAGTATTCCCATAGCAACATATAAAAATACCTATTTCCCCCAGAGTTTATTCATAGGTGTGTTAAACTTGGAAATTTGGTAGATGAGATTTGATTGATGAAAAGTTGTTTTTCAGTTATGGTTTGAATTTGTGTTCTATTACAGAGTTGAGCATCTTTTCATATGTTTAGGAGCCACTGACATTCATTTTCCCATGAAACATTTTTTATGTTCTTTGACCACTTCTCTATGGGTAGTTGATCTTTCTCTTCTTGATTCCCCTAGGTGTCTTTTCTATTAGCCATTTGTTTGTGATGCAAGTTGCAAATATTTTCACCAGTTTATTACTGGTATTGCAAAATGATTTTCCATTTATAGTATATATTTCCCTATATTTTTTGCTACTGATTGTACACACGAAAGCTATTGATTTCTATATGATAATATGTGATGTAAATATTCTGCTAACTTAATTAATAATTTTTTTAGTGGGTTTGTGATTAATTCCTTTAAATTTTCAGATATAGTTTGATCATGTATTTTCTAGTTCCTAAATTACACTATCTTTCTCTTGACTGTCTTTTGTGGGAATTTGTTTCCACATTTTTGTAAAATGCTGGCTTTTATGTGTGTATACATATATATATATATATATATATATATATATATATATATA
>NW_006921667.1:10292757-10296239 GCF_000298275.1 Orycteropus afer afer | reverse complement strand
CACACACACACACACATATTCCAGCTGTCGAGTCAATTCTGACTCATAGCAACCCTATGTGTCAGAGTATAGCTGTGCTCCACAGAGTTTTCAATGGCTGATTTTTCAGAAGTACATCAATATAGTGTGTGTGTGTGCATATATATTTATATGCACATATATATGTCATTAGGAAGGAAATAATTAACTAAAAACCAAATCAATGATACCAAAAAGGGGCTCCCTTCTATAATACACACCAGCATTCTGACTTCCAGAAGCATAAATTTCCATCAATGCCTATTATCTATGCATTCTAGATTATAAATCAGTTCCTGCTGAGTATTACCAACTCAGTCCTTCCGGGTAGCACTGGTTGAATTTCTGATTTTGCAAGTGACTCAGACAACCCTCCAAAGTGCAACACCCAGGAGGGTCTACTATGAAAGCATCTGCCAGACTTGACCATTTCTTTACCACAGATTTCACATCTCAAGAAAATCTCAGTTGTAATTTGTTGTGGAAAGCTCAGCACTCACCTGTCAGTAGTGAAAATGTACCCCACAAGATCCTTACTGCTTGATAGCAGTATGCAAAAGATGACAGCAAAGAGTTCTGTAGGTAAAATAGCACAAGAGACAGCAAAGTGAAAAGGGAGTCTTCAGGAAATCTGGGCTTCCACATGCAGAAATGACATGTGAGTAACTGAAGAAATAAGCGTAACCACCTGTGATCAGCAAGGCAATGGCTGATGATTTCTTGGCCTGCTCGATGTTCCCAGCACCCAGTGCATTTCCAACCCGGACACTGGCAGCCATACTGAAGCCTGTGGGTATCTAAAAGGAAAAAAAAAAGGAAACCTACACCAACGAAACTGAGAAAGTGAGACCACACAGCAGGTAAGTTGCGGGCCTCTGTGCTTTCAGTTCTGAACGTAACTGTTGTTTTTCCCCAAAGCAGCAGCAGCAATCATGTTTCATACCTTATTGGTTGTTATGGATTAAATTGTGCACTGCCCCTCCCCCACAATGAAAAATACATGTTGGAATCCTAATCCCTATACCTATGGATGTAATCCTGTTTGAAAATAGGGTTTTCTTTGCTATGTTAATGAGATCATACCTGAGTAGCATGGTTCTACATCTAATCACTTCTGAGTTATCAGAAGAGCACATTAGACAGAGGCATGCACATGCAGTGGAAGACAGGATATGTGAGGATGGGCTCTCAAAAATGCCAAACTCACTGCCATCGAGTCAATTATGATTCACAGAAACCCTCACTGGGTTTCCAAGTCTGTAAATCTTTATGGAAGCAGATTGGCCCATCTTCCATTCACAGAGCAGCTGGTAGGTTTGAACCACCAACCTTTTGATTAGCAACCAAAAGCCTTAACCACTGCACCACAAGCTAAGAAGTGCCCAGGGCTACTGACAAGAAAGAATCCACAGAACCAAGACCCTGATTTGGACTTTTAGCCTCCAGAACTGTGAGGAAATAAATTTCTGCTTTGTGTGTGTGTGTGTCCTTCCCTCCATGCACTCCAGCCCCCTGAGCCGTCTCCCTATGCAAACACAACCCTTCTATTCTCCCATGATTGTTCTCTCCAAGGAGTATATCTACCTTGGGTGAATGTTCAATTCATATGCCTATCTTTTGTTTGGCTGGAAGCCACAGGAGTGGGTTCAATTCCATACCTGAATGTCAGCTAGGGGTCATAGTCTCAGTAGTTCCATCAGGCTCTATCAGACCAGCAAACCTGGTCCCCCGCCTTTTTTTTTTCCAAATGATTTTGAGTTTTGTTCCACATTGTTCTCCCACTCTCTCTAGGATCTCCTACATAGATCCCCACTCCGAGTGGTTGACAGTGGTAGCCGGGCACCATCTAGTTCTTCTGGTCTCATAGTCATATAGGCTGAGGATCGCATGGTATACCAGTCCCTTGGACTAATCGTTTCCATGAATCTTTGGTTTTCTTCACTCTTCTTTGCTTTGGATGAGGAGAGACCCATCGTTGCATCTAGATGGCTGCTTGCAAGCTTTTTTTTATTATTTTTTTTATTTTGATTTGGGTGAAGATCTACAGAGTAAATTCACTTTCCATACAGCAGTTCACATATACTTTGTCTCATGTCATTGACCACAGTTTACCACAATTGCTTGCAAGCTTTTAAGATCCCAGTCACTACTCGCCAAAGTAGGAGGTGGAACAATGTTTTATGGAGTATGTTATACCAATTGAGCTTGATGTCACCTGTGATTATGGTCTTGAGCCCACAGGTTCAACTACTCAATCCCTCTGGGTAGCTGGCTGTGGCCAAAAAGTGACTATAACCTTGTCCCTTGTCAGCTCTACTATATATCTGGGAATTCTTACAGAGCATACCAATACACTTGTAGAAACACTGTCTGCTTTTTAAAGCTATCCACTTGTGATATTTGTGTTATCCAGTAGCACTAGGAAACTAAGACATTGGTAAAGCTTGGTCCCTAGAAGTTCTAATGAAACGAATTCACAACATATCTTTATCTATCTGGGAACCCCAGGTTCTGGCAATAATCACAGACTGGGTTTTTCCATAGAGCTCCCTGCCTCTGCAATGCGGTGGCTGGGGAGGGCCCTGCACAATCACATTCCTCCTATGGGTGTGGAAGATGGACTGTCACAAGCCCAAGCTAGTTTTTGTTCTCAAAGACCATTATAGGGCTGAGTTTAGAAGACAGAACACAAAAATGATGAACATTATTTTTTCGAAATGTTGGATTAAAAACTGAAAAAAAGAAAAGAAAAATGCACACCAAACTGATAACAATGTTACCTTTCTGTGAGGGAGGGGAGAGATTAAGAGTGGTGCTAAAGAAAACTGAGGCTAGACTGCCTAGGTTCAAATTCTGACTCAGCCACTCATCAGCTGTGACCCTAAACTACTTAACCCAGAACCCAGTTGCTGTCCAGTAGATTCCAGCTCATGGCATTTCACATAGTAGAACTATACTCCATAGGGTTTTCATGGCTATAAACTTCCAAAAGCAGAACTCCAGGTTTTTCTTCTGAGATGTCCCTAGGTAGGTTCAAACTACCAGCCTTCCAATTAGTATGTAAGTGCTTAACCATTTGTGTCAGCCAAGGAACTGCTTTAAAGTTTACAGTACAGACAGTAGAATACTATGTGTTTAAAAATATTTTGATTTAGATGTCATTATTGGATTTACTCAAGTATAAAATATAAAGTATTTAAGTGAAAAATAAAAGTTAAAAAATTTTGCCCAGGACCTAAAACTATACAGTTCCTCAAGGAAAATCTAGGGGCAAATTTAGGGGTCCTAATATATGGCATAAACAGACTATCAAGCATAACCCAAAATACACAAACAGCAGAAGAGAAACCAGATGATTGGGACCTCCTAAAAATTAAATTTTTATGTGCTTCCAAAGACTTCTCCAAAAGAGTCAAAAGAGAATCTACAGATTGGGAAAAAATATTTGGTAATGATGTACCTGA
>NW_006921667.1:10260493-10290807 GCF_000298275.1 Orycteropus afer afer | reverse complement strand
TTCCTTTTTTTTTTTTTTAATATTGTGATTTGGGTGAAGATTTACAGAGCAAATTCACTTTCCATACAACAGTTCACATATACTTTGTCTCATGTCACTGACCATAGTTTACCACAATGCAACAGCTCCCCTCCCACTTCCACCCCATAGTTACCTCTTCGCAGTGTCCATCCCTCCATACTCTTCTCAGGAGAATTCTTAAAGAGAACAGGAAATATGACAAGGCTCCAGTCATTAGAGACTTCTTGATTTTGTTTTACTGTAAATATTAACTGGAAATTCATTTCAATTAGTAGGCAAAATGGAAAAATAATGAAAATGGCTTTATGTATTAAATCAATACTTATATCAACACAGCAGCTTCTATTCTAAATGTAGAGACTGCAAACTAGTCTCAGGCCGAAGTGTGTGGCTAGGCTCCCAGCATTTTAAAAGACATCAGAACCAGACAGGACTTGGGCTTGGTGAAACACAAGTGCCAGGGATGGTCAAGTTGATTCTGACTCACGTACAGCAGACAGACCTGTGCTCCAGAGGATTTTCAGTGGCTGAGTTTTCAAAAGTAGAATGCCAAGACTTTCTTCTGAGACACCTTTGGATGGATTTGAATCTCCAACCTTTTAATCAGCAGCCAAGCTCATTAACCCTTTGCACCAGCTGTGGACTCTGAGGAGCAACTAGCTCGGGGTACCTTACTGTATACCCAACCACCTCACTCCTTTATGTTATCCATCTAGTCCCTCAATTCATTTGTGTGAGACAACTAGAAAAGATTCTCATTTTTTTGGGAAAATGTGCAAGTAAAATCAAATCTTTCAAATTTGAACTATGTTAGGAGAGGGAGAACCAGCAATGAGCAGGTCAGTTGGGGTTTTGCCTAAACCCCTCTTCAACCATATCAAAAGGATCCTCCTAAGCTTTAGGATGAAATTTTACCTTGTATGCCATTTCATAAGTTATTACTTAATGTTACAACACCTATACTGAATCTCAGAATTCCTTTAGAATACTAAGCAAGGAAAATATTTGACTTACCTCACACAATCAGCTCTTACACTTACCATATACACAATGACAGCCAGTTCATACACAACAGACTGTGCTCCCAGCTCTACCATGCCGAGGATACCTGGTAAGAGACAAGTAACTTCTTGTCCTTAAACCAGCCAAAAAACCAAGCTCACTGCTGTTGAGTGCATTCTGACTTATGCAATCCCATTTGCATTGGAGAACTGTGTTCTATAGGGTTTTCAATGGCTATGATCTTTCAGAAGTAGATCGCCAGGCCTTTCTTCTGTGGTACTGCTCAGTGGGTTCAAACTGCCAACCTTTCAGTTAGTAGCTGAGTGCATTAACCATTTGTGCTACCCAGGGACCTTTGCTATTAGACCCAAAGCCCACTACTGTTTAGTGGATTCCAATTTACAGCGACCCTATAGGACAGAATAGAACTACCCCATAGGGTTTCCAAGGCTATAAATCATTATGGAAGCAGACTGCCACATCTTTCTCCAGCAGAGCTTCTGGTAGGTTCAAACCATCAACCTTTCAGTTAGCAGCCAAGCACTTTAACCACTGTGCTGCCAGGGCTCCTTGCTCTTAGACAGGGCCCCCATACTCCCATCACTCTTCATCATCTGTCCTCACACTGACCGCTCAGGAAGCTCCCGATCTCATAGGCCCACCATTCGATGCAGAGCATGAGCATGCTGGGGATGGCCAGATGGAGAAAGGAGGCCCAGTCCTGCAAACACTCAAAGGACCACCCTGCAGTCAGAACAGACACAGCCCACTTACCAATATGCTTGGGCATCTGGCTGGAACTCAACAAGACAAATGTCCAAGTGGGAAGATAAAAGGCAGTCTTTACCTCCCCATGTCGCTTGATGTAATTTTCTCCAGAGGATATAGAGAAAGAGGAGGAGAGCCAGGGTGAACTGAGAAATAGTATTTGCCAGTGCAGAACCCCTGGAAAGAAGGAAAATAGTGAAAGACAGATCTCCATCCTCCTTTCTCTCCCAACCTCGCCCAGCACTGAGATGAGCGATTCATTTCTTGCCATGAAGCCTACAGCAGGCTCCAAGGTCTTTGTCTTCAAAGTGTTTCCAGAGAGGGACAAGAAGGAAACCACATGTGTACACAATATCTAATCAGCCAAAAGTCCCACTTTTCTCCTCCCTGAAAAAGCCACATGCAAGGCATTCTTTCTCCCTGTACCAAGAATCAGTTGGACTCACATCACTCCCAGGTTCAGTTGATGGAGAAACAGATAGTTAGTGAGGGCATTGACAAGGTTGGCTGCAACTCCAGTTATGATCTGGGGCAATATGATTCCCTGAAACAAGTTGAGAAAACCACACACTATCTTTAGATTCACAGAACAGAACAGCTGTTTTCTACCCTCTTAACACACTGTAGGCTCTAACTGACATGCCCAAGCAAGGGATGCAGGCATACTAAAATGACTTAACTGCAATTGCATGGCCTTGCTGCCCCTGCCTTGCTGCCTTTACCTCCCCACCCTCCCATCTCTCCTCTCTTTGAGGCATCAGTTTGTAGTTCTGCCCACAGAGAGAGATGGGTAGATAATAAAAAAACAACAGAGGAGTAAGAAGAGAAATCACTCATCTATAATTGTGCAAGGACTGGAAGGGGTTAAAGGGTATAAACAAGTCATTTTGGCATTGTATAGTGAATGGAAATATGAAACTTTCTTGACCAATATTGAAATTCAGAAAATGTACCAAAAAAGATCTTAAGAAACTGGAGTGTGAAATGTTGTTGCCAGCTGCTGAAAAGTCAGCCTCCAACTCATGGGGACCTTGGATCACCAGTCTTTCTTCCTAGTCCATCTTAGTCTTGAAGTTCTGCTGAAATCTACTGATCATCAGAGCAACCCCAAAGCCTCCACTGACACACAGGTGCAGCTGCACAGGAGGTGCACTGGCCAGGAGTCAAACCCTGGACGCCTGAAAGGAAGGCGAGAATTCCACCACTGAACCACCACTGCCCCCTGCAGTGTGGAATAACCACTTCACATCTGACTCTCCTCACAGGTACTGAGACAGGAGAAAAGCCAAGTCTATACTGCATCTCAATTTAAGACTTTCTCAGGGTAAAAAAATAAAATTACAGCAGTCTAAGAAAGTAACAATCTGTCTTGTCACTTGTCGGGCTGCAATAACAGACACAGATAAAGCAAAATGAAAAGTCAACGGGTAATACTCTTTCTCTCAACATCACACTGCAAGCGTCATCCCAACTCCTTCTTTGAATGACTACTTCCTACTTTCTTACTTAAGCAACTCTGTTATCTAAAATCTAGACTATTAGCATTTTTGCTGTTTGAAATTATATCAGTAAGAGTAAAACATCCTTCTTGCCTGGAGGATCCAAGTCTCTAACACAGAAAAGCATCTTCAATTTCCAACCCAGCTGCAAAGTGTCATAACAGTTTCTAGACACAATAGTCTACATTATGTCTATATTCTACACCCATCTTAACTTTGTAGTTCCCAAAGAAACAGGACCAGGTCCACTTTGCAGCATGGATCTGATATTGATACTTTACTTACGGACCTGTTTTGCTTTGAGCCCATCAAAACGTGGCTTTGTTTAAACTTCATCTACACTCCATCTTTCTTCACAGCCTTATGACAACTTAATCTTTTTCCTTTGTGTGGTTTCCTTTGAGTTGTCTATAGTTCCTCTGGTGCTAGGTCTCCCTCAATGTGATGGGTCAATAAACCTGACTTTGATGGGAGGCAGGTTTGCCTCTGGTAGCCTAAGGCTAACAGGATCAGGTCAAGGGTCTTTCTTGGATGATCACCATGTGCATCATTTATTGATCTGGAGACATTGATGCATTTTTAGCAAGGGAGTTAGGTGAATAAGATTTACATCTCAGGATGACAGAACAAAAAGTACTGTGTTGTTTGATTGCCTTAAGAAAAAGACTGGCAGCAGGGAGACTAGTTAAAATCCTACCAAAAGACTATTGTTGTTAGCTGCCACAGAGTTGGCCCCGACTCACAGCAACCCTTTGAATGACAGTATCAGACCATTGTGATCCATAGGCTTTTTACTGGTTAGTTTTTGGAAGTCATTCACCAGGCCTTTCTTCCTAATTTCTCTTAGTTTGGAAGCATCTCTGAAAGTTGTTCAGCATTACAGCAACAGTAAGACTCCACTGACAGATGAATGGTGGCTGTACTTGAGGTGCACTGGACAGAAAATGAACCTGGGTCTCCCACCCAGAAGGCAAGAATTCTACCACAGAACAACCACTGCCCATTTCTGAAAGAATATACAGGAAAATAATAAATGAATTAAGGAGGTAGCAAAGGGGATGGGGAGGAGCAGGTAGACCCTACCGGACCAGATGGCTGATCAGATGTAGCAGTGAATGAAAAGACAGACTGTATCAAAGGTAGGTATCATGGACTAAATTGCATTCCCCAAAAATATGTGTCAACTTGGCTGGGCCATTGTGGTGTAGTAAATTACCTGGTGTGGCTTCTCTAGCCGTAAGTCTTTGTAAACTCCATGGTGGAATTTGCCCTGAGCAACTGAGTAGCTCCTGATCATTAAAGTTATCCACCTGGAGTATTTCTGTTGAGAGTAGCACAAAGCAACATTCTGAGAAGTTTGCTTTCTCTCAGGTGTTTAGAATTCTGATGTTACAATTGGTTAGTTTGGCCACTCTCCCAGGCTCAAAAGGAGGCCTCCTAGAGGCAGAAGGCGTCTCTCTGACTGCTGGCTGAGAAAGACGTGCTGCTGAGAGAAACACCCTCCCAAGAGACATGCACTGCTGAGAAAGAGACACCAAGAGATACACACTGCTGGGAGAGAGACTGTTGGCTGAGAGACAGGGCTGAGAGAGACTGAGTGTTGTTCCTGAACTTGAATTGTAGCTTGGTCCTTCCCTAATAAACCCCACAATCTGTGATTTCTGTGTGGCCACTGCAGCGAATTATCGAACCCAGCAGAGAGGTGGTAGGTATTGTGGAAGGAAGAGTTGGTATCAGGATTGGTGAAAGGGCTGGAGGGAAGCAGCATGTCTAGCCTCACAGGAATAGGCCTTGGGCTGCTGATAGTGATTCTGTCTTCCTTTTGTGGGGTTAGAGGAGGTCAGAAGATGCAGCCTTCTTGCCCCTTTGGCAGCCATGATTCTCAGTGGTTTTGTAAATTGGCAGTTACAAAATGATGTAATTATCCCCCATAATTTAATCTGATATGATCAGACAATCAGTTTTAAGGGGATTAGAGTGTGGATGCAACACCCTTAGTCAGGTCACAACCTTGATCTGATCTATGTAAGGGGAGTTTCCCTGCAGTGTGGTCTGCATCATTTTACAAGAGATGAAAGGAGAGAGAAGCAAGCAGAGATGGAAGGACCTCCTACCATGAAGAAAGAAGAGCCAGGAGTAGAACTTGTCCTATGGACCCAGGGTCCCTGTGCTGAAAAGCTCCTAGACCTAGAGGAAAATGGCACCTGGAAATCTCCAAAAATTGCCAGGCCCACAGATATTTAAAAGACAAAGACCTTCCCCCAGAGCCCACAGAGAGAGAAAGCCTTCCCCTATACCTAGTGCCCTGAATTCAGACTATTAGCTTCCTAAACTGTGAGAGAATTCTGTCCACTTGTGTATTTCTCTCATAGCAGCACCAGAGAACTAAAACACTAGGTTATCAGCAAAGAAAGGAGTCAATGCCACTCATCAAGATAAAATGCAAGAGAGCAGAAGAGCAGGTCTGTGGGAAAGGGGAGGAGATCAAATGTGCGACACACATAGATCTCTTGCAAGCAGCTGGAAAGACTCTGTATGCAGGTTAGATATAAATGTGGGAGTCATGGGCATATAGATAGTCACTGGAAACAATCAAGAAAGCTTCCCTCAAAGCAGGATAAGAAGAGGCCCAACTAGTCCTCTCTCTTCCAAAGTCCTTGTTATAGACTGAATTGTGTCCTTCCAAAAATATATATTGGAATGCTAACCCCTATACCTGTGAATGTAATCCTATTTGGGAATAGGATTTTCTTTGTTATGTAATGAGGCTATACCAACATAGGGCATGTCTTAAATCTAATTACCTCTGAATTATAAAAAGAGCAGATGAGACACAGGAGAAAACACAAGCTGAGGAAGACAGATGCCACATGGAGATATTCAAGGAACTGAGGAACACAAGGGCTACAGATGCTGAGACAAGGATCTTCCTCTAGTCGTGACACAGAGAGAGACTTCCCCTATTAGTGATACCCTGAATTGGGACTTCAAGCCTCCTAAACTGTGAGAAAATGAAATTTCTGCTCTTTAAGGCCACCCACTTGTGGTATTTCTGTTACAGCAGCACTAGCAAACTAAGACATACCCCCACCATCCTAAAAGTGCAAGCATTCCCCCGGGTTTTATCTGGTTCTCTTCCTACCCTATACCCCCTCCAAGGGTAATGTGGTCCCTTCCACCTTCAAATACTACCTCCATCCTGAGGATGTGAATTTCAAGTTGTTGGCCTCACTGCATGCATCAGGTCTACTACCTCAAGGAAACATGACCACAACAACAGTTAATAACTTTTTCCAAGAAACTAGCTGCTTCTCTTTTGTCACAACAAATGGACTTCCTAGGCTGGGCCCCCAAGGTGGAAACTTTGCATTAAAGTATAGCTGCTGCTTCTCCCATGGTCCCTACAGCCAACCAGCCATTTAAGTCTACAGAATTCATCCTACCAGGTCTCTTTTTTGCTCCCTCAGAGCTATTCATTCTTCATCATAGATCTTCTGCATCTCTGGTGTAGACAGGGGCCCTGGTGGTATAACAGTTAAGCACCACCAGCTCCATGGGAGGAAGATTTGGTGATCTGTTCCCATATGGATTACAGCCTAGAAAACCCTATGGGGCAGTTTCACTCTGACATATGGGGTCACTATGAGTCAAAAATTGATTCAGTGGCACACAACAACAACATGTCAATCACTTTCATCCATTCCCCCGACAATTTGCTTCCTACAAATTAAAATCTGCAGTACAGAACCCAAGGCTGACCCTGGGCCAGCCTACCTTTCAAATTCTATCATCCACTGTATCCCTCCACCCATCTCAGTAGCCTAATTCAGCTTCCTTCTACATTATCCTGGACACATCTGGTGTTTTTCACACTTGTAAATAGGTGCTCTCTTTCTGGGGTGCCCTTACCTTGTCTTATCTGCCCTGGAAACCTTACATGTCCTCCATAACCCAGTTCACACCTCCCTGATCTTTCTCAGCTCATGGCTTCTACTTCTAGTTCTTCCTCTCTACCTCAGAGTATTAGAAAGAAGGATTTTCATATCCACATTCCCCACTAGGTTATGTTAAACCTTGAGGTTAAGGACCAGCCAATTTGGTGGGAGATTGACAACCGGGAAGAAGGCACTCAAGTGGACAAAGGTTTCTATGCTGTTGTAAATGAAGTTATGTATTGAAGAACATGTCCAAGATCTCAGAAATACTGATTTACTTCCTTCCATGTTATAGATATTTAATTTAAAGCCAATACTAATAAAAATTTGAAATATTCTTGTTTTGTGAATAGAGTAATGGTGTTGTTGTTAGGTGCCATCAAGTCAGTTTTGACTCATAGTGACCCAATGTACAACAGAATGAAACACTGCCCAGTCCTGCACCACCCTCACGATTGTTGCCACACTTGAGTCCTTTGTCACAACCACTGGGTAATATCATCATTTTTAAGACATAAAATAGATGGAAAACATCCTCCTTTCTTTCTTCCCTCCCTCCTCCCTCCTTGTTACATATACCTGGGTAATCCTGCCTGTGTGGCCATGATCCTTTGCCCACTGCCCCCATGTACCTGGATTTATCTGGAAGGAAGTCAGCAGTCTCACAAATGGTGGCATCATAAATTCACACCTAACATGTCAAGGCAACTGTCCCAGAACCTCTCGCCAGTGCTGTTAGTTACATATGCAGACTTCTGAATGACATGAGGAGTCCTTCAGTTTGCATTTTCATAGCCCCATTGAGAAAAGAGGGGCCTTTTAGATAGGACTGGGTGGAGGCAGCTCCTGGAGCCTCAGAGACAGCTTTGCGCCACTGCTCTCTCTGAGGAGCAGATGGGCATGCATTCACTTCCAGGGAGCTGGGTCCGAAAACCAAGCCAAAGAACACTACAGCATTAATCCTACCCTGCCAATGGTAATATTTCCAGTGGGAATTGGATAGGAACTTTCCAGAGCCAAAAATAATGTGTCCTTTCCCAGATATCACTTACAGATTTCTCAACGCCAAAGTCCTGAGTGTACAACATGAAACATGTATTCATTCCAGTGTCCCAGAAGGTAAGTTCTCTCCATCTCAACCTCCCTTGTCCCTGAGTATTTTCAGGACACCTAATCTCAGGCTGCAATGATGGGCTCAAGCATAGCAAGGATTGTGAGGATGGCACAGAACCAGACAGTGTTTTGTTCTGTTGTACATAGGCCTGCTATGGGTCAGAGCTGGTTCAACAGTGCCCAACCCCAGAAAGGTATAAATTCCTGTTAGCCTCCCAAAGAAAAAGATTGTAATCATTACCTGGTTGAGCAAATACTTTACTTGTAATGTATAAAGAAAGGATGCCTACAAGAGAACAAGAGAGATGAATGTTAACATTTTAGTTTTGATACACTGCAGTGAGGCCAGGCCACACTGGGAGCCATGGCTGGTTTGCACCAAAACATAGAACAACAGCCTTTTGGAGTCACATTAACCCTGATATTTCTTCAAGGGACAAATTTTGCATCCTTAGGGCATAATTAAAGCCATAATTCCTTGAAGGAGCCAACAGAACATGCGAGAATCACCTTTTATCAATGAACCCCAAAACCAAAAAACAAACTCACTGCCGTCAAGTCGGATCCGACTCACAGTGACCCCTCCTTGGGTTTCCGAGGCGGTATCACTACAGAAATATTGCCCAAGAACCTCTTAACCCTTGAAAACTTACAGGAAGAGCTGGAATGAAGATCATGACATAAGTCTGGGTAAGCCTATATAATGAAAAAGATAAAAGGTAATAAAAGCAAACTGACTGCCTTTTGCCCTCTTGGCACTTTCTAAACTGATAGCTTAAACTGCTAGACCTAAAGTAAAAATTTACACATAGAACATGTCATTTTATAACTCAAATTATCTCTCTTGGTTTTTCCAAGTCCTTAGGTCAAGGACAGGATTTTTGAACCTCAGCTTTACCGGTACACTCGAGTCAATTCTGACTTATGTCAACCCCATGTGTGTCAGAGCTAAACTGTGCTCCATTGGGTTTTCTTTATATGTGTGTGTGTGTGTGTGTGTGTGTGTGTGTGGTATACTTCTTCATTTATTTAGATCTTCTTTAATTTCTCTCTGTAATGTTTTGTCATTCTTGGTAATGATGTTTACATACTTTTCATTAAAATCATCCCTATATTTAATTTTTTTCTTTCTTTGTTCTTATTTTATTTTTTTAATGAAAATATACAAAGCAAAACTTGCTCTCTGGAGCATAACAGTCTACATCTATCTAGACATAATGATCAACGACACTGATTACATTCTTCACATTGTGTCAACATTCTCATTACTTTGGTTCTTGTTGTTTCACTTTCATTTATTTAATCTTCTTTCCCCTAATCTTCCCTTCCATGCTTTAAAATAGGTATTGACCATTTGGTCTTGTACAGGTAATTAAAAAAAAAGAATTGTAATACTAAAGGATGATGATCTTTACTCTGAGATAAGCTGTGACTTAGTTTAAAGGTAACTTCAGAGGATATTTTCAATTCAAGATTTGAAAAGCAACTCAGGGCCATAGTCTTAGGGACTTCTCCAGTTTCAATAGGCACAGCAAATCTGGATTCTTTAAGAATTTGAACTTCTGTTCCACACTTTTCTCTCCCTTTCATCAGGATTCATCTATGGTGTTCCTGATTAGAATGATCAGTAGTAGTAGCCAGGCCCCATCTAGTTCTTCTGTTCTCAAGTTGGAAAAGGCAGTGGTAGACAGTTGGTCCTGTATTCCAGTTCCTCCTCTGATCTTGCTAGAGTGATGGTGGCACAGTGCCTAAGGCATTTGACTGCTAACCAGAAGGCTCTCTGATCTTGGGTTTCCTTCTTGCTCTTTTGTTTCACAGGGTTTTTGACAGCTGATTTTTCAGAAGTAGATAATAAGACCTCTCTTCCAAGATGCCTCTGGGTGGTTTGAAACCTCCAACCTTTTGGTTAGCAGCCAAGTATGCTAATAGTTTTCACCACTCAAGGACTCCAACTTCAGCATCATGGCTGGATAATTCTGTGTTATGAGGGACTGTCCTGTGCATTGTAGGATGTCTGGCTAAATCCCAGGCTTCTACCAGTAGCAACTTCCTACCTGCTGTGACAACCAGAAATGTCTCCAGACATTGTGAAATGTCCCCTGAGTTCAGAGCCATTGGTCTAAGACAAGAACTTTCAAAAGGTCTTTATCAACTTAAATCAATGGGTCTCAAACTTGGCTATACACTAGAATTATCTGGGGAGCTTTGAAAGATACTGATGCATAGGCTCCACCCCAAACCAATTAAATCAGAATATTATGTGGGGAGGAATGGAGACCAGGTATGAATGGTTTATAAAAGCACCCAAGATGATTTTAATATCAAGGTTGATATTAACAAACTCATTAGCCCAGAAATGGCACCCTTACTGTTCCCCAAAAGCCTTCCACTGTGCCTCCTAAAGAAGCAAGTGGTCCTGGAAACTTGGCAGTGTTCTTTAGGTAGGAGGGCACTGATGATAGGAAAAATTAGTGATTTTCAAGCATCACTAAACTAAGCATTTGCAAACTACTGTCCCATGTGGAGGATGTTTGAAAATCTATCTTCAATCTAAATTATTTACCCTAGAAATCACCCAGGAATGTATGATTCAGGATCTTAGGTGCCAGGTATGAAAAGCATTAAGGCCAAGTAGAAATCAGCTGAGGAAATCTTACCCTCACCTCAGGGTGTGGCCTTGTCCCTGGACTTTGTAATTCCCACAGGCTGAATTTGGATCATACCATCTTCCTACTGGGATGCACACCCAACCCCCCATGATATGTCTCATCTTACCTGGACACATCTGGGTCCTGCTGGAAGAGCAGGAGCATCAGCTCAGTGTTGAGAAAGAGTGCCCAGCAGGGGAAGCAGGAGAGAAGCAGGATGAGTGCACCCCTCTGTAGGATGACGCCCACATGCTTCAGGTTCTGGCTCCCGTAAGTCTGGATACACAGCAAAACAAACTCATTAGCCCAGAAATGGTAACCTTACTGTTCCCCAAAAGCCTTCCACTGTGCCTCCTAAAGCAGCAAGTGGTCCTGGAAACTTGGCAGTGTTCTTTAGGTAGGAGGGCACTGATGATAGGAAAAATTAGTGATTTTCAAATGTGCTGCCCATTAGAATCACCTGGGAAACAGTTCAAATAAATAAATAAAAACACTAAAAATTAACATTCCAGGTATTCTGAACTCAACTGGTCCAGGGCGGGGACTCAGATATTAATAATTATTAAAAGCTTTCCATTTAGTTCTGATGTGCATTCAGGGTTGCAATACCTGGAAATTTCTAAGAAGTGAAAATTCTTGGGCCCAACTCCAGCACTGGGAGTAGGGTCAGTGGTGTGCTGGAGAAAGCACAGTTTATGAAAAAGCCAGTTGCACGTATCGCTTCCCAGCTCCACATTCAGTGACATCTCAGTAGTAGCTTGAAATCAGCCATAGAGGGAATACTTATACCCCAAGAACTGGCAAACACTACAAGTCAAAATATTCCCCTCCTCTCACCCCAAAGCTGACGGTTAAACATTTACCAGCATGCCATTGTATGAGACCCAGCAATCTGTTTTAACATACTGTCTAGGTGATTCTGATGCATGCTAAAGTTTAAGAACCACTGAATTATATCAAAAGGAGATCTGGTGGTGCAGTGGTTAAAGTACTTGGTTGCTAACCAAAAGGTCAGTGGTTCAAACCCACCAGCTGCTATGTGGGAGAAAGATGCGGCAGTCTGCTTCTGTAAAGATTTACAGCTTTGGAAACCCTATGGGGCAGTTCTACTCTGTCCTGTAGGGTTGCTATGAGTCTGAATTGACTTGGCGGCAGTGGGTTTGGGACTATATCAAAATCAATGACACTCATACTGTGATAAGTGATAGAAGAAGGAACTTTTGCAGAACATCCCTTATTTGGTTCAAATGTAGTATAATGCAGTCATGCAGATAAACACTGGTTCACAATCCTGAAAGAAATCCAGCCACATTTAAAAGAAAGCAGACAAGGGGAAATGGAATTGATGGCTGAAAGAATGCGGCAAGTGCTTGCTGACTGAGTACGGGGCTCTCTTCTTGCTGGTAGGGCTCGTCCATCTACACTCAAGAGATATCTAAGGTCATGTGAGAGTGTTTACCTGGGAGATGAGGGTGTCACAAGCAGAAGATAAGCCAAATCCCACTGAAATGCCAGTAACGTTGATAACCTGGAAATAAACCCAAGGAGATAAGGCCACACAGAACAAAGGAGGAAAGGAAAACAACTCCTCTATCTTCATGGACTGAAGCCTGCAAAGCTCCTCCAACACTAACAGGTCAATTTAGTCCACTCTGTCATCTGCCTGGAGCCCCTGAACAAATCAACTGGGTCAGCTCAGAGGACATGCTTAGATTTAAACCAGTGGCCCTCAAGTCCAGTACAACTCATGATAACCTCACATGTCACAGCAGAACTGGGCTCCATAGGGTTTTCTTTATTATTATTATTATCATTATTTTAATTGTGATTTGGGTGAAAGTTTACAGAGCAAATTCACTTTCCATACAGCAGTTCACACACACTTTGTCTTATGACATTGACTACAATTTACCCCAATGCAACAGCTCCCCTCCTACTTCCTCCCGATAGTTACCTCTTCCCTGTCTCCATCCCTCCATGCACTCCTGTCCCCTAAGCTCTCTCCCTGGCCATAAACAGCTCTTCTTTCTCCCATGATTGTTCTCTCCAAGGAGTGTATCTACCTCAGGGAAATGTCAACTCCTATGCCTGTCTTTTGTTTGGCTGGAAGCCACAGGTGTGGGTTCAATTCCAGACCTGAAGGGCAGCTAGGGACCATAGTCTCAGTGGTTCTACCAGGCTCTGTCATACCAGCAAACCTGGTCTCCCCACCTTTTTTTTCCCCAAACGATTTTGACTTTTGTTCCACATCGTTCTCCCTCTCTCTCCAGGATCTCCTACATAGATCCCCCTCTGAGTGGTTGACAGTGGTAGCCGGGCACCATCTAGTTCTTCTGGTCTCATAGTCGTATAGGCTACAGATAGCATGATGTACCAGTCACTAGGCCTAATTGTTTCCATGAATTGTCATTCTTCTTTGATCTGGATGAGGAGAGACCCATCATTGCATCTAGATGGCTGCTTGCAAGCTTTTAAGATCTCCATAGGGTTTTCTTTTTTGTCAAGAGAAGCATCTTCAATGATCATTTTTCCATTGGTTTTCCTTTATTATTCATGAGATTCATGTGTGTGTATATATATGTTATTAATTGCTATCAAGTTACTTGACTCATGGTGACCCCATATATGCAGAGTAGAGCTGCTTCACAGGGTTTTCAAAGCTGTGACCTTTCAGAAGCAGATTCTCAGGCCTCTTTTCCAAGGCTTGTCTGGGTGGGTTCTAAACACCAACTTTTTGGCTGGTGGTCAGGCTTAACCATTTGCACCACCCTGGGTCTCTGCCTACAGGGTTTGCAGTGGCTGATTTTTAACAAGTAGATCACCAGGCCTTTCTTCTGAGACACCTCTCAGTGGACTCAACTTCTAATCTTTTGGTTAGCAACTGAGCAAGTTAACAATTTGCCCCACCTAGGGACTCCATGCTTAAGTTTAGGGATGGGAAAAAAAAATTAGGCCAGGCTATTACACAGACTTTCTTTTTTAAAAAGTCTTAGCCATTTTGCTTCCCAGTTTTAGGGGAAAAACTCTTCTTATGGGAAATTTAAAAACCACACACAATTGTGGCATAGTAACAGATTTGGATAAGTCCTCTTGGCTGCAGACATAACATGGCCTCTTACAACACCCCAAAGGATACTGGGAGTGCAGAAGCAAATCTCTAGTAAAGACTAATATCATAGGATTTGCAGGTATACTTGCCTTGACTGGGGTCCTCAACAAAACCTTGGGGTTCCTGGAGTTTGGGGGAGCCCAGGGCAGTGCTCCAAAACCAAATAGTGACATCTTAGGATACCCAGTGCTCTCTAGGTCCAATCAAGAAGCACTAGCTTTGAAAGCTCCTTGGCTGCACCCTGAAAAGTCTTGGTTAAACAGAATCTGACTGAGGGTGCTGAGTACATTTCTATTTTCTCCATAATTTCTGAACATTTTTTCGGAAGAGGGGAATAATTAAGCCTGAGCTTGTCCATGTTGCTCCCTGAAAGCAAAATAAAGTAATCTGTATACACTTGTTTTAGAGTAGTTTTACATAGTTCAGAGGTAACAAATTGAAATGCCTGGAGACCAGGGAGGTCATGTTAATGTGCGCAGGGCAGGAGGAAAAGAAAGTGGACGAGAGTGCCTAGAACCACTGAATCCAGTTTTTTAGAAACATCTAACTGACTAAGAGTCCCTGGGTAGTAGAAATGGGTAACATGCTCAGCTGCTAACCCAAAGGCTGAAGGTTCAACTCCTCCCACAGGCACCAAAGAGTCCTGGTAATCTATTTCTGAAAGGTCACAGCCATTGAAAACCCAATGGAGCACAGTTCTATTCTGACACACAAGGTCGCCATGAATTGGAGTCCCTTTGACATCAACTAGATCTGACTGAGTTGGCATTCCCCCTTGGTCTTATGTGGCCAGTTGACAACCCCTGGCAGAGATCAATGACATGTATCTTCGGTTACTAGGGTCTGCATTTAGGATACAAAGAGGACTTGTGGTTCTTCATAACTTTAGGTTTGGACACTAGGACCTAGGATTTCATCTTCCAGTTCCATTTCTAGATCAGGGATTCTCAGCAAGACAGACAAGCAATGGGGTTAGTATGAGGGAGTCAGAGTTTCTCCTGATGAGTCAGAACTTGACTCCCTTTTTATTATTCTCTTCCCCCAGATGTGAGACCAAGAGCAGAAGCCACAGCTCCATGGATTATCAATTAGATGATGTGGTGGGCAGAATAATGGCCCCCTAAAGATATCTACTTCCTAATCCCCAAAAATTGCAAATAAATCACATGGCAAAGGAGGATTAAGGTTGTGGATGGAATTAAGATGGCTAATCAACTGAACTTGAGGTAAGCTTATCCTGGATTATCCAGGTGGGCCCAATGTACTCACAAGGATCCTTAAATGTGAAAGAAGGAGACAGAAGAAAATATGCATCAGACATGCCATGTGAGAAAGACTCGACTGACAACAGCTAGCTTTAAAGGTAGAAAGAGACCATGAGACAAGAAATGGAGGTAGCTTCTAGAAGCTAGAAAAGGCATGATGGATTCTCCCCTAGAGTCCCCAGAAAGGAATACAGTCCTGTCAACATTTTGGCCCAGTGAGACTCATTTCAGACACTGATCTCCAGAACTATAACATTATACATTTGTGTTGGCTTCAGTTTGTGGTAATTTGTTATGGCAACAACAGGATACTAGTACACATGGTTTTTACCTAAATTAGTGTTGGAAAGTTCAATACATACTGCGATTGCAAGCGTGACAGCATCCAACTCCAGCTTCCCCAAATGGCCACAAAACACAGAGCTTATAAAACTAATCAGAAACACCATCAACTGGGCCAGGAACTGGGAAGAGACAGAAAACAAGGAAGTACGAATGAGTACCCACCATCACAGACAAAGGAGAGGCCATATTTCCTGGGGCCTGGAGAAAACCTTCCACCTTCCTTGAATCAACTCCAAACAGAAGTAAAATGATTTGGCATTTAGTGGCCTTTGCCACCTTTCACAGATAAGTGGACAATTTCTGATGGGCTTCTGGAAATATTAAAAAGTTTATTTCCAACTGCTATCAGAATCATCTTTTTTAGAACAGTCCCTGGAGAAGGATATCATACTTGGTTAAGTAGATGGTCAGTGAAAAAGCGGAAGGCCCCCATGAGATGGACTGACACAGTGACTGCAACAATGGACTCAAGCATAGCAATGATTGTGGGGATGGTGCAGGACTGAGCAGTGTTTCATTCTGTTGCACACGGGGTCGCTATGAGTTGGAACTGACTCAACAGTACCTAACAACAACCACCTAGCCTTTTTTTTTTTTTTAATTTTTCCCTTCAGATTCTCACACCATATATGTTTTATTCTGAAATTTTCAGAGGCTGTCTTCTAATACTCTTGTTATCCTAGGTTCCTACTGAGGACTGGGGAGAATACAGCCTTCAATATCAAACTCTAACCAGCAAGAAACTTCACAGACAGTACCTGAGGTAGAAATAAGATCATCCAACTAGAAGGCTGGCAGGATCTGGGATCCTGGGGTAAAAGTGTATCTGTCTGTCAAGCACCTTTACTTCTATGAAGGCCCAGGTGTGTGGACAAATTCAGGTCTAGAAAGTTATGCCGTTCTCCCTCACAATTCCAGCAACCAGTATGAATTGCACCACAATGCTTGGCTGCACACTTGGGCAATTACCTGATTTCGTCAGGTTAATTTAAAATGAGTTTCAGCCCCACCTGCCACATCCTGGTGATCCAGTTTCTTCCTGGGAAAGGCCCTGCGCCAACTGGGAGGCTTATGTGGTCCAAAAGGGGGAAAGATCTAGCTTTCACTCCCTAAAGTAGAGAACAGGTACCTAAGGAGTCCCAGCTGCCTTTGCTTGTGTCTGCCACAGGGTGTCTTTTTCAAAAGCACAGAGAGGCTTCCTGCTGGTCCAGTCAGCAATGACATCTTTCTGGCTAGTTCCTGGCACTGTCCTTCAGAGGAAATGGACTCCTCTGTGCTGAGCTCAGACAAGGTCCCTCTTGCTTGGGCTCTCAATGACATGGTTTCTAGTGCTCACCTCCATCAGGCCCATGCACAGTCAGTCTGCCAGGGCTGCCAAAGCAGTTGCTGTCATGTCAGTTCTGACTCATGATGACCTCATGCATGTCAGAGTAGAACAGCACTCCACAGGGTTTTCGATGGCTGAGTTTTTGGAAGTAAAAGACCAGGCCTTTCTTCATAGGGTCTTCTCTAGGTGGACTCAAACCTCCAACATTTCAGTTAGCACAGGGACTCTGCCAGAGTGGCAGTCACCCCTAAATTGCTACATCAGGACCTGATCAGGTGCCCACTCTCTGAAGGTTCAGAATTAATGTCCTCCTTCCTTTCCCAAAAGGAGCTCTGGTGGTACAGTGGTTAAAGCATTTGGCTCCTAAACAAAATGTTGTTGGTTCGAACTCACCACCTACTCCATGGGAGAAAGATGAGGAAATCTGCTCCTGTAAAGATTTACAGCCTTGGAAATCTTATGAGCCAATTCTACTGTGCCCTAGAGGGTTACCATGAGTTGCAATTGACTTGACAGCAGTGGTTTAGTTTTTTTGGTCCCTTCCCCAGAGTCCATATCTGGGGAGAGACAGTTTCAACTCCTCTGATGGGCCCAGATCTTCAAGATATGAAAGGCCTGTTATGAACCCTGGGTGTGCATGTGCAACATCAGCACCCAACCAGAGACCCAGGTACTTTTCTCACCACCACAGACACCAAGAACGAATTTAATCTCCAGCAGTACCTCCTGCCACACAATCCTGAATAGAAGGAATGCTTTTAGGATTCATTGCAAAGTAAGCTAAAAGCTAGTGGGAATGTAAAAAGGTGCTGTGGAACAGTTTGATGATTCCTGAAAAAGCTTAACAAAGAATTACCATATGTCTCAGCAAGTCCACTCCTAGGTATATACTCAAAAGAATTGAAAACAGGTGTTCAAACAAATACTTGTATACAAAAGTTCATAGCAGTACTATTCACGATAGCCAAAGGTGGAAATAACCCAATTGCTCATCAACAGATTAATGGGGGGGGGGGGTTTGATATTGGCATACAATGGAATATTATTTAGCTATAAAGAGAAATGATGTCCAGATACCTGCTACATCATGGATGAACCTTGAAAATATTATGCTCAGTGAAAAAAGTCAGATACAAAAGATCACATTTACTTGAAATATCCAAAATTGGCAAATCATAGAAACAGAAAGTAAATTAGTGGTTGTCAGGGCCTGGGGAGAAGGGAAAATAGAATTACTGCTTAGTGGGCATAGGATTCCAGGTTGGGGTGATGAACTAGGTAGCAGTGATGGTTGCACAACACTATGAATATATTTAATGCTACTTAATAGGAAGTTTCATGTTATGTGTATTTTCTGACCATTAAAAACCAAAAAGAGAGCTGAGTGACTAAATGCAATCCTGGAAAAGAAAATGGACATCATGGAAAGGACATGGAAAAACTGGTGACATTCAAATAAAGTCTACCAGATGCTACTGAGTGGACTCTGACTTGTGGTGATCCCATGTGGTACAGAGTAGAACTGTGCTCCACAATGTTTTCATGGCTGTGGCTGCTTGAAATTTTCAGAGGCTGTCTTGTAATACTCTTTCTTCTGAGGTGCCTCTGGGTGGACTCAAACCACCAACCTTTCTTTCAGTTAGTAGCCAAGCACTTCACTATATGTGCCACTCAGGAACCAAAATAAAGTCTGGGGTTTAGTTAACAGTTGGTTCCTTAGACCTGACAAATGTACCATAGGATATTATTGATGGGAGAAACTATGTGAAGGGAACTTGCAAACCTCTGCACACTTTATGGAACTTTTTCATAAATAAAAATTAAAACTTTATTTTAAAAAAAAAGTAAACCAAAATGAGATAAAAGACAGAAAGCAATGGAAAGCTGGCAGTAAATACAAAGGTTGACATTAAAATCAGACTTTGTAGACTGGGTTCTGAGCCTCAGCCCATAATACCAGGTGCTTCAGGTCTAAGACAGGTAGAGTATAATTGGCAAAAGTACTCAGGGTGGGAGTTGTGTTGTGGGAGCAGAGCCAATGGATTACCTGACTGGTACAAGAGAACAGGGCCATGATTTGGGCATTCTCACCTCCTTTACAGATATTCTCAGTGTCTGCAGTTGATTACTCAATATGGCCCTTGTAACCATGGTCTTGTGCCTCTCACAAAATGGATATGACTATGCAAACAAGGTGATTATGGCCCAACAAGGGAATTGGACAGCTTGCTAATGCAAATAAGGTTCATGGAACATTTGGGGGGGGGGAATATAAAAATAAGGTGTATGGAACTCTAACGAGGGGATTGGTCAGTTTTGCCATCCTGCTAGTCTAAAAATGAGCCAATTCCAGAGGCTGGAAAAAGAGGGACCTCACTACTGTCAAGAAGAAGAGGCAGAAATGGAGCATATCTTTTGGACCCAGAGGACCCAGGAGATACAGCTGTAACACTGGAGATGGCACAAGATGGTGAGAAGTGGTGGCAAGTATGGCAGAAAAACAGCAGTAGCAGACCCAGACTGGCACAAGACATAGTGGGCTTCCCAGACCACAAAGCAAGGTGGCTACAGGAAGCTGCCAACCTACAGAGTGAGGGAGCTGGGCACTTTGGGGCAGGAGACTTGCTGGGGAATGGGATGCCTTCAGGCACTTGTTGGCAGAGCTAAAAAGCTGTAACAGTTGATTGAGCCTGGGGGCAGAGACTAGGCTGAGAGTGCAGGTCCAGGTCAAGAGTTCAGGGACCAGCAGCCAAGAAGAAGCTGTCCTGATTCTGATCAAACTGTATCCTGAGTTGTTCCTATTCTTTCCAAGTTGATTTGATCCTGAATTGCAACCTGTTACTTCCCTAATAAATGCCATAACTGTGAGTATTGACTATGAGTTCTGTGTGGCCATTATAATGAATTATCAAACCCAGCAGAGAAGTAGAGAGTGCCATGGGGAGGACCACTTGTGTCAGACTTGATTTAAAAAAAGAAAAGAAAAAGCTGGAGAGAGGAAGTATGTCTGACCTTTATCTCACAGGATTAGCTTTGGGCTGATGCTGATCTTGACTTTCCTCCCACCTGGTGAAGACAGAGGAGGTCTAAAGATGCTATGCTGCCATTTCTACAGACTCATTCCACCACCTGTCTGTTTGTTGTACTGTGGTGGCTTGTACTTTGCTATGATGCTGGATGCTATGCCACCAGTATTTCAAATATTAGCAGTGTCACTACCCATGGGGGACAGACAGGTTTCAGCAGAGGTTCCAGACTAAGACAGACTACTAAGATAGACTCAGAAGAAAAGCCTGATGATTGACTTCCAAAAATTAGCCATTGAAAACCTTATGGGTAACAACACAACATTGTCTAACTCTCTTGCTTTGAAGATGTCATTGAGAAAGACATGCATGGTAGGACTAAGAAAATAAGGTATATGGAACCCTAATAAGGGGTTAGAGTTGCTGGGGGTGGACATCATGTTTGGTAAAGTAGAGCAGTAGCAAGGGCAAGGGGGACCCTCAGTGAGAATGACTGGCATAAAAGCCTCCAAAATGGCCTTGAACATGCTGTCAATTGAAAGCAGGATGCAGGAATGAATGATGTCTCATTGTGTTGTATATAATGTCGCCATGAATTGAAGTTAACTCAATGGCAGCTAACAACAATAATTACTCTCTCAATGGTGAATTTATGTAACTTAAAAGTCATGGGTTCTTTTCTTTTTGTAAACTCAGTATTATTTCCAAATCTTTTCAGATCATTGTTCTTTAAGCCTTAGGAATGTCAACCATTGCAAACGGTTATGTTCAGAGAATCTGTTTTCTACAGTGGAATCTTATTTCCACCACACAGTCCCATGTCTCTCTGCAAGCCACATGTAAGCTGTTTTTCATGGTTTCACATGAGAAATTGATCAGTCTCCTCTATCCTCAGACTTCTGGATTGTTTCCCAGATTTTGTTATTATAAATAATACTGCTATGAGCATCTGTTACCTGGGTGTGCAAGGGACATTTTCTTAAGGTGAGTGCCCAGTTCAAGGGTGAGAGAGTTAGACATCTCTTATACAAAAGGCCAGGAAGTTGAGCTGAGTTAGACTAATCCATGTGAGATACACCTTCAACGGCCAACGCCAACAAAAACAGTTTCTTTATTGGAGCTCTGCAGCTCTGTCAGGGTTATGGCAACCTACGCACAGATTGCCCAAGCTGGGCAGCTTAAACAGAGTCAGCCCATCCTGAGCCTCAGCCCCATAAGGATCAAGATTCCAGGGCTCGTATTTGCTGTTACGGATTGAATTGAATCCCCCTAAAATATATGTTGGGATCTAGCCCCTATGCCTGTGGATATAATTTCATTTGGGAATAATTTTCTTTGATTTGTTAATGAAGTCCTATTAGTGTAGTAAGTGGCCTAAACCTAATCACTTCTCAGTTATAAGGAGAATTGCCAGAGACACAAGCAAACACAAACAGAGGAAGATAGGTGCCACATGTAGATCTTTCCCCAGAGCCAACAGAGAGAGACAATCTTCCCCTAGCTAGAGCTGGTGTCCTGGAGGTGGACTCTTTGCCTCCTGAACTGTGAGAAAATATATTTCTGTTCTTTAAAGCCACCTACTTGTGGTATTTCTGTTAAAGCAGCACTAGCAAACTATAGCATTTGCTAACAAATTACTTATTCTTAAGATGCTCTGGTAGCACAATGGTTAAGGCATCCGGCTGCTAACCAAAAGGTCTGTGATTTAAACTCAACACCCACTCCACAGGAAAAAGATAAGGCAGTCTGCTCCCATAAAGATTTGCAGACTTCTAAGTCCTGGGGGGCAATTGTACTCTGTCCTATAGGGTATCTATGAGTTGGAATCAACTCGATGACAGTGAGTTTGGTTTTCACTTGTTCTCAACCCTGGTTCCAAGCCCCTTGTGTGACCTCTTGGCCATAGATTGTGTTTTCTCACTTACTATGTACCTAGGGAGCTCTGGTAGCATAGTGGCTAAGGCACTTGACTGCTAACCAGAAGGCTGGTGGTTCAAACCCATCAGCTACTCCATGGAAGGAAGATAGGGCAATCTACTTACATAGTGATACTACCTCAGAAACCCAAGAAGGGGTCACTATAAGTTGGGTCCTACTCGACGGCACATAACAACAGGGTCACCTAAAGAGGTTGTACAAAACGCATATGTCCTGACTCTACCTCAAGACATCAAGGCCTGTGGACCAAGCAATCTATATTTCAGTATATCCTCTACCCCTACCCTATACACACTTAATCAAGGTGCAGAAGGTCAAGTGCTACAGACTCTTCAGAACTCTCCCATCATGGTGTGCACTGCTGTGTCCAGAGAATGAATGAATTCTGGATAAAGGGTTGGTCCCCTTGATGTCTCAAAGACCGCTTTATAAATAACAGCCTGCACTGGTAATGGCTTGGATAGAGTCAGACAGACAACAGGAATGACTACACTGGCTGTGCCTCTGCCCTTTCTTGTCACAGAGACCCTATGCATTTTCCGGTCAGGCAGCAATCAACAAAACTGGCAGCAAGATAAAGACTCACCACCAGCAGCTTCAGGAGAGTGCTCTCTAGGACCAAATGCCTGGAGAAGAACCTGTATAAACGTGCTTAGTGTATCGTGCAAGGCCTTAGGAAAGGCCCCTTTCCCATGGATGCCTAAAAGTCCACCTTTAGCAGTTAAGTGGCCAGCACTGGACAGAACCTGAGGTCATCTGCCACAGGTCCCTTTTCCACAGTAGAAGTGGATCTAGCTGAGAAGTATTTGTTGTTGTTACCTGTCCCCAACTCATGGTGACCCCATGTACAATGATGTCTGACCACTGTGCTCCACAGGGTTTTCATTGGCTGATTTTTCAGAAATAGGTATCTAGGCCTTTCTTCCTAGTCCATCTTAGTCTACCAGCTCTGCTGAAACCTGTTCAGCATTATAGCAATATGCAAGCCTCCACTGACAGATGGGGGTGGCTGGGTGGATGTGCACAAGGTGCATTAGCCAGAAATGGAACATGGATCTCCTGCATGGAAGGTGAGAATTCTACCAGTGAACCATCGCTCCTCCCTAAAACCAGTTACTGTCAAGTCAGTTCCTTCTGAGGCACCTCTGGGTGGGCTCGAACCACCAATCTTTTGATTAGTAGCTAAGTGTGTTAACTATTTACACCGCCCAGAGACTCCAACGTAAGAAAGTAGATTGCCCCATCTTCCTTCCGAGAAGTGTGTGGTGGGTTTGAACCTCCAGTCTTCCGGTTAGCAGTCACATGCCTTAGGCACTATGTCACCAGAACTCCCAAGAGGTATTCAGAGAAGAGAAAATGGGAATGAGAGAGAGGGGGCCCTGGACCACTCCTAGGTTTCCTCTGCCTAACCACCCCTATCATTGAAAACTCACACCCATTCACCTTTTAAAATGTCTCCAGGTGAACACAGTCTTCTCCATTTAGGTCTTCATCACCTTAGGCCTAAATTCCTGCCTTAGCAACTTTCTCCTACAAATCTCATATATGTCACTATACACTCCCTATACACTTACATTCAAACCATTATCCCATATTTTTGTGCATGTACTCTTGACTTCAGGAATCCCTGGATGGTGCAAATGGTTAAACCCTCAACTATTAGCTGAATGGTTGGTTGTTCGAACTCAGAGTGCGCTGGAAGATAGGCTGGTCAATTTACTTCTGAAAGGTAATAGCCTTCAAACTCTATGGAGCAGCTCTGCTCTGTACATCTGGAGTTGACATCGGTCAGAACTGACTCACAAGCACCTAACAACAACAACTTCTGACTGAAAAGTCCCTGGGTGGTGCAAACAGTTAACACTTGGCTGCTTACTGAAAGATTGGTGGTTCAAGTCCATCTAGAATCAGGTAGGAAAAAAGGCCTGGCAATCTACTTGCAAAAAAATCAGCCACTAAAAACCTTATGGAGCCCGGTTCTACTTTTACATACACGGGGACACCATGAGTTGGGTTATATGCAATCAAGCTAGTCTCTCTAGGTGCCCTTCTATGGGATGGGGTCTTCCCTGATAATTATGCCTGTAGTTTAACACAGAAGGAAGGATTGCTACCTTTCACAGGCATTTCTCTCCCCATACAGATGGAAACAAGCTCCCTCAGTCAGTCAGGGCCTGGGCTGTTCTACTTCTTTTGCCACAGGGAGCAATAAGCCTTTGGGATTATTTTCCAGAGCTCTTGACAATTCAGCCAGACAATGAGATGCCAATGACAGAGTAAACATGGTTGAAATGCTTGAAGCTAGGTAATTTTCAATTACCATCTTCCCTACCTCACAAATACATGTTTTCTTAAAGCTTTCTACAGGGTAAAATGGAAAATGTATTATTAGCATCTTTTCAGGTTTACATTGTTCATCTCACATTCTTTCCTTTGCACTATGCATTATTCTCTTGACAGACCTGATGTAAAGCTCTGTGGGAGAATATCATAGGAAGTCCTAACACTTTAGCCTGAGTCAATTCTTGGATTCTCAAAGGTCAGAGTTAACAGAAGCCTGGAACATAGATGGTGAATGGGAAAGAGAGAACTATTTATAAGACAAGATATCCAACCTATTTTATGGTGGGGACTTGGAGGAAAGGGCATTGGACATGGAGCATTGGAAAAGAATGGGATAATCTCCAAATTAACAACAGATGGGAATAAAGATGAAAAGAGATCGAGAGGCTCCACATACATTTTATAATAGACAAAAGCAGGTGCCAGAACTATATGATCCCATTTGCACAAAGCAATTACACAGACACATACACAAAAGACTGGCAGAAAAATTCCCAAATTATCTCTTGGTGGGGAGATTTCAAATTGATTTTCCTATTGTTTGTCCTGGTTTTCTATTTTGTTCCACAATGAACATATGTTACATTTGCAATAAACTCAGTTACATACATGGATACATACATATGTGCACACACAAACAGAAAGGATCCTACAAATAGGCTCATCCCTAGAGACCCCAGCATGTCCCCTACATCAAGGGTACCAAGTTACTCTTGGGAAACCTGGTAGCCAGTAAAGATTAAGCAGGTGTCATTTTGAGGGGCAGGTCCTTTCTCACAGCAACTCTGGGCCAAAAGCATGGATTAAACAAATGGAGGCTAGAAGAGGCAGAGTCTCTGGTGGTGCAAACAGTTAATGAATTCAGTTGCTAACTAAAAAGTTGTCAATTTGTATCCACCCAGAGGTGCCTCAGAAGAAAGTCCTGCTCTACTTCCAAAAAATCAGCCATTATAGTGTTTGCACAGGGAGACAGTTTGGGGGCAGGAGTGCACAGAAGCGAATGACACAGGAAAGGGGTAACTATGGGCAGGAAGTGGGAAGAGAGCTGTTACATTGTGGGGAATTGCAGTCAATGTCATGACACAGAATGTGTACGAATTACTGTCTGGAAGATGAATACTCTGTAAACCTTCACCCACATCACAATAAAAATTAAAAAAAAAAAAAAAAATCAGCCATTGAAAACCCTAAGGAGTACAGTTCTACACTGCCACACATGAGATCACCATGAGTTGGAATGGACTCCATGGCAACTGGTTAAAGAGACTGAGATTGCCAAGTTCACATAGCTGTTTCCTAAGTACTTTCTAAAATCAATGCAGGGAGAATTGAGCCCCAAAGCTTGTAATTTCAGACTGGGTGTTATTTTCCGTCTGTGAAAGGGCATTACAAAAGCCTGCACACTGGATGGGTTTTCATTTCACAGCTTCGTCCTTGGCATTTTTATCACTGACATGCATGCCACGGCAGGTATTACAATATCCTACAATCAACAGTCTCACCATCCAAGGGGGTCACACCTGCCCACCTCAGCCTTGGACAGCCAAGCCAGCAGGTGCACAATGGCTGCTTCTTGGCCAAAAGCAAGTTCAAGCCTTAAATACACATGGGGTTCTTAATGCCCAATGAAGCCTCTCTCCTACCTACAGCTTGAAAAACATGCAAATTAGCAGGAGGACATTGATGGGATTATATTTTGTGGTGCTCGTGGTTTTTAAAAAGGACAAAACAGAAAGACCCTGAAACTGAGGGTAAAAATAAAACCCCACAGGTAAGAACACCTCAATCCCAAAAGAGAACTATATCAAAAACTTTTTTATTGAACACATTTACCGGGGAGAAGGGAATGTGAGCTGGTTTTCTGTGAAGAGACTGACTAGATAATTCCAAAGAAATAGGTTTTGGACACCTAAACTTAAGACAAGAAGGACTGGTGGTCAAACGGTTAAGCACTAGACTGCTACCAAAAGGTTGGCAGTTTGAACCTACCCAAACGCTGTGCTCCGCGGGAGAAAGAAGTAAGGATCTGCTTCCATAAAGATTACAGCCTAGGAAATACTTAGGTAGTCTATTCTGTCACATGGGTCACTAACTCATAGCGGCCTGACTCACAGCGACCCCTCCTGGGTTTCTGAGGCGGTATCAGTACGGGAGTAGATTGCCCAACCTTCCTTCCAAGGAGTGGCTGGTGGGTTTGAACCGCCAGCTTTCTGGTTAGCAGTCAAGTGCCTTAGGCACTACGCTACCAGAGCTCCTCAACAGTCCATAACAACAACAAACCAAGACAGACAATTCACCTCCCTCTTCCATAAATCCAGGATCCTTATTTAGATCCTTGAGCTCCCGGATTCTATCTAGTTTTCGAACAAACCAACTTCCCTTGAGTTTTCAAGTTGTAGGAACTTTTGCTTCCTTAGCCTGAACACGCAATCAGATGCAACTACATTCTGAACCCAGAAAAGGCACCCTGCGCTGAACCATACTAGTCAGGCAGGGCCCGGTTCCCAGAGGTTCCCAGGAGGAGGGAGCCGCCTGGCCCCGCTGTGTTGCTCCCGCCGTACGTTGACCAGCTGTGCCAGGTGTGCCGGGTGCGCTGGGTGCGTCTGGCTGGCCGGCGGGCAAGGCGCGGGCATGGCACGCGCAGGGGCGGCCGGGCCGGTGGCGCGCCCGCCGGCCTTGTTTCCGCACGAGGTTCGCGGCGCTCGCCGGCCGCCAGTTCTCTCCGCCACCCTCCCCCAGTCACCTCCGGCGACTCAGTCACCGTTCCCCCACCCTGTCTGGGATCGACCTCTGACTGAGGCGACCTTACCGCCGGGCCCGCCAGGACCAAGAGCGCCCACAACTCCCCTCGGAAGCCGGACAGCGGCAGGCAGCCCGTCTCGCGGCGCTCGCTGCTGGCCTCTGGGCCGGGCTCCGCGGGCTCTGACTCCTCAGGGAACTCCATGCGCCCGGTGCAGGGCCGTGGGGAACTGCAGGCCCCCACGAAAAGGGCGCTGGGCCAGCCTCGTTCCAGACCCCGCCCCGGCTGCCTGCCCCGCGCCTGCCGAGTCTGAATTCAGCTTGGCTTGCCTTTTGCGCCTCTGCACTACTGTGGGCTCCAGGGGTTCCTGGCCAGGCTCCAGGCAGTTTGAAATAGCTCTAGAAACGGCGGGGGAAAGTACTGAAAAGAGCTTAGGTAGCTTGGCCCTCCGAGCTGCGGACTCCACAGCTCGCCCCAGCGAGCCTGAAACTTGTGGGGTAGAAGAACTTAGACCTCTTGAGCTTGATTCAACTGGTGGCCAGTAAGATGTCTGGCTAGGCTCACGCCACCGTTGCATGCACTTTCACGTGTGAGTGGCACCTGTTCCACAGATTTCACTCAGCAGATGTTTTTGATACCGGTTTCAATTTTTCATATTTCTTTTTGCCTACCAATGTAGAGCAGCAAATCCCTATTTTCCAAGTAGGGCCTGTTATATTCACTGGTTTTCATGGGTGTTTAATCAGCAAACAGCCTGGTGTGAAGGAACAAGAGGCTGAGAGCATCAGGCTGACTCTAGAGACACCCACCATGTTCCAACTGGGAAAGTATGGGCAACCCACTCTCTTCACATTGCTTCTCTTACCTCATCTTTAAACTTGAAATATCTACATCAGAAGTTGCTGTGATGATTAAATGAAATTATGTAGGTAGAGGGCCTGTGTCAATACCAAAGCCCTCAACCTGACACATAATAATTGCCTGACAAATGTTAGTTTTAACTAGAACAAGGGTGATTTCTGAAATAGTCAAAATTCTTTATGTACTAAGTGACTCAATTTAAGCAAAAAGGGGGGCAGGAAATCTCAGTTCACATAACCAGGTTTGATTTAGGGATTTTTTTTAAAACAAGATCATCAGCATCTCCTTTACTCCTCATCCCCACTGCCACCTAATCCTCACCCCATTCCCATTCCCATCCCCGCCTCTGCTTACAATTTTTCTCTTTCTTTGTAGGAAACTCTTATTTTCCTATTGAGGGGACTCCAACCTCCAATAACTACCATTCACATCTTTCCCACTTTATAAGCCTGAAAGTAAGCCCTTTTCTTCCAGCACCAAAGGAAAAACTGCTTAGGTTTGATCTTAGAATTCTTGACCACCTCTGGACCAATCATGGGGCCACATGTTCTGGATACCCTAGTGCCGCTCTGACAGGAAAATACCACAAATGGGATGGCTTAACAAACAGGAGTTTATTCTCTTACAGTTCAGGAGGCTAGAAGTCCAAGTTCCAAGTGCCAGGCTCTAGGGGCTGTGTGAAAGCCCCTAGACCTTGGGCTTCAGCTCTGCCTCTTGCTCCCGGCTCACTGAAGCCAGAGGCATCTCTTCACTCAGGCAGCTCCTGGCTGCTGAGGCTAACAAGCTCAAGGTTGACAAATAAACTAGCACAGTCCTGATGTTACCAAACCACACGGCAGGCCATTGATTCAAGTCCATTGTAAGTCCCAAGGTCAGCAGAGCATGGCAGGCTGCTGAACAATGACACGGCTACATACAGGGTCCAAGCATGCCATAAACTCAAGACCATTCCCCAAGGTTTCTGCTTATATACAGGAAGAAGATCACATCCCTAAGGCAGCTACTCAGCTGCTCACAGTAGATTGCACCATGGAGTTGATTACCAGTCTCATCATGGGGAATACTACATCCAGCTGTCCAGCCACTCAACCAGGCTTAGCCATGTTGACACACAAACTTAAATACCACAACAGGAAAATACAATTCTATGCTTGGCTGGCCCAGGACCTTGTACTAGAGCCCTGGTGGCACAGTGGCTGCAAGCGCTCAATTGATAACTGAAAGGTCAGTTGTTCTTAACCCCCCAGCCTCTCTGCCAGAGAAAAATGTGGCAGTTTGCTTCCATAAAGATTTTCAGCCTTGGAAACCCTTTGGGACAGTTCTAGTCTATGTTATAGGGTCACTATGAGTCAGAATCCACTCTCTGGCAGTGAGTTTGGTTTGGCTTTGGACCATGCACTCAGTCCTATAGTCAGAGGGGTTGGGTACTATCTATGACTGGTAGTGGTCCCATAAGAATTGTTACATGTCTGGAATGGAGAAGACATTTCCCTCAAGGAAATGAGGGCTTCCATAGACAAAAATTCCAGTATATACCTATACCTTTGATCATTGCTATTCTTCAGTAGCCTTCTAGAAATTCTGGCTAATGCAATAAGACATGAAACAGAAATGTATAAACACAGGAAAAGAAAAGGCAAAAGCGTTATTTGCAGTTATAATTCCAGACAATCCAAAGACTTCAAATGAAAGAAAAAAAAAAAACCTAAAACCTAAAAATAAACTTTTAAACATTAATTTTTTAAAAATTAAATTAATATTTTAATTAAAAAATTTTTACAAGGATCTGGCAAGATGGCAGACTAGGCAGAAGGACTGCACAGACCCTCTTCAACAAAGAAAAGGGAAAACAATTAACACAGACACAGAAGATAATCTTGAACCCCTGACCCTTGAAGGGAAGGATATAAAAGTGGACTAAACCCCAACTAGCAGAAGAAGTTGCGTGAAAATACCAAAAAAGGAGACACACAGAGCTGAGGTCTGGCAGCGACCTGAGCAACCCTGACAGCACAGACGGCACAGATGGCTTGGAGATTCCCAAGTGGTGGTAGGACCTAAGAATTAACGTAAAAATCACCCTGCTAGCCAGGGACTGCACGGAGGACTGTGCACGTGGCTGGGGAACAAATGGAGAAGGTAAAGAAAAAGGTGGGCACTGCCTCGGAAACCCAAGGAGGGGTCACTATGAGTCGGGGTCGACTCGACGGCAAATAACAATAAAAGCTGTGGACTTTTGCCGGTCCGGAGGACACCGCCATTTTGAAGGTTTAAAAAGCGGCTTGACTAATTTGGATATTCAAAGAGACAGCACTCTCGCAGATTTCTGGGGCTTAAGAACACATTCTGCTTTCCAGCAACCCCAAGGACACTC
>NW_006921667.1:10252536-10257305 GCF_000298275.1 Orycteropus afer afer | reverse complement strand
AAAATACTTTCAGGAGCCATTGAGGCTGTCTAATGCTCTGAAACCACTGCCATTAGATAATCTTTAACCCTGTAACCCTAAAGGAAAAATATCCCATGAAGACTTCTTTAAACCAAACAACAATCTAGGTTAACTACCAAAGAATGTCTGCCATGAGCATTGTGCTCTTTAAATAACTTAGTGTATGGGATCAAATTGTTAAGAACAACTCAAAAGGTTAAATGGAAAGCTTAGGGGGAAAAGAGTTCATGTCAGTAGGGAGAAACAAATCAGAAAAGAAAGGTGAGAATGGCCATATAATATGAAGAATGTAATCAATGTTGTTGGAGCTCTGGTGGCATAGCGCCTAAGGCATTTGACTGCTAACCAGAAGGCTGGTGGTTCAAACCCACCAGCACTCCTCAGAAGGAAAACTGGGCAATTTACTTCTGTAGAGATATCCCTTTGGAAACCCAAGGAGTGGTCACTATGAGTTGAGACTGACTCGGCAGCAGTGAGTTTGGTTTTTGATATAGTACATGAAATTGTTGAATTTGTGTACATTTTTCTATATAAATTGTCAACAACAGTTAAAACACTGAAAAATGAATACAAATTGTAAAGCTAATAGAATTAATAAAGGGGTTTAATAAAGATGCTTCATATAAATTATTCAAAAAATAATACCAGTTCTTTGCATTGCTAATTATATATTTGAAAATATTGGAAGAAGAAATATCTTTCCTAGTAGAAACAAAAACCAAGAAAATCTCTTTATCAAATATAGCCATAATTCCACATTCTTTAGTATGCTATGCATAGTGACTTCCTTCCATAGGATGACACAGTATGGAAGGAGAAAAAAAAGAGTAATTTCATGGTGGAGAAAACTGATAAGCATTACCTCAGCTAGGTGATGAAGTTAAACATCAACAATGATAAATCATGTTGATAGTATGTTCCTTTGATATGATGTGATGAAAATGGCACCTTATCTTTATGATCATCCTCTCAAAAACCCATAACTCTAGTCTAATCACAAGAAAACATCAAACAAATATTTGAGGGATATTCTGCCAAATACCTGACTACTACTCCTCAAAACTGTAAAGGTCTTTGAACAAGATGGATTGACACAGTGGCTGCAACAATGGGCTCAGGTATAGCATGGATTGTGAGGCTGGCACAGAACTAGGCAGTGTTTTGTTCTGTTGTACATAGGATCACTATGAGTTGGAGACAACTCAATGGCACCTAACAAGAACATCAATCAATATATTGGTTCATTAATAGCAGTAAATGTCCCATGATAATGTAAAATGTTAATAATAGAAGGATGTATGGGGGCTCTTTGTCTTACTGTTACAATTTTTCTGTAAATTTAAGACTGTTCTAAAATGACAATGTTATTTAAAAATACTTATTATGGAAAGTTTTCTCTTACCCCACCATGTAATAATTTTTTTTCACTCAGAATAAAAATATAAATTTATGATCATTACTCCAAAGAAAGATAAAACAGAGCTACTGATTTTTTTCCTAAGATGTTTGCATGTTTGCATTGAGAAAAGATGGAAATATACATAATATTCCCTTACTTAAAGTTCTTTTGGGAATCCTGCTGGTTCAGCCCACCTCTTCCTAGTCTAATCAGTTAGAGTATACCTTTATTATTAGAGTTTGATGGATAATGGACCATTGCCACTAAGGACTGGTGAGGATTTTCATCATCAGGCCACAATCAGTGCTCTTTCAGCCTGTGAAAACTATTGTTTAAAGTAGGACCAAAGCACCTCCTCCAATCGCTGGAACAAATGGCTGAAAAATCTGATGGTAATTAGTAGACAAAACCAACATGAAATTTTGAATTGTTGGTACACTTAGAAGTTTTTCACTTGCAGAGGGCTGAAAGCAGTGCTTGTAACAGCTTTTAAGTATCATCTGGGGATTACATATAATAGGGGATGCAGTGCACGTGAAGCCATTTGACCTGTCTCTATGTTATGGTATTCTCAAATTTTTATCTCATTGCAAGCAAAATAATCAAAGCTAAGTGTAGTCATTTCAGAGAGCAGGCACTCCTGTGTAGGAAAGCACAAAAACAATGTGCAGGAATAATTTTAATATGAAATATATATGACATTTATTTATGGATTTTAGAAAAGACTTGGATTATTTAGAGAGACCCACCAGCCACTCCTCGGAAGGAAGATGGAGCAATCTACTTCCATAGTAATACTGCCTTGGAAACCCAAGGAGGGGTCGCTATGAGTCGGGGCTGACTCAACGGCACATAACAACAACAACAACACATGATGTTCTTAAGATAGCAAGTTTTTGCCATTGAATATATTGAGTTTTCGACCACTGCAATCAGGGTGTTTTAAAATTTAATAGAAAGACTCTATTTAAATGCAAAATAGAGAAGTAGGAAGCTCTAGGGGTCAGTCTCTCACCAAAACAATAATTGAACTGTATAGCATAATCAGAATAAACTATTTTGGAACTCTGAAACCTGATTGGAGATATGCATATCAGCCAAGGGAGTGCCTGATGAAGGGAGAGACTGTTTATCTTTGTACATGAGCCATACATACCAATCAATTACCATACCCCATTCCTCAGTGGTGGGGATGATTGCCACATTCATAGAGCAGCTAGCTAGGGCCAGGGCAGAAACTGGGATCTTTTTCTCCAAGGATTTGGTGTTGCACATTAAGGTTGGTCTGATGGTGCCCAGAGACTGGTACTGATGATTGCCACAGTTTGGTTTCAGTCCTCTTGCAGCATTGGCTTCTCCTTGTGGCAGCAGCTTAAAGGGCTAGTGTGTTTTTATTTTGTTGAAGCTGTTTGTGTGTGAAATCTATCAAGACATGGTTGACCACAGAGAAACAGAAGAGAAACTTCACTGACAGTAAAGAATTAGAATACATGCTTTGCAAAACTAGTTTGGAAAACTCACTAAACAAATAGATTACTGCAGCTGTCATCAAGTGAAAACAGCAATCCTGGAAGAGTGGGAGAATCAGATTTCCAGAGCTATGACAATAAAATACTTAGAATGCCCAATTATCAACAAAAAAATTACAGCATATACAAAGAAACAGGAAAGTATGGCCCATTCACAGGAAAAAAGTAAGTTGACAAAACCATTCCTGAAGAAACCCAGACAATGGAAATACTACTCAGAGGCATTAAATTAACTGCCTTAAATATGCTTAAGCTATGAGATAAAGAAAAACATGGACAAAGGACTACAGAAAAGTAGGAAAATGATACATGAACACAATAAGAATATCAATAAAGAGATAGAGAGCATAAAGAAAAATCAAATATAAATTCTGGAGTTCAAAAGTATACTAAATGAAATGAAAACTAATTAGAGGTGCAAAACAGCAGATTAGAACAAGCAGAAGAAAGAATCAGTGAACCTGAAGATAAGACAATTGAAATGATCAAGTCTGAGGGCTGAAAGAAAAACAAAATTAAGAAAAATGAACAGAGTTCAAAGTCCTAGAAAGAGGGAGAAAGTTAGAGGCAGAAAAGTATTTGTAGAAATAATGGTAAAAAACTCCCAAAATCTGATGAAAAGCATGATCTACATATTCAAGAAGCTCAATGAACTCCAAGTAGGATAAATTGATGGAGATCTACAGTAAAACATAGTCAAATTGTTGAAAACTAAAAACAAAGAGAGAATCTTAAAAGCAGCAAGGGAGAAGTGACTCATAATGTACAAAGATTCTTCAATAAGATTAACAGCCTATTTCTCACCAGAACCCCTATAGGCAAGAAGGCAGTGGGATGATACATTTAAAGTGCTAAAAGGAAAGCAACAAAAAAACTGCCCACTAACTATTTTA
Organism: Orycteropus afer afer; assembly: GCF_000298275.1. Lineage (NCBI taxonomy): Eukaryota > Metazoa > Chordata > Mammalia > Tubulidentata > Orycteropodidae > Orycteropus > Orycteropus afer. The sequence goes on along the minus strand of NW_006921667.1, from coordinate 10,253,463 downwards.
TATCCAGCAAAACTTCCCTCAAGAATGAAGGAGAAATTAAGACATCCTGGGTAAACAAAGAAGGAGTTCTGGTGGCATAGTGCCTAAGGCATTTGACTGCTAACCAGAAGGTTGGCAGTTCAAATCCACCAGCTGCTCCATGGAAGGAAGATGGGGCAATCTACTTCTGTAAAGATTTACTGCCTCGGAAACCCAACAGGGGTTGCTATGAGTTGGAATTGACTCGATGGCAGTGAATTGAGTTTTGGATAGGTAAACAAAAGGTGAGGAAATTCATTACTAGTAGACCTCCCTTATGAGAAATAATAGTAAAGGAGTACTTCAAGCTGAAATGAAAAGACACTATAGGTTAACTTGAAATCATAAGAAGAAATAAAGAACACTGGTAAAGGTAACTACATGGTGAAATATAAAAACCAGAATTATTGTACTTTTGGTTTCTATGTTTCTTTTTTCATATATGATTTAAAAGACAAATGCATAAAACAGTAATTCTGAATCTATTTGAATGGAGACATGTTGTTGTTGTTACATGCCGTGGAGTTGGACCTGACTCATAGCGACCCCTCCTTGGGCTTCCGAAGCAGTATCACTACAGAAATAGTTTGCTCAACCTTCCTTCCGAGGGAATGGAGACATAATGTATAAAAACGTAATATGTGACAATAACAATATAAAGAAGGAGGGATGAAGATGTATAGGTATGGAATGTATGTACGCCACTGTAACCAAGTTGGTATGATTTAAGTAGGCTGTTCCAAGTCCAAAATGTTAATTCCTAAGGTAAACACTAAAAATATAACTTTAAAAGCATACAGAAAAAAAAAGAAGAAGAAGAATGAAATAAAAATGGTACACTATGAGGAGCTCTGGTAGCATAGTGGCTAAAGCACTTGACTGCTAACCAGAAGGCTGGCGGTTCAAACC
>NW_006921667.1:10242159-10252321 GCF_000298275.1 Orycteropus afer afer | reverse complement strand
TACTTCCGTAGTGATACTGCCTCGGAAACCCAAGGAGGGGTCGCTATGAGTCGGGTTTGACTCGACGGCACATAACAACAACAATAACAACAACATGAAATTCGATAAATACAAAAGGCAGTAATGGAGAAATTGAAGAACCAAAAGCAAATAACACATCCAGAAAACAAATAGCTAAATGGCATAAGCATATTCTTCCTTATACCTTTGATGTCAATAATAACTTTCATGTAAATGGATTATAGTGGGATTGTAAAATGCTACAACTATTATGGAAAACACTACATTCTTTCTCAAAAAGCTGGAAATAGAAATATGTTATGATCCAGCTATCCCACAACTAGGTATATACCCAAAACTCTTGTGTTTAAGTCTATTCCAATTCATGGTAACCCTGTGAGACAGAGTAGAACTGCCCCGTAGGTTTCCTAGGCTGTAATCTTTATGGAAGCAGATTGTCACATCATTCTCTTGCAGAGCAGCTGGAAGGTTTAAATAAGCAACTTTTGGTGAGAAGCTGAGCACGTAACTGCTATGTCACCAAGATTCCTTATGTATATAACCTAGAGATCTAATGAAAGGGATTTGGAGAGACATATGCACACCCATGTTCATTACAGCATTATTCACAATAGCAAAAAGATAAAACAATCTAAGTGCCTAACAACAGATGAATGGATAAACAAAGTGTGGTACATACATATATAATGGAATGCTAGGAAGCCATGAAAAATAATGATGAGTCTTTGAAAACATCTTATAACATGGATGAATTTGGACATCATGCTGAGTGAAATAAGTTAATCACCAAAAGACAAGTATTGCATGATTGCACTTTAATAAGAAGGAAAAAAATGTATAGGCACTCTGGTGGCATACTGCCTAAGGCACTTGACTGCTAACCAGAAGTCTGGTGGTTCAAACCCACCAGTCACTCCTCAGAAGGAAGGTTGGGCAATCTACTTCCATAGTGATACGGCCTCAGAAACCCAAGGAAGGGTCGCTATGAGTCAGAAACAACTCAATGGCAGTGAGTTTCATACATATATATATGTATTTGTTTTTGTTGTTATGCATATATATTTTTTTTTATATATATATATATATATATATATATATATATATATATACATATATATGCATATATATATATCTGCCAATATTCATTGGTGATTACCAGGGATGAGGAATGGGGGGAAAATAAGCACTCTCAAGATAGTAGTCACCTGTTATTTTTGGTGATGGGAAAGGAAGCATCAGATATGGGTGACATGCACACAGATTGACTAAGGTAAATGATGTCACTAAGAAATGCACAAGAGTAAAGACATTTTGGTAAAGGAGATGACTAATATAATTTTGCAACAATATCAACAACACCAAAAATATGTGTGTGCTTATACAAATATGTATATAGGCATATATATGTATGGGTATGAATATGTAGGTACATGTGTGCACTCTTATGGATGAAGATCAAAGACTACAGCCTTTAGTGTTTACTATCGGGCAGTGTTTCGTTCTGCTGTGCATGGGGTCGCTATGAGTCGGAAACGACTCGACGGCACTTAACAACAACAACAACAACAACATACTTCAACATAAAGAAAATAAAAATCCTCACAACTGGACCAATAAACAACATCATGATAAATGCAGAAAACATTGAAGTTGTGAAGGATTTCATTTTACTTGGATCCAAAATCAATGCCCATGGAAGCAGCAGTCAAGAAATCAAATGACACATTGCATTGGGCTAATCTGCTGCAAAAGACCTATTGAAGTGTTAAAGAGCAAAGATGTCACTTTCAAGACTAAGGTACACCTGACCCAAGGCATGGTATTTTCAATAGTCTCATGCATGTGAAAGGTGAACAATGAATAATGAAGGCCAAAGAATTGATGCATTGGAATTGTGGTACTGGTGAAGAATATTGAATGTACCATCGACTACTAGAAGAATGAACAAATCTGTTTTGGAGGAAGAATTACCTTATAACTCAGCAATTCTACTCTGACATATATAAAAAAAAAAGAATTAAGGCAGGGATTCAAACAGATAATTTTACACCAATATTCACTGCAGCACTTTTCACAATATCCAAAAGGTTTTCACCCAAATATACATCAGTGGATAAATGGATAAACAAAATGTGATACAGACATATAATGGAATATTATGCAGCCTTTAAAAAACAGTGAAGTTCTGATACATGCTACAACATGGATGAACCTTGAAGACATTATGCTAAGTGAAATAAGCCAGACACAAAAGGGCAAATATTGTTTGAATCTACTTATAAGCAGTATCTAGAATAGACAAATTCACAAAGACAGAAAGTAGGATAGCAGTTACTAGAGGTTAGAGGAGAAAGCAATGGGTACAAAGTTTGTGTTTGGGATGATAAATAAGATCTGGAAATAGAAGCGATGATTATGCAACATATTAACACCACTAAATTTTACGGTCAAAAATGGTTACAATGGTAAATTTCATGTTATGTATATTTTAACACAAAGAAAAAAGTTAATAGACGATACTCACAATCATGGTATTTATTAGGGAAGTTACAGGTTACAATTCACGATCAGGAAAGACTCAGGATGCAGTTTTTCAGTCAAGATAGCCTCTTCTCAGCTGTGCTTGTAGATAGGCCTCTCCCTGACCCTTGGCCTCTTGGCTTTCAGCCCCTTGCTCCCTCAGGCCTCTTGGGCTGGCCCCACCTCTGTCCTTCTCAGGCAAGTGTTACAGAGCTCTTTAACTCCACTGGTAAGTGTCCAATGGCTCCCAGTCCACCAGTAAACCTCAGTCTAAGGCATACAGCTCTCATGTTCCATGGGTCAGCAAGCCTAGCTCTGCGTACAAGTGACTAAGGGCACCCTATTCTTCCGGAAAGCCTCCTACCCAAAGGCACTCAACTCTCTCTCATTCTGTGGGCCAGGAAGCCCACCACATTGCCTCCTGCTGATCTCCTGGTTCTCCTGCCTCTGTTGCCGCCATTATTCTGCTGCTGCTACTTGCCATCTTGTGCCATTTCCAGTATTACAGCCTTCTCTCTCTGTGTCTCCTGGGTCTAGGAGGTTCTCAGCATAGGGATTTCAGTTCCAAAAGATGTATTTCACTCTTGGCTCTTCTTTCTTGGTCATAGTCAGGGCCCCATCTCTTCTGCTTGCTTCTTTCTCCTTTTATTTCTTAGATAAAAGGTGTGACTCAAGAAAAGGTGGTGACAAGTATTGGTGATGCATTCCACTCTAATCCTTCCTCATTTCCATAACAAAATAACCTAATCCTCATTAACATAAGCAAATCCTGCTTCATTAAAATATAGAGGTCAGGATTTATATACATCACAAAATGGGGGATAATTACATCAGATCACAAAGCGGAGAATAACCACACAATACTGGAAATCATGGTTTAGCCAAGTTGACACATAATCACAGATTATTTGCCTAGTCCCACCTGTGTTAGAGTCACAAAGACTATAACGAGAAGGGCCATGTTAAGTAAATCATTGCACCACAGTGGCTGAACCTCATTATACCTACAGTGGGAAAGCCAATATTCTACTCAATAAAATCTCCAAAAAGCATGTGGTAGTGAGTTGGAGGATGGCCTTTGGTGACTGCTTTAGGGTAATCAAGATTTATCCCTTGAAACTGAAGAAAGGATGATGTTTGCTTCCCTTGAAACACAAACCATGATGGTGGAAGTGAGGGAGAGGAATACATGAAAATCATTGCAGTTGTTAATGTGGAAGAAACACGAAGGAATGGATGCAACTAAAAGTGAACATTTGACACAAATGCTCAGAAGAAATTCACATTTCTGTCCAAGATCCAGAGAATTGTCTCTAGTCACTTTGGACTTGGAGCACTGCCCTATCAGGTGCCCACACATACACCAGGCAGCAAATGCCTCCCATCCAGCTTACAATTAGCCATTACCTGACCAGCAGACCCTGAGATATTAGGCCCAACTGGGCACTGACAAAATGTGTGGCCACAACTCCATATGATCTAGACCTGCAACCTCTAGGCAATGCCAGAGTTAGTGCCTGGGCCAGTTGCTAGTACAATCTAAGCTTTGGACATTGAGACTAGCCTAGAGCTGAGAAAGTTGATAACTCATTGATCTTTTATTTTTTTATTTTTATTTTTATTGTAATTTGGGTGAAAGTTTACAGAGCAAATTAATTTTCCATACAGCAGTTTACATACACTTTGTCTCATGACATTGATTGCAATTTCCCCTAATATAACAGCTCCCTTCCCACTTCCTCCCCATAGTTACCTCTTCCCTGTTCCCTTCCTTCCATGCACTCCTGCCCCCTGAGCTATGTCCCTGTGCATACACAGCCCTTCTGTTCTCCCATGTTTGTTCTCTCCAAGGAGTGTATCTACCTAATGTAAATGTTCAGCTCATATGCCTGTCTTTTGTTTGGCTGGAAGCCACAGGAGTGGGCTCAGTTCCAGACCTGAAGGGCAGCTAGGGGCCATAGTCTCAGGGGTTTCACCAGGGTCTATCAGACCAGCAAACCTGGTCCCCTTTTTTTTTAAGATTTTGAATTTTGTTCCACATTGTTCTCCTACTATCCAGGATCACCTACATAGATCCTCCTGAGTGGTTGACAGTGGTAGCTGGGTATCATCTGGTTCTTCTGGTCTCATAATCCTATAGGCTGAGGATCGCATGATATACCAGTCCCTTGGACTAATTGTTTCCATGCATCTTTCGTTTTCCTCATTTTTCTTTGCTCTGGATGAAGAGAGACTCATCGTTGCATCTAGATGGCTGCTTGCAAGCTTTTAAGATCCTGGTCACTACTCACCAAAGTAGGATGTGAAACAATGTTTTTGCTAGTATGTTATGCCAATTGAGTTTGATGTTCCATGCGACCATGGTCCTGAGCCCACAGGTCCAACCACTTACTCCCTCTGGGTAGCTGACTGTGGCCAAGAAGTGAGTACAACCTTGTCCCTTGTCAGCTCTATTATATATCTGGAAATTCTCACAGAACATACAAATATACTTGTAGGAATATTGTCTGCCGACCCTATACATGGTCATGGGCACACTCCCCCCTGCCTAGACAGACATACCTGATCAGTCAGCCTGTCCACCCATCTATGCACCCATAGATCAATGTTTGCGATCACTGACAACACAGTACTGTATGTGCAAAGGGATTCACCTTTGTTGACTGTATCTCCCATGCACCTCTTTATGTCTTCCTCTTCCTCAAGGAAGAGGTGTTGACAACTCATATTTGGTACATTGCCCTCCCCTTCACCCAAATCAGTAATTGTCTCTACATATCTAGCAGTGTTCCCTCCTCTCCCCTCCCACCCCTGGTAACCAACAAAGAAAATTTCCTTCTATATATAAACCTTGCCTTGACTTTTCACAATAACAGACTAATACAATATCTGTCCTTCTGTAATTGACTTATTTCACTCAGCATAATGTCCTCCAAGTTCATCTACATTATGTGGTGTTTTGCAGATTCTATGTTATTCTTTAGGGTTGCATAGTATTCCATTGTGTCTTTGTACCATACTTTGGTTGATAACTCTTATTGATCTTTGGCTTTGCTCAATCAGGAGCTCAAGCCACTACGTTGGCCAGGAGCCCAAGTGACTTAGGCCTCAGGATGAGGTCAGGGCTGAAGTTGAGTGCAGGGTAAAACCAAACCAGACCTGAATTTAGAGACTTGTCAGGGATTTCATTTTACATGGATCCACAATCAATGTCCATGGAAGTAACAGTTAAGAAATCAAACAATGTATTGTGCTGGACAAATCTGCTGCAAAAGACCTCTTTAATGTGTTAAGGAGCAAAGATGTCACTTTGAAGATTAAGGTTGGCCTGACCCAAGCCATGATATTTTCAACAGCCTCATATGCATGTGATAGCTAGACAATGAATGAGGAAGACTGAAGAAGAATTGATGCATTTGAATTATGGTAATGATAAAGAGGGAGCTCTGGTAGTGTAGTGCCTAAAGCATTTGACTGCTAACCAGAAGGCTAATGGTTCAAACCCACCAGCCACTCCTTGGAAGAAAGATCAGGCAATCTACTGCTGTAGAGATACCACCTCAGAAACCCAAGGAAGGGTTGCTAAGTTGGGATTGACTCAACGGCAGTGAGGTTGGGTTGTTTTTTCTTTTTTCTTTTTTTTTTTTAAGATAGAAGAGTATTGAATATACCATGAACTGCAAGAAGAACAAACAAATCTGTCCTGGAAGAGGTATAGTCAGAATGCTCCTTAAAAAAGAGGATGGAGAGACTTTATCTCACTTATTTTGGACATGTTATTAGGAGGCACCAGTCCTTGAGAAGGACATCATGCTTAGTAGAGGGTAAGGAAAAAAGAGACAATCCATCCTCGACAAGATGAATTGACACAGGCTATAACAATGGGCTTAAACCTAGCAATGATTGTGGGAATGACATATGACCAGGCAATGTTTCCATCTGTTGTACATAGGGTCATTGTGAGTCAGAATTGACTTGACAGCACCTAACAAACACAATAACTAGGTTCTTACCTAAGCCCAAACTAAGCTATTTCAATTTTCCACCAAAGATGACATATTTTAGACTCTAAGTAGCAGCATTTCATGATGGAAAGAGCCACCTGGATTATAAACCAGGAAATCTGGATTCCAGTAATTATCCATGATAATAATCTCTATCTAAACTTATTGGGAGTATCAAAGGACAAAATGTAAAAGTAGATTGTGAACAGGCAACAAATTATCAACAAGAATGCTAAGTCCATTCACGGGAACAAAATAATCTCTTCACAAATGAGGCTGGGAAAATTGGATTTCCATATGCAGAAGAATTAATCAGGATCATATCATACACCATGCACAAAACCGATTCAAAATAGACAAGAATCTAAATGTGAAAAACTAAAACCATCAGATTCTTAGTAGAAAATATATGGGCCAGGCTGTGGGACTTAGCTTTTAGCGATGGGCCATCAGATATGACAGCAAAAACACAAGCAGCAAAAGATAAAATTGATGAATGGAATCTCATTAAAAACCAAATACTTCTGCACATCAAAGGACTTTATCAACAAATGAAAAGACTGCCTATTGGGAGAAGGCACTTGACTGCTAAGCAGAAGGCTGGCAGTTCAAACCCAGCAGCCACTACTCAGAAGGAAGGTTGGGCAATCTACTTCCATTGTGATACTGCCTCAGAAACCCAAGAAGAGGTCGCTATGAGTTGGGTCTGACTCAATGGCAAACAGCAAGCAGCAATACATTGGATAAAGATCTAATATCCTAAATACATAAAATAGTTCTACAATTTAAAAAAAAAAAATAGACAAACAACTCAATCAGAAAATTAGCAAAGGACTTGAACAGACATTGTACCAAAAATATTCAATTGGCCAATAAGCACATGAAGAGATGCTCCGTATCATTAGTCATATGTTGTTAGTTGTCATTGAATTGATTCTGACTCATGGAGACACATATGGGAGTAGAACTGCTCCCACAGGGTTTTCAAGGCTGTGACCTTTCAGAAGCCAGGCCTATCTTCTGAGGTGCCTCTGGGTGTGTTTGAACCACCAACCTTTTGGCAAGTAATCAACTGTTTAACCATTTGCACCACCTAGAGAACCTCATTAGCCACTGAAAAACAAAACCAAACTCATTACCATGCAAGTCACAGCAACACTATAGGGCAGAATAGAACTGCCCCATAGGGTTTCTAATCTTTATGGAAGCAGACTACCTTTCTCCCACTGCATGGCTGGTGGGTTTGAGCCACCAACCTTTCAGCTAGCAGCTGAGCACTTAACATCTGCAAAACACTTCATCTCCATTAGATTAGGCAGTGATTTTTTTTAAAAAAGCAGAAAACAATAGGTGTTGGCAAGTTCATGGAGAAACTAGAACCCTCATTCACTGCAGGTGGGGATGCAAAATAGCACAGATGCTGTGGAAAACAGTTTGGTAGTTCCTCAAAAAATTGAATATGAAACTACCATATGACCCAGCAATTTCAATCCTACATATATACTCAGAAGAAGTGAAAGCAGGAACACAAACAGAAACCTGTGCACCATGTTCATTGGAGCACTTTTGACAAGGTTCAAAGTGTGGAAACAACCATGTGGAAAGTCCATCAACAGATGAATGGACAAACAATGGAATATTACTCAGCCATAAAGAGAAATGAAGTCTTGATGCATGCCACAACATGGATGAACTTTGAAAACATCATGCTAAGTGAAATAAGTCAGGTGCAAAAGGACAAATACTATATGATCTCACTTATATGAAATAAGAAAATATTTAGAAACCAAAGATTATTAGAGATTACCAGGAGTAAAAAAGAGGAGAAAAGGAGAGTTTTTACTGAAGGAGCATTGCACTTATATTAATGGTGGTGGAATAATTTGGAAAAGGATAATGAGAAAGATTTCACAATGGTTTGACTTGAAGAATGTAATCAATGTCACTGAATTATAACTGCACAAATTGTTGAATTGGCTTATTGTGTATATTTTCACTAAACCAAAAAAGACCAAATCCACTGCCGTAGAGTCATATCCTACTTATAGCAACCCTTCCTTGGGTTTCCAAGGTGGTATCACTATAGAAGTAGATTGGCCAACCTTCCTTCCAAGGAGTGGCTGATGGGTTTGAACCACCAGCCTTTTGGTTAGCAGTCAGATGCCTTAGGCACTACACTACCAAAGCTCCTATATTTCCACTACAACAATAATAATAATAAACTTTTTTTAAAAGTACATTGTGAACTCTACTGAATGATATAAATATCATCACCATAATCACCAGCAGCAGCATCTCCAAATTATCAGGGACCTTAGAGATTATTTAGATTAATCTGTGTATCCTTTATATCCTTTATGATTACCTTGTTAAATTGTCCTATCTTTTCTGGAGCATCTCCAGTGATAAGGACCTCACTGCTTGTGGTAGTTTTCTATTACCGTTATAAAAGAATTACCATAAATTTAGTGGCTTAAATAAAAAAAGTTGCCAGAGGTCTGAAATGAGTTTGACTGAGCTCAAGTAAAGATGCCAGCAGGGTTATATTCCCTTCTGGGGACAATCCATTTCTTTTGTCTTTTCCAGTTTATAGGGCTGCCTGCACTTCATGCCTCACAGCACCCTTCATCCAAGCAAGCGACAGCTCGTCAAGTCCTTCTCATATCACATCACTCTCACCTCCTCTTTTACCTCCCTCTTCTGCTTGTAAGGGCCCTTGTAATTACATTGGTCCCTGTAATTATATTGGTCAAATAATCCAGGATAATCTCCCTATTCGCTTATTGTTGTTGTTGTTGTTATGTGCTTATTAGTAATCTTCAATCCATCTGCAACTTTAACTCCCCTTTGCCATGTAATGTAACTTATTCACAGGTTCCTAGGATTAGGACATGAACATCTTTGGGGGGACATAATTCTGCTTACTGACTATTTCTGCACAGATGTGAAGGTAAGGAATCTCTTCAATGTGCTGAACCGTAATCTGAAATCTCCATCTGCCTGTTCTAGTTTTACTTTTAGGGACTATGTATAAGAAATCTCTGTTTTTCATGTGATAACTCTGGAATGATCTGAAAGGAGGTAGGCTGTGTCTGTCAGATCTTTTCTGTAGTTTCCACTGGAGTATCTAATCTGTCATTGATTCTCTTTTTCCTGAAGTGCCCACATTCTGCAAAAGTTGAAGTGTCGAGAACTGAATGTGCTTCCCTCGATATGGTTTGTTCAGAGAACCAACACTCCCTTCATTGGAAGGGTGGGGATAATTTTCACCAAAGCTTCTGGTGAATCCTTTCTGAAAAAAAAAAAAAAAGAATTACTGTAGTTCAACACAGATAATGAAAAACTGCCCAGTGTGATGAATTTTCAGAGTGAACATACCTGTGTAATCAGCACCTAGATTAACAATCAGAGCATTATCATCACCTCCAAATCCCTTTTGTGGCTTTCTAGTCATTAGTCTCCTCAAGTGAAACAACTATCCTGACTTTTAGCAGCATAGATTCATTTTACTTATTTTCTGCTTCATATAAATAAAATCATATCTGTTCCAATAAGATGGCAGACTAGGCAGAAAGACTGCACAGACCCTCTTCAACAAAGAAAAGGGAAACCAATTA
>NW_006921667.1:10240047-10241354 GCF_000298275.1 Orycteropus afer afer | reverse complement strand
TTTTTTCTCATAGTTAACCCTGTTCCTTGTTTTACTTTTTGCATTTTTCCCTTTTTTTTTCATTATTCTCCTTCTCTACCATTTTTCTCTTAGTGCACTATCCCCAGTTATTGCACATTTTCTTGTTTTTTCTTCTTCTTTTTCCCTTTTTTGGTTACTGTTCCTGTGTGACTACATGGTGTGTATTTTGTCCATGTGCTTTTAGTTTTTGATCATTATTTAATTGTAATTTTTGTCTAACTGAGTGGGAGACAGCAACAGTCCCCATAAAATACAACTACACCCACACCTCCTGTAATTGCACTTACTGAGCAAGTGCCACTACCTCCCTCTCCACGAACGGGCCAACTTTAAAAAACCACCAACAAGAACCTGAATCACCCTTGGCTACTCTTCACAAACAGTTAACAGAGATCTAAATACAACAATTCCATGATGCCTCGGAGACAACAGACCATCACAGTCCACACAATGAAGAAGTATAATGTGGAAGAAACAAGGGAGCAGGATACAGACCCAGAACACATCCTTCAGGAAGAAGCAGCATTGGAACTCTCTGATAAGGAATTCAAAAGAATTATATTTAGGTATCTTCAAAGGATTGAGAGATAGACCAAAGCAAACACAGAAAAAACCCTAGAATTTTGGAAGAAAATACAAGAACAAAATGACAAAAATCAATGAAAAATTAGAAATGATTCTAAATCTACAGACAGAAATTCAGAAGATTAATACTAAATTGTCAGAAATAGATAACACATTGAAGGGCAAAGGAGTAGAATTGGTGCAATGGAAGACAGAATTAATGATATTCAAGACAAATACCTGAATACTTCTTTGGAAAGGGATCAATCAGAAAAAAAATCAAAGCAAAATGAAGAAAGCCTATGGTTCATGTGGGATACCATCAAAAGGAATAACTTACATGTCATTGGAATTCTAGAACAGGAAGAGAAAAAGGAAACCACTGAGGAAACTGTCCAAGATTTGTTGGAGGAGAACTTCCCCGATATGATGAAAGATGAGAATATATCCATTCAGGAAGTCCAATGAACCCCAAACAGAATAGACCCCAAAAGAAAATCACCAAGACACATCATAATCAAACTCATCAAAACCAAAGACAAAGACAGAATCCTGAAAGCAGCACGGGACAAACAAAAAGTTACTTACAAAGGACAACCAGTAAGAATAAGCTCTGATTTCTCAGCAGAAACCATGCAAGCGAGAAGGCAATGGGATGCTATATATAAAACCCTGAAAGAGAAAAATTTTCAACCAACAATTATATATCTGGCAAAATTGTC
>NW_006921667.1:10231192-10231677 GCF_000298275.1 Orycteropus afer afer | reverse complement strand
TTGTCAGTGAAGGCAAACATGGGTATATGGGTGGATAGATGGGTGAACAGGCTGAACTATTAGGTATGTCTATGAAGTGGGGAGGGTATCCAAGAACATGTATAGAGTTGGCAATGGTCCTATAAGTTTAAGTGAATGATCAGAATTCCCAGGTGTATAGTAGAGCTGACAAGGGGCAAAGTTGTGGTCACAGCCAGCTACCCAGAGGGACTGAGTAGTTGAACCTGTGTGCTTGGGACCATAGTCCCAGGGGACATTAAGCTCAACTGGCATAATATACTATACAAAACATTGTTCCACCTCCTACTTTGTGAGTGGCGACTTGGATCTTAAAATCTAGCAAGCTGCTATCTAGATGCAACGATGGGTCTCTCCTCATCCAGAGCAAAGAAGAATGAAGAAAACCAAAATTCATGGAAACAGTTAGTCCTAGTGATTGGTACAATATCCAATCTGCAGCGTATACAACTATGAGACCAGAAGAA
>NW_006921667.1:10224859-10230742 GCF_000298275.1 Orycteropus afer afer | reverse complement strand
TGTGGTCAATGTCATGAGACAAAGTGTATGTGAACTACTGTATGGAAAGTGAATTTGTTCTGTAAATCTTCACCCAAATCACAATTTTTTAAAAAAAGAACGTTGTTCTGGTTAACTAGTGCCATCCTGACATGAATATACCACAAATGGGATGGCTCTAACAAGCAGTAGTTTATTCTAACAATTTGGCGGCTTTAACTCCAAGTTCAAAGTGCTCAGCTCTAGGGGCTGGGTGAAAGCCCCTCAACCTTGGGGTCCGGCTCTGCCTCCTGTTCCTGGCCCACTGGAGCTAGAGGTGTTTGTTCACTCAGACAGCTGCTGGCTGCTGAGGCTGAGAAGCCCAAGTTTGACAAGTAAAAAGGCACACTCCTGATGTTACCAAACCACATGGCAGGCCAGTAATTCAAGTCCATTGCAAGTCCCAAGATGCAGAGCATGGCAGACTGCTGAGCAATGACACGGCTACGTACAGCGTTCAAGGTGCCATAAGCTACTTAGCTGCTTGTGGTAGATCCCACCATGGAACTGATTGTCAGTCTCATCATGGGGAATAACTACCACCAGCTGCCCAGCCACTCCACCAGGCCTAGCCAAGTTTACATACAAACTGAACTACCACAAACTTTTCTAGGTGCCAGGCCCTGTACCATATCATCTCATTCAATTCCTACCAACAACAAAAAAAGCAAGATAATAGATAAGAAAACTGAGGCATATATAATAAATAGCAAGTGGTCAAACCAAGATTTGAATGTATCTATGACTAACTTTGAAGCCAGTTCTTTCCAGTAAGACTCAAACAAACTATCCCTATTTATTAAAATTTAAAAAACAATGAAGTGGTTTTCAAATATTTTCATTTTCTGACATCCACATGCTATTAACATGGCTTACTAAAAGTGGAATTAAAGAGCTGTAAATGATTTCAGTGAGCAAAGTAATGCAATTAAGTGTAATATACCCAAAACCAAACTCGTTGCCATCAAGTCAGTTCCAACCCATAGTGAGCCCCACTGAGTTTCCAAAGCTGTAAATCTTTACTGATATAGATTGCCTCATCTTCCTTCCCCAGAACAGCTGGTGGTGTGTTTGAACCTCTGACCTTCTGGGTAGCAGCCAAATGACTTACCCACTAAGCAACCAGAGCTCCTTTTTAGGTATAATATACTACCCTCACTGACTTCGAGTCAGATCCGACTCATAGCAACCCCTCCTTGGGTTTCTAAGGCAGTATCACTAGAGAAGTAGATTGCTCAATCTTCCTTCCAGGAATGGCTGGTGGGTTTGAACCATCAGCCTTCGGGTTAGCAGTCAAATGCCTTAGGCACTATGCCACCAGAGCTCCTAAGTATAATATAGACATGTATAATTTTTATAATATATAATGTAAATAGTTTAATATGATTTAAAATGGCAATATTACCTGCTCACTGATCAATAGTAGGAAAATCTCTAAAATTTTTAAGATCACACAGAAGAGAGTCAAAGGGAAATTTTAAAAGTCAATCCTTTGCAAATATTGTATTAGTCCATTATTGTAAAGTCAAGGAAAGTTTTATATATGGAAGAAAATTTTCTTTCTTGGTTACCAGGGGTGGAAGGGGAGGTAGGGAACACTGTTAGATAGGTAGAGACAAGTATTGATTTGGGTGAAGAGAAGTGCAATGTACTAAATGTGAGTGATCAACATGGTGGCATTGAGGAAGAGGAAGACAGAGAGGTCCATGGGAGGTACAGATAACAAAGATGAACCCTTCTGCACATATAGTACTGCGTTGTCAGTGAAGGCAAACATGGATACAAGGGTGGATAGATGAGTAGACAGGGTGAACCATTAGGTATGTCTGTGCAGGGAGGAGTGTGCCCAAGACCATGTATAGGGTGGGCAGACAATGTTTCTACAAGTGTATTGCTATGTTCTATAAGAATTCCCAGGTATATAGTAGAGCTGACAAGGGACAAGATTGTAGTCACTTCTTGGCCACAGCCAGCAACCCAGAGGGAGTGAGTAGTTGGACCTGTGGGCTCAGGACCATAGTCGTCAAGCTCAATTGGCACAACACACCACGCAAAACATTGTTCCACCTCCTCCTTTGGCGAGTAATGACTGGGATCTTAAAAGCTTGCAAGCAGCCATCTAGATGCAATGATGTGTCTCTCCTTGTTCAGAGCAAAGAAGAATGAAGAAAACCAAAGATTCATGGAAATAATTAGTTCAAGCAACTTGTACACCATGCGATCCTCATGACCGTAAGACCAGAAGAACTAGATGGTGCCTGGTTACCACTGTCAACCACTCAGAGGGGGTTCTATGTAGGAGATCCTGGATAGAGTGGCAGAATAATGTGGAACACAACTCAAAATCATTTGGAAAAAAAAAAAGAGAGAGAGAGAAAGAGACCAGGTCTGATAGAGCCTGGTGGAATCCCTGAGAGTATGGCCCCTAGCTGCCCTTCAGGTCTGGAATTGAACCCTCACCTGTGGCTTCCAGCCAAACAAAAGACAAGCATATGAGTTGAACATTTACATTAGGTAGATACACTCCTTGGAGAGAACAATCATGGGAGAACAGAAGGGCTGTGAATGCACAGGGACATAGCTCAGGGGGCAGGAGTGCATGGAAGGAAGGGAACAGGAAAGAGGTAACTATGTGCAGGAAGTGGAAGGAGAGCTGTCGCATTGTGGTAAATTGTAGTCAATGTCATGAGACAAAGTGTATGTGAACTGCTGTATGGAAAGTGAATTAGCTCTGTAACTTTCACCCAAATCACAATTTAAATAATAATAATAATATATTATTATAATAATATATATCTAATAATAATATAATTAATTATTATTATTATCAGTTCTTTATTATTTCTTCTTTCTTTAATCTCATAATTTTTTTTTTTTGAGATTTGGACGAAATTTTACAAAGCATATTCATTTTATACTCAACTATTCATATATATTTTGTTTTCTGACACTGAACAGAATCCTGGAAATGTAACAGCTCTCTTCCCACTTCTTCCCTGTGGTTACTCTTTCCCTATGTCTCTCTTGCCTGTGCATTTCTGCCTCCCTGCCTTTCTCCACATGCAAATACTGCTTTTCTAATACCCAATGGTTGATTGATTGTTCTAAGAAGTGCACCTCCCTAGAGTAATTGCTGTCAACCTGTCTATTGTTTGGCTGAGAGTTAAGCCACGGGAGTGAGTTCAATTCCAGACCAGGAGGGTGACTAGGGGTTTTAGTTATTTCCTGATGCGAAGTAATAAAGCCCTCTGGAAAATTGCAGTTTTCTTTATTTTTCCCATAATCCCTGGGTAGTACACATGAATGGTTAATATGCTCAGCTTCTAACCAAAAGGTTGAAGGCTTAAGTTTACTCAGAGGTGCCTCCAATCTACTTCCAAAATATCAGCCATTGAAAACCCTATGTAGCACATTCTACTCTGACATACATGGGGTCATCATGAGGCAAAATCAGTTGGATGGCAATTGCATTTAAAAACTGGATAATGAAAGGGACTAATTTTCAACTTGGAAGATATAGGTGGGGAAATATCTAAAGAGAAAGAGAGGGGAGAGGGAGAGAGAGATAGAAAATAAGAGAAAAGAGATGTCAGATAAATTCAGAAGTTCTATCATTTATGTAAAAGAATTCCAAAAGGTAAGAACAAAAAACATGTATGAGGAGTGGTAGAACGAAAAAAGAAGAAACTTGCCAATGCTTAACCTTGAAAGTCTTCAAAGTGCCAAATAGAATAAAAGAAAAAAGATTCACCCACATCTTAGCACATCCAAAGATAAAAAGAATACCTTAAAAGTTTTCAGAGATGATAATAATAATATTTTCTGTACAAGGGAATGAGAGTCAAATTATCATAAAGTCTACACCCAGGTGACCTCATGAAAGATGTCAGACTAGGAAACTCTGTGAATCAATACCTCCACTGAAACAACTACTGAAATGACAAGAATCATTAGACTCAACTATTTTGGAACTCTGGAGTCTAGCTGAACACTTGAGATGACCAAGGAACTATATCTTTTTTTTTTTTTTTTTTTTACAAAATTCCTGCTAATCCCTTTGCATAGATTTCATCTGTGACTTCAATCCTGAGGCCTCCTTTGTGTTGACTTTGATCAGTGATTGCTAGCACAGCTCCCTGGGCCTTTAGGATAAACTACACATCCATTCTGCTTGGTGACCACAAAAATCCTTCAGTTCAGTGGCCAGTGGGCTTGTCAAAATTTTTCCATTCTCTCAATAGCAGGTTTTGACAGTGATCTTCAAAGTGGAGTATGCATACTCCAGGACATGGGAAGACTTTCCAAGGGACAATATGACAAGGTTACTTTTAAGAGTCTGGTTTTCCAGATCCCCAACTTTCTTGTTTACCTTGAGTTAAAATTGCCCTGCCTGAGCGGGCACCTGTACTTGACAAAAGAAGGCCATTTCTCACTTACTGTGTGTCTCACTAGAGTACATTCTCTCAGGGTGTAAAAACTTCTGAAGTACCAACAGAAAAGCAATTTGTCAATTTCAAAATTTGTAACATATTTTTGTTGCTTGTATCAATGATGTGCTGATATTAATTGTTATTGCTGTTAGTTGTCATTGAGTAGGTTCTGACTCATAGTGACTCTATGTACAACAGAATGAAATAACTGCCCAGTCCTGCACCATCTTCACAATCCTCGCTATGCTTGAGCTCATCGTTGTAGCCACTGTGTCAATCCATCTTGTGGAAGGTCTTCCCTTTTTTTGCCAACCCTCCATTTTACCAAGCATGATATCTTTCTCCAGGGACTGGTCTCTTCTGACAACATGACCAAGGTAGGTGAGACAAAGTCTGGCCATTCTTGCTTCTAAGGAGCACTTGATGACACTTCTTCTAGGACAGATTTGTTCATTCTTTTGGCAGTCCATGGTTTGTTTGTTTGTTTGTTTTTTCAGTATTCTTCACCAACAACACAATTCAAAGGCATCAGTTCCTCTTTGGTCTTCCTTATTTATTGTCCAGCTTTCACATGCAATTGAGGACAATGAAAACACCATTCCTTGGGCTAGGCATGCCTTAGTCTTCAAAGTGACCTCTTCACTCTTCAACACTAAAGAGGTTTTTTGCAGCAGATTTGCCCAGTGCGATATGTCGTCTGATTTCTTGACTGCTGATTCCATCACTAAAAAACCGAAACTCACTGCCGTTGAATTGGATTCAACTCATAGCGACCTCTCCTTGGGTTTTGGAGGCAGTATCAATTTCCCAATCTTCCTTCCAAGGAGTGGCTGGTGGGTTTGACCCGCCAGCCTTCTGGTTAGCAGTCAAATGCTTTAGCCATTATGCCACCAGAGATATTAAATATAGTGACAATTTAATCCCAAAGAAAAAATGAACATTTTAGACCTCTAAGATCTAAGGAAAAAAAGATATCTTTGCTTTCAAGATATTTGTAGTTTTATAGAGAGAAGTACGATAGGCAGTATCACTACAGAAGTAGATTGCCCAATCTTCCTTCCAAGGAGGAAGGTTTGAACCTCCAGCCTTCTGGTTAGCAGTCAAATGCCTCAGGGATTATGCCACCAGAAACATTAAATATAGTGACAATTTAATCCCAAAGAAAAAATTTAGCATTTTAGACCTTTAAATTCTGAAGAAAAAGGATATTTTTGTTTTCAGGATCTTTCACATAAAAATATATTTTATTACCATAAATTTATGGGGAAAAGAAATGGAAATACTAGAAGGAAAAGGAAAGATGAGAAGTTCCTGACTGTTAAAGAAGAGCTGCTTGTACTTTTTTTTTTTTTTTTTTACCTGGCTTGTAAGTTTTTATTTCAGTAAATAACAGCTTTGCAATTATGGACTAGCCTTGGTAAATGTGGCCCAGTAA
>NW_006921667.1:10213096-10215513 GCF_000298275.1 Orycteropus afer afer | reverse complement strand
CTTCTGTGTCTGTATTTATTGGTTTCCCTTTTCTTTGTTGAAGAGGGTCTGTGCAATCCTTCTGCCTAGTCCGCCATCTTGCCCCGCCTCTGCTTGTACTTTTTAAATGGATCATAGTATCAAATCGTTTTGGTATTTATATTCCATTGGACATATTTAAAAGACTGATATAACAGTTCTGCTATAAAGTGCTACTGTTTATGCCAGGCCTTGCAAGTATCTTAAATTAGGTGAATATTTCAGATGCATACTTGAAACTGTCTAAGGTTTCCATAGTTTTCCAGAACTCTTTAGGGGTTACTTAAGAAAAATGTTTCATACTCCATTAAAGGAAAAAGATGTTCCAATTGACTTTCCAGTTTTCCCTGGGTTTACTACTAGTGCCCTCTGCTAAAGCACTGTGCTTCTGTTTTCAAAAAGGCTGTCACTATCAGTTGCCATGGAATCAGTTCTGACTCACGGCACCGTACATGTGTCAGAGTTAAAACTGTGCTCCATTGGGTTTTCAATGTCTGATTTTTCAGAGTAGATTAACAGCCTTTCTTCCAAAGCATCTCTGGGTGAACTTGAATCTCCAAACTTTCTTCTTCCTGAGGAGTTCCTAGCCTTGGAAATATTAGTACTTTTACAATAATAATAATCATCACAATGACAGAATATATAGTGTTTACTATGTGCGTGGTTTTAAGTACTCTCTATAAATTTACTCACTGGATTCTCTCATTTGCCCTGTGAAGTAGGCATCATTGTGTCTCATTTTGCAAATAAGGGAATTAGGCACTAAGGATTAAATTGTCCAAGGTCACATACCTAATAAAGAATGGAGTCAGGATTTACATCCAGGACCTTCTATTACTCCAGGTTAGTACACTTACCACTATACTGTTTGTTGTAGAAAACACAGACAAAAAAAAGGGAAGTAAGAAAAAAAAAAAAAAAAAAACACCTGTAACCTCAGCATCCAATGCCAATCAACATTAATGCTTTGGTATAGTCTCTTCTAGTCCAGTATGTGAGTGTGTGTATTTGTCTCTACAATTCTATTTTATAAAAATAAGGATTTACAGTTCTACAATGTGCTTTGGACACTTAAAAATGTATCTGAGTTTATCTTGATCATTTTTCATCTCTGTTCTCAGGCACTATCCGTTTTCTTATCCCTTGGAGTGTGATGTAGGCTGAGATTACTCTGTTTCTTTCTGGCATTCAACTTCTAGAGTTTTTCTCCTAAGGGCAGCTCAAGGGAATAAGGTCTAGGGAACCCTTAGACCACCTGGCCTGGCAGTGTAGAACTGAAATCACTCTTCAACCAAGTGCTGCTCCTCCTCGAGGGAACAGGAGATTGTGGAGCTGAACATCAAGATGGTGTGTGAGTGGAAACAGAAAGCAGGTCTAAGAGCTTGGTTTATGCTTAATTTATTGGTTTATGGCTAATTCTTTGGGGATTAGAAGTTTTGGGGAAGTATGCTCAAGCTTTATCCTGTTAGAGGAGAAGAGTCTAGTAAGAACATTCCCAATTCCAAAGCCAAAATTTAGTCCATCTCTCTGGAGCCAAGAGTGACAGAATGTGATGACAGATACTCCTCTGGTCTAAGTTTGAACCAGGAGACCTGCAGTGGTGGAACAGACTCCACAGATAAGTGGCTTTTAGTAAACACTCTGCCTCGAGAGTTCAGGATTGTGCAATACCCCAGGACTTGTAATAAAGGGGTGTGTTTCATCACTACCCTTAGGCCTAAAGAGCTGGTTACTAAAATCTGAGGACAGAGATAACCCTTTAGAGCAGGTCATCTGATAGAAGGAGGTCAGTTTAACAGTGACCTTGAAGCTGGGGAATAAATACTCTTTCTTCTTTACTCCTGTTGGTGCTTCTCATTAGCAAGGGTCACATTGCTGAGGCCCACAGAAGAGAGTCATGCACTGATAAACACACAGGAAGACCATATATGGGGGATCCAATGGCAGCACTAATGAGAGGAGCCACATTAGGAACATAAAGCACAGGGTCATGTGCTACACACATGATACATAGAAGTCACACATTGGGATCACACATAAGAGCCTCCAGAGTTTAACTGCTCTGCCATTTCCCTTTTGACTCTGGCCGATCCCACAAAAGCTACTCCAGGGCATCTCTCTGATTCCAGAAGCCTTAGATACAGACATCAGAGATTGTGTTCTAAAAACCTATTCTTTGTCTGTTCCTTTCAGGTTTCCCAGATCCCTCAACTTCACTGAGTATATTTATTGAGACTGAACTTCCTGTGTGCCCAGTGCCTGTCCTTAAAAATAATCCATGCCTAAGTGTCCTTTGGAAGGTCTTTATGTGTCCTCAAGGATTACAAAATATACTAATGTTAAAAATTATTTTTTAAAAAAATCAGAGTTCCGGCAAGATGGCGGACTAGGCAGAAGGA
>NW_006921667.1:10173091-10209686 GCF_000298275.1 Orycteropus afer afer | reverse complement strand
GGTCAATGACATGAGACAAAGTATATGTGAACTGCTGTATGGAAAGTGAATTTGCTCTGTAAATCTTCACCCAAATCACAATAAATTTTAAAAAAGAAGAAGAAAAAAAAATTATTTTTTAAAAAATTAGATAATGCATTCACATTGTGGCAAAAATTCAAAATGACATAAAATGTATGTGAAAAGTGTTGTTCCCACCTCTGTCCTCTTTTACTCCCTTCTTTTTAACTAGTTATTGGTTGATTTTCTAAAAACTAGTGATTTCTATACATTCATTATGTATCTCACTACCTTACTGATTTTTCTTTTTGTTTTTTAGTAATTTTTCAGCTGATTCGTTTAGGTTTTGCAGTTATGCAATCACATCATCTGCAATTAGTGATAGTTTTATCTTTCCCTTATGTTGAATAAAGGAGCTCTGGTGGCACAGTGCCTAAGGCAATTGACTGCTAATCAGAAGGTTGGTGGTTCAAACCCATCAGTCGTGGAAGGAAGACTGGGCAATTTACTTCCATAAAGATTTACCACCTCAGAAACCCAGTGAGGGTCACTATGAGTGGGAATCAACTCAACAGCAGTGGGTTTGTTTTTTTTTTTCTGTGTGTGTGTTGAATAAAGGAGCTTTGGTGGTACAGTGGTTAATGCATTCAGCTCCTAACCAAAAGGTTGGTGGTCTGAACCCATCAGCTGCTGACTGGGAGCAAGATGAGGCAGTCTGCTTCTGTATAAGATTTTCAGCCTTTGTAAACCCTGTGGGGCAGTTCTACTCTGCTGTATAGGGTGGCTATGAGTCAGAATCAACTAGATGGCAGTGGGTTTAAATGTCTAATTTTTGTCTTTGATTCATGAAGTAATTTTGAAGTGTTTTTAAATAGTATAAGAAGCTATATTTTTCCTATTGAGTTTTAGTTTAATTTTGTGTGAGAAATTGCCTGAATAATATCTGTGCTTTAAAATTTGTTGAAATATGCTTTATGGCCTAAAATGTGGTAAAGTTTTTATAAAGTGTTCCATGTGTACTCAAGAACATTGTTCTCTATTTGTTGTATGCAGAATGCTAAATTCAAGTAATTCCCCACTTATGACACATTTGAGTTACCACAAGTCACCTGAATTTTTTTATTGTACACCTTATCGTTAGTAATATGTTCTACATACAATGTTGCAGTATGTAATTTGGTGATACCATCATATCTGTAAGTAATGTTTCCAGCCAGCCCCAAAGGCAAATAAAGATCAGATTTATTAAGACACTAATAATAACAATAATAATAAGACAGTGAAAACTATGGGGGCGGGGAGGATGAGCTATGGAATTTATGTCAGAACTGAGTTAAGTCAGAGTTGTAGGAACTGAATCCTTTGCAACTCCGGGACTACCTGACAACATCCATTTATGCCATCCATTTGGCCAACCTTGTTAATTTTATTATTCAAGTCTTGATATGTTTAAGCAATTTTTTTTTTTTTCTTATTTCGTCTGTATAGCAATCAATTACTGATCACTAGTCTTTTAGGGATCACCCTACATTTGGACACACTTAATCCAAGCCAGGGTATTTTCAGTCACCCAATATGCATGTGAAAGCTGGACAATGAATAAGGAAGACCAAAGAAGAGTTGATGCTTTGGGTTGTGGTGCTGGAGAAGAATACTGAAAGTACCATAGCCTGGCAGAAGAATGAACAAATCTGTCCTGGAGGAAGTGCAGTCAGAATGCTCCTTGGAAGGGAGAATGGCCAGACTTCCTCTCACCTCCTTTGGTCATGTTGTCAGAAGGGACCATTCCCTGGAGAAGGATATAATGCTTGGTAAATGAAGCGGGAAGGACCCTCACAGTAGCTGCAAGGATGGCTCAGGTATAGCAAGGATTGTGAATTGTGAGGCTGGCACAGGACCCGGCAGGTTCTGTTGTACAAGATGGGGTCGCTATGAGTCGGGAGCCTACTGGACGGCACCTAACAACAACAACGTGGTCTCAGCTTAATAAATATTCTACTCTTCCCTTGGAACAAAACAACAACTTTAAAAGGTGAGTTTGGGGAGGTAAGAAATGGGCGTGGCTTTGCGGAGGGTGAGTTGGGAAGCAGGGGAGTTGTGGTCACTGGAAGAGTCAGTCCAAGACGTGAGGAGGGGGTGGCACCCGCCTATGCTGGCCGGGTCAGTTCCCACTTCCTGGGGAGGGGGGGGTTACTCTTAAGGCTCAGTGTGGTGCCGCCCGTCAGTCATCAGAAGGCAATTGTCTCGCCATCGCGAATGTATTAACATTCTCCCCCTCCCCCATAAAAGGAAAAAAGAATGGGCTTTTCTGTGTGCTGTAAGAATAAAAGATCTTGCATGTGGCCAAATATTGTCATTTACGACATAGAATCTGCTCATTACATTATTCTACAGATAAATTAAAAAAAAAAAAAAAAGCAACAATGACCCCGACGTGACTTGAACACGCAACCTTCTGATCTGGAGTCAGACGCGCTACCATTGCGCCACGAGGTCACAGAGAGGAGGGAACTCTGTGTCGTTAAAGGGCTCGTTTTGCCACCGTGGTCCCGTTGCTCGCGAGGTTTACAAAAGGATAAGCTTTCCCTCCTGAACTCGAGCTCATATTTAAAAAGAGAAACAGCTCCAGTCTTGGCTTTCGGCTTCTTTGAAACAGGCAAGCTCTGTGGCATCCGAGGCTGAGCGGCGCTGGGGGACTACAGCTCCTCCTCTCCGCGACGTGGCGGAAAGTGGTGGGAGCAAGGGCAAGAGAACTCTGGGCCGGGGAATGCTAGGGCCGAGGGGACGCAGGGGTCTGGCCAGATGGCGGCGGAGACAAGGAGGCAACCCGGAAAGGCGGTAGACTAGTGAGCCGGTTCCGCGACCGGGGATAGAGTTTACATAACTCGCCTTCCTCCACTACTTCGCTGTAAAATGGCGGCACTATTGTGAGGGTCCAAGGCTGCCTAAAAAAAAAAAAAAAAAAAAAACATGTTATCCTAGGATCTGATAAACGTTCAAACGCGAAGATGCCGGTTACCTTGTGAGCCTGTGGCTTCTTCACCCTCTTCCCGTCTCCTTTAAATGAAGAAGGAAAGCAGAGGTGGCGGGAGGAGTTTCCATAGCCAGGAAACATTGTTGGCTAGAAAATCTCAATGGTTTTATTTCATTTTTAATTATAAAAGGAAGCATTTTCTTTGAGGAAAATCAGAACAGTGTACTGAAGAAAAAGTCATTGGAAATTCCAACGTCCAGAGACTGCTAAAATTTTGTGCTGTTTTTACACCCCTTAGGCGTAGTGCCTAAGGCATTTCACAGCTAACCAGAAGGCTGCTGTTCAAACCCACCAGCCTGGAAGGTAGAGTGGGCTATCGGCTTCCATAGAGATAGCGCCTCAGAAACCCAAGGAGGGATCGCTGTAAGTCCAATCCACTCCAGGGCAGTGAGTTTTTTGTGCGTTTTTTTTTTTTTTTTAATTTTCCCCCTCTTTCAGTTTTCACCCCTAGACTGCTCCATACATATCCTAGATACATTTTTGAACTTTTAAGTGAGAATACTAGCAGTCTCTTCCAGTTACAGTGTAAATAACATTTTAAAAAATGTTTCGTTCTGCCGTGCGTAGGGTCGCTATGAGTCAGATGACTCATAACAACAGCAACAAGAAAGGTGAAATTTTAAATTAGTGATTAAATAAGCTCTCAAATTTAAAAAATGATCAAATAATAATACAAGGACTCCTTGGTCTGTTTATTTAAGAACATGAAGCATGAGTCTTGATTCAATAAATACAATACCCATAGGTCCTGGTGTTCAGGTTTATAATCACAATATTAGGTATGATTATAGGTTCTCTGTATGGTGGGGCACAATGCAAAGACATTCAATTAGATAAAAGGCAAACTCATTACTTAACGCTCCAAATGTGAGGTTACTTGGTAGGGGCACATGTGGTTGTACCTGGGGACAGGATAACAACAAGCTGGAGTTGTAAGAAAGAGCTTATATATGGCAGGTGGGCTGGGGTTAGCTAGACTTTACAAATTTCCTGGGAATTGGAAAATAAACAGGCTCCAGGGATTAGGGTCTGCTCCTAGTTGATACCTAGCCCCAGGACGTTTAGAGCAGGTGCATAATGATCCTGGAGTGTGAGAGTAACTGGAGTGGATTTAATCAGCTGTTCAAAAAGGAGAAGTGACTACCCCTTAGCCAGGGCCTCAAAACTGGATTAAGAAAAACTATATTATATATTCTTCAGAGGAAAAAAAGTATCTTGAATGGACCCTAGTCTTTGTACAAGAAAAAGAGGAACTGCCTGCTATTCCCATAGAAACTTGGGGATGGGGAGTCTCACTACTCTAATTACTTTTTGGCAGCTGAGACCAGAGTTCTGAGGGCTCCTGAGGAGAGGATGTGTCAGACAGCAGAGGAATCATGGCAATTTTTGTGTTTGTGGCTACATGTGAGAATAGCAAGTATTTGGAATCAACTGAGTCCTGAGGTGGCTACCAGAGGGCTGTAAGAAAAGTAGGGACCAGAAGACACTATCTGTCCTCATAGAGGAAAAGTCAGACCAGCCCATAACTTGGTAACTTATTCTTTCCACGTAGCCAATGACGTAAGTCACCTCGTTATTGCTCAGTGGTGTGTAGCGGACCCTAGTGGTAGAAAGGAGTGGATGAGGTGGGGAATGGTGGCAACAGATCTAGGAAGACCCTGAGGTCTTTCACTTTGATACTGATCACATTCAAATTTCCTTCCCTTCTCTCCTTTGAAGACCTCCAGCATTGGCCACACAGCAAAGTAACTGTGAAGAAGAACCAGTTACTTTCCCATGAAGTCAAGAGTCCAAAATCTACTGGAAGGAATGCTTCACACAAGGAAAGACCAATGACACTCTGTTTAAACCCCTTTTCAGATTTTTCGATAACATCTATGATGGCCTGCCCCTTTTCTCCTGAGATACGGAAACAAAAACTTTTTTTGGTATTGGCACATCATTAAATTGCAGTGTGGTCCTTACTGAGGAGCTCTGGTGGCACAGTGATTAAAGCATTTGGCTACTAACCAAAAGGTTGGTGGTTTGAACCCACCAGCAATTCTGTGGGCAAAAGATGAGACAGTCTACTTCCATAAAGATTTGCAGACTTGGAAATCCTATGGAGCAGTTCTCCTCTGTCCTATAGGGTTGCTAGGAGTTGGAATCAACTTGATGGCTTTTTTGTTTTGGTCCTTACTATGGTGAGTATGGCACAGTGCCTAAGGCATTTGACTGCTAACCAGAAGGCTGGCAGTTCAAACCCACCAGCCACTCCTCAGAAGGAAGATTGGATGATCTACTTCTATAGTGATATTGCCTTAGAAACCCAAGGAGGGGTCGCTAGGAGTCAGATCCGACCTGATAGCAGTGACTATGGGGAGTAATGGCGGGTCTAGTGAGTGGCATGTAAAATGCTACTAGTGTTGTTCCCCAACCAGGACAAAGAATAGTGAAGAAAACCAAAGATTCAAGGAAACAGTTAGTCAAAAGGACTAATGGACCATACGAACCACAGCTTCTATTACCCTGAGATTAGGAGAACTAGATGATGCCGGGTTACCACTACCAACCACTCTGATTGAGACCATGGAAGGTCCTGGACAGAATGGGGGAAAAATGTAGAACAATATTCAAAATCATAACAAAGACCATACTTACTGGTCTGATAGAGACTGGTAGAACCCCTAAGACCACTGCACTTAGACACCTTTCAGACCTGGAACTCAACCCACCCCTGGTGATTACCTGGAAGCCAAACCACAGATAGGCCTATAAAGTGAACAACAACATTCATGAGGAATGTACATCACAGGATAATCAACCATATGAGACCAAAAGATAAGTATGTGCCCCAAAACAAAGCTCAGAAGATTGGAAGGAACAGAAAAGAAGGATGAATGGAAGTGGGTAACCCAGGAAGGAAACTGCTGTTAGGACTCCTGTATATGCAAAAAATATTGAGGACCCCCAAAGAGCTATGCATGTTGTCTATTGATATTTGCTGTACTAGAAACTGAGACTTTTTTTAAATGTTTATTAATTCTTTTAAAAAAATAACAATAGATAGCATCAGAAGTGAAAAAGAGTGCAAAAAAAACAAGGGCATTTGGAAGCAATCAGCTCTAGGACACAATGGCCCTTGAGACCAGAAGAACTAGATGGTGTCTGGCAACCAATGCCAACCACTTGGGAAAGGCTCAAAACTGGAAATTCTGGATAGAGTGGGAGGAAAAACGTGGAACAAAATCCAAAAACACAGTAATGGCCAGAATTAGTAGTCAGATGGAGTCTTGTGAGACCCCCAATACTATGGTCCTGCGATACATTCTGGGCCTGGAATAAAGCTCACTCCCAGGGACTGGCTCTCAGCCCAATAGTAAACAGATGTACATGCAGACCACTCAACCCACCCACATACTCTATGTGATGTACCCACATATTCTATGGAAATTAATCCCTTGGAGCAATCAACCATGGCGCACCAGAGGGGCAACATTCACATGGAGGAAATGCAGGACAAACAGGAATGCATAACTATGAGGGGCATGAGGGGAGGGTTACTGGGCAGAGAGGGGAGGAGACTGGGTTAGGGTTGGACATGGTAAATGGGAGTGAACTAAATGTACGTGTAATGTTGAATGTAAAACAAACCCTTAGAATAAAAAAATTTAAAAAAAATAAATAATAAATGATAACTCCTGCAGCATAACAATAGACATTGCCTGTAAGAATAGAAGGTGATCGAGCCACTTTGGAAAACAGAAAGCCAGCACCTGATAAACAAAAGCTGAGGAAGTTTATTACCAGTAGAACTGCCCTACAAGAATCTAAAGGCTGAAAGCTTTGTCATTAAAATCAAGAACGAGACAGTAATGCCCATTTCATCACTACTATTCATTATCATTCTGGAAGTCCTTGCCAGATAATTAGGCTAGAAAAGAAATAATAAAAGTTATCCAAATTGGAAAGTAGAAAGAAAAGTGATTCTTTTTGCAAATGGCATGATCCTACACATAGAAAATCCTGAAGATTCCATGATAAAGTTTTAGAACTAATAAATGAATCTTGCAAATGGCAAGGTACAAGGTCAATATAAATCATGTTTCTATACATCAACAATGGGCAAACAGAAAAAAAATAAATAAATAAATAAGGAAACATTAACATTTACAATAGCATCCGAAAAGTAAAATACCTAGGAATAAGTTTAACCCAGAATTGAAGACTTGGACGCAGAACTCTATGGAACATTACTAAAATAAAGCCAAAATAAACCCCCTACCACTGAGTCAAACCAAACCAAACTCACTGCCATTGAGTCAAATTCAACTCATAGTGACCCTTCCTTAGGTTTCTGAGGTGGTATCAGTATGGAAGTAGATTGCCCAATCTTCCTTCTAAGGAGTGGCTGGTGAGTTTGAACAGCCAATGTTCTGGTTAGCAGTCAAATGCCTTCGGCAGTACACCACCAGAGCTCCTATTGAGTCAAAGAAAACCTAAATAGAAAGACATTGTATATTAGTGGATTGAAAGGTTTAATATAGTTAAGATGCCAATACTACCTAAAGCAATTTATGAATTCAGTGTAATCTGCAACAAAATTGGGACAGCTTTCTTTGAAGAAACAGAAAAGCCAATGCTCACATATTATAGAAGGGCAAGGGAACCCAAATAGTTGAAGCAATTTTGAAGAAGAAAAAAGTAGGAGGCCTCACACTTCCTAATTTAAAAACATTCTATAAAACCAGAGTAATTAAAACAGCTTGGTAGTGGTGTAATAATAGACATATAGACCAATGGAATAGAATTGAGAGCCCAGAAACAAATTTATGTATCTACGGTCAATGTTTTTCATCAAGGGTGTTAAATTCATTCAGTGGGAAAGAAGAGTCTCTTCAGTAACTGATGCTGGGAAAAATGGAGTTCCACTTAGGAGTTAGGAGTTAGAATCTGTGCCACCATACACAGAAAACAATTCAAAATGGATTGAGGACCTTAATGTAAAAACTAAAACCATAAAATTCTTAGAAGAAAATATAGGGGCATGGCTGCAGGACCTAATTTTTAACCGATTATCAAACGTGACAACAAAGATGAGAAGTAAAAGACAAAATAAATTAATAGGGCCTTATAAAAATCAAGTACTTTTGCCCATCAAAGGACTTTATCAACAAAGTGAAAAGACAAAATACAGATTGGGAAAAGTCGTTCAGGAACCAAATAGCCAATAAGCATCTAATATCCAAATATATGAAGAACTCCTACAACATAACAACAAAAAAGACAACCCAATAAAAAAATAGGCAAAGGATTTGAACAGACATTTCACAAAAGAGGATATTCAAATGGCCAACAAGCACAGGAAAAGATGCTCAACATCATTAGCCTTTCCGGGGTAGGGGGTGGTGGGGTGGGGTATGTGTGTGTGTGGGGGGGAGAAGCTCACTGCCAAGAGTTGATTTTCCCCTTAAGGGAAATGCAAATCAAACCACAATGAGATACCAATGCACCTCCATTAGAATAGCAATGATTTTTTAAGTGGAAAATAATAGGTGTTGGTAGAAATGTGCAGAAATTAGAAGCCTCATTCATTACTGGTGAGAATGTAAAATGGTTCAGTTCCTGTGGAAAATAGTTTGACAGTTCATAAAAAAGGCTGAACATGGAAATACCAAACCACCCAGCAGTCCTAATCCTAGGTATATACTCTGAAGAAGTGAAAGTGGGAATGCAAACAGAAACCTATACACCAATGTTCATTGCAGCACTTTTCACAGTAGTCAAAAGTTTAAACAACTGAAATGTCTCTTAACAGTTGAATGGATTGACAAAATGTGGTATATGCATACAATGGAATATTACTTGGCTATAAAGACAAATGAAGTCCTGATGCATGCCACAACATGGATGAACCTTGAAAAGATTATTCTGAGTGAAATAAGTCAGTCTCAAAAAGAAAAATACTGTATGATCTCACTTATATGAAATAAGAAAATATACAGAAGACCAAGATTATTAGTAGTTACCAAGGGTGGGAGGAAGGGAAAAGTAGGAGATCTTGCATAGAGATCATTCCGTTTATGTTACTAATTAATAATGTGAAATAATTTGATAAAGAGCAACAAGATGAGAAAAAGAAATAAAAGGTCTCCAAGTTGGAAAAAGAAATAAAATGATCTCTGTGGTCGTTACGGTTGTATGTCAACTTGGCTGGGCATGGCTGAGTGTCTGGGCAGCTGGATGTAGTTATTCCCCATGATGAGATTGGTAATTAACTCCATGGTGGAATCTACAGGAGCAGCTGAGTAGCTGCTTTAGGGATGTAGGCTGCTTCCAGTATATAAGACACAACTTTGAGGAAGGTCTCCAGCTGATGACACACTTGAACCCTGCATGTAGCCTAGTCTAGTCATTGTTCAGCAGCTTGCCATGGTCTGCCAATTTGGGGACTTTCAATAGACTTGAATCAATGACCTGCCATGTAGTTTGGTAAGATCGGGACTGTGCCTTTTCACTTGTTGACCTTGGATTTATCAGCCTCAGCAGCCAGCCGCTGCCTGAGTGAAGAGATGCCTCTAGCTTCAGTGAGCCGGAAGTAAGAGGCAGAGTTGAAGCCCAAGGTCGAGGAGCTTTCTTCCAGCCCCTAGAGCCTGGCACTTTGAACTCGGACTTCTAGCCTCCAAAACTCTAAGAGAATAAACTCCTGTTTGTTAAAGCCATCCCATTTGTGGTATATTCCCATCAGAGCAGCACTAGATAACCAAAATACTGTTCATAGATGACATGATCTTATATATAGAAAATCCCAAAGAGTCTGCAAGAAAACTTGCAGCTAATAGAGGAATTTTTAAAAATTGCAGAGGTCAAAAAACAAAAATCACTTGGATTTAAAAACACAAGCAATGAGAGCTCTGAAAGAGAAATTAGGGAAATAATTCCATTTACAATAACATCTAAAAGAATAAATTATCTATGAGTAAATTTAACAAAGATGTGAAAGACTTATACAGTGAAAATACAATGTTCATGGATTGGAAGACTCGATTTTGTTAAGTTGTCAATGCTACCCAAAGTGATCAAAGTGATTCAATGCCATCCCAATCAAAATTCCAACAGCCTTCTATACAGAATTGGAAAAACCAATTCTCAACTTTACATGAAATGGCAAGAGGCCCTGATGAACAAAGTAGGAAGACTCACGCTTCCTCATTTTAAAACATATTATATAGCTACAGTAATAAAAACAGCCTGGTACTGGTATAAAAATAGACACATAGACTAATGGGATAGAATTGAGAGTCCAGAAATAAAACCACACATATATGGTCAACTGATTTTTGAAAAAGTTGCTAAGTCCATTTAATGAGAAAAGAAAGAAAAATCTCTTCAATAAATAGTGTTGGAAAAACTGTCTTTCCAAATGCAAAAAAATTAAATAGCATCCATACCTCACAAAAACAAATTTGAATGGACTAAAGATCTAATTGTGTGACCTAAAACCATAAAATCTTAGAAGAAAATACAGGGGCAATGCTGATGGGCAAAGCTTTTAAAAATGGATTATCTAATATAATAAAAGCACAAATAGCAGAAGACAAAATAAATGAACTTCATGCAAATAAGAAACTTGTGTTCATCAAAAGACTTAACCAAAAAGGTGAAAAGACAAGCTACCAATTGGGAGAATGTCTTCAGAAACCATATATCCAACAAGAATCTAATAATCAAAATATATATAAAACTTTACAACAACAAAAAGACAAGTAACCCAATCATAAAATGGGCAAAGACATTTCAACGAAGCGGACAGTCAAATGGCCACCACATGAAAACACACTCGACAACATTAGCCATCAGAAAGCCATCAAAACCACTATGAGATACCATTTCACTCCCATTAGCATGGCTAAGATTAAAAAAAGAAGAAGAAAGAAAGAAAGTAAATAACAATTGTTGGTGAGGATGTGGAGAAATTGGAACTCTTATGCATATCTACTGGGAATGCAAAATGGTACAACTGTTGTGGGAAGCAATGTGGCAGTTGTTCAAAAAACTAAAACTACCATATGAACTAAAATTACCATATGCACCATCAATTTTGCTCTTAGGTGTACACCCACTCCTTACTTATCAACATGGTAAGTTTCTAAAGACCAAGTTGTTATGCAAAATTGGCATTATGAGAAAATGGAAGATGACCACATCATATCACAGAATGGAGGATGACTATATCATTACTTTACTTACCAAATTGCATCATTATGTAACTGCCAAACCATTAAGAATCATGGCCTAATGAGCAGATATATAACCTTAACCATTAACAAACCAATGTTGCTCTTGCCTTACACCTTGGCATTTGTTATTGCCAGATGTACATTGTTAATGCACAAAATAGTTGGATAGTAGATTTTTTACTATGGTTGTGAATGTAAAATGTCAGATAACAAGATAGTCAATAAGTGAGGAGGGTATACACTGTATACTCAAAAGACTTGAAAGTACAGACTCAAACAGAGGCTTGTACACCAATATCCATTGCAGCACTATTCACAATAGCCAAAAGGTGGAAAGAATCTAAATGCCCATCAACAGATAAATGGGTAAACAAAATGTGGTTCATACGTGCAGTGGAATACTAAATAGCTAGTAGGAGAATTGAAGTATTGATATATTGTCATGGATTTAATTGTGTCAAAAAAAAAATATGTGTCAACTTGGCTGGGCCATGATTTTGTGGTTTGGCAGTTATGTAAAGATGTAAACATCCCTCAGGATGTGTTAAGTCCTGACCTGATGTAAAGGAATTAAGGTGAGTGGTCACAGCTATGATCTAATATAAGGGAAGTTTTTCTGGGATGTTGTCTGCATCACCTTTTATCTTACAAGAGATAGAAGGAGAGAGAAGTGAGCAAAGAAGGGACCTAAGTACCACCAAGAAGGAAGAACTGGGAGCAGAGTGCATCCTTTGGGCCCAGGGCTACTTGCACTGGAAACCTCCTAGATCCTAGAGCTAGAACCTCCTAGATCATGCCAAGACCCATGGAGACTTCCAAGGGATGTCAAGCCCACTGATGTTGAATAAAGACAAGCACCTTCCCTCAGACCCAAAAGAGAGAGAAAAAGCCTTTTCTAGAGCGGGTGCCCTAAATTTGGACTTCTATCCTTCTAAACTGTGAGAAAAGAAACTTCTATTTGTTAAAGCCATTTACTTGTTGTATTTTTGTTATAGCAGTACTAGATAACTAAGAATTCGATACCAGAAGAACGGGTGCTGCTCTAACAGATACCTAAAATGTGGAAGCAGTTTTGGAATTGGGTAATGAGTTGAGGCTGGAAGAGCCTTAAAGTGCCTGATAGTAAAAGCCTAGATTGCCTCGAAGAGATTAATAGTCGAATTATGGACATCAAAGGCAATTCTGGTGAGGGAACAGAAGGACAGAAGGAGAGCTGTAACACTGGAGACCACGCAGATGGCAAGAAGCTGTGGCAGAGAAATGACAGCAGCAGAATCAGGAGACTTGCACAGGACAGCAAGGGAGTTGGCCCAAGGAGCAAGAGAGCTGAATGCCTTTGGGAAGGAAGCTTTCTGGTGGAATGGGGTGTCTTTGAGCACTTGTCAGTGCAGTTAGGCTCACTGACCCATGGAGTGGGAGAGCTGAGCACCTTTAGGCTGAGGCTTACTGGTGGAGTGTGGTGGTGTCCCTGGGTGCTTATTGGCAGAGCTAAAGAGTTTTTTTTAAAGAGATGGAAAAATCTCCTATGATGTGATCAGCCCTGATCTGATGTAAGGTGATTAGTGTGTGTGCAACATGCTTAATCATGTCAGAACCCTGATCTGATGTAAGGGGAGATTCTCTGGGATGTGACCTGAATCATCTTTTATCTTACAAAAGATAAAAAGAGAGAGAAGTTAGCAAAGAAGGAGGGAGCTCAGTACCACCAAGAAAGAAGAGCTGGGAATGGAACAGGTCTTTGGACCCAGGGTGGCTTCACTGGGAACCTCTCAGACCCAGGGGAAGATTGATGCCAAGACACATGGAGATTTCCAAGGAATGCCACGTTCACAGTTATTGAAAGAAGACAATAACCTTATAAACTGTGAGCCAACAGAGAGAGAAAGCCTTCCTTTGGAGTTCCTTGAATTCAAATTTTAAGCCTCCTAAACTGTGAGAGAATAAATGGCTGTTTGTTAAAGCCACCTGGTATTTGTTATAGCAGCACTAGATAACTAAGACATACATGGTAAAATATAGATGGAGCTTGAAGACATTATGCTGAATGAAATAAGTCAAACACAAAGTGACAATAGCCCTTCTTTTCCCCTTCCTTCCCACCCTTGGTAATTGGTGATAAACTTTGGTCTCCATATATTTGCCTTTCCTTGTCATAAAATGACAAGAATAATGCAGAACAAAATTTCAAATTCTCCTGGACTCTAGACTTTCTGCAGCCATGGATGCTGGATAACTCCTGAAAACAATTGCCTGGGATAATCTTTAAACCTTAAACAAAAATATTCCCTGAATAATTCTTAAAACCAAACCATAATTTAGCTTCACTTGTTAAAAGCATAGGGAGCTCTGGTAGCATAGTGCCTAAGGCACCTGACTGCTGTCCAGGAGGCTGGTGGTTCAAACCCACCAGCCACTCCTTGGAAGGAAGTTTGGACAATCTACTTCCATAGTGATACTGCCTCGAAAACTCAAGGAGGGGTCACTATGAGTCAGATCCAAGTTGAAGGCACATAACAACAAGAAGTTAAAAGCATATGCCTCGATAGCATACTACACAAAAACATTTTTCTACACCCTACTTTGGTGAGTAGCACCTGGGGTCTTAACACCTTGCAAGTGGCCATCTAGATGCAACAATGCATCTCTCCTCATCCAGAGCAAAGAAGAATGAAGAAAACCAAAGATTCATGGAAACAATTAGTCCAAAGGACTGGTACACCATGAGATCCTCAGCATATATGACCATGAGACCAGAAGAACTAGATGGTGCTCCGCTACCACTGTCAACCACTCAGAGGAGGATCAGTGCAGGAGATCCTGGATAGAGTGGGAAAACAATGTGGAACAAAACTCAAAATCATAAAGAAAAAAAAAAAAAAAAAGATCAGGTTTGCTGGTCTGATAGAGCCTGGTGAGACCCCCAAGACTAAGGTCCCTAGTTAACCTTCAGGTCTGGAATTGAACTCACTCCCATGGCTTCCAGCCAACAATAGACAGGCATATCGGTGAATATTTACATCAGGAAGATACACTCCTTAGAGTGATCAATCAATTGTGGGAGAACAGCAGGGCAGTGTATACACAGGGAGATAGCTTGGGGGGCAGGAATGCATAGGAAAGAAAGACACAGGGAAGAGATAACTACAGGGAGGAAGTGGGAAGAGACTGTTACATCATGGGGAATTGCAGTCAATGTAATGAAACAAAATGTATATGAACTGTTGTATGGAAAATGAATTTGCTTTGTAAACTTTTACCAAAATCACAATAATTTTTTTTTTAATTTCTGCCTTGAGCATTAGGCTCTTTTAAGAACTATCTATATGAAATCAAATTGACAGCAGCAGCTTGGAAGATTAGATAGTAAATTTAGGGGACAGTGAGTTTATGTTAATGGGAGAAGAACAACTCCGAAATGGAGAGTGAAATCCTATTCAATATTGTATTGAAAGTCCTAGCCAGGACAATAAAGCAAGAAAGTGAAATAAAAGGCAACCAAACTGACAAGGAAAAGGTAAAACTGTCTCTATTGGCAGATTATATGATCCTATACATAGAAAATCCCAAATTCAACAAGAAAACTATGGGAAATAATAAAAGGTTTCAGTAAAGTGGATTCCTCTACATTAACAAAGAGAACTCTGGAAAGACAACCAGAAAAACAATACCATTTTTAATAGACACCCAAAAGATGAAGCACTTAGGGATAAATCTAACCAGAGACACAAAAAAACTATATAAACAGGTCTTTGGACCCAGGGTGGCTTCACACTAATACAAGAAACCAAAAGAGACCTAAATAAATGGAAGAATACCCCATGCTCATAGACAGAAAGACTTAACATTGTAAAAATGACAATGCTACCCAAAGCAATCTACAGATATAATGCAATCCCAATCCAGATTCCATTATCATTCTTTAAAGAGATGGAAAAATTAATCATCAACTTTATATGGGAAGGAAATACCCTGTGTGTTAGACTGGGTTCTCTAGAGAAACAAAACTAGTAAAACTTACATAGAGAGAGAAAGAGAAATTTATCTTAGGAAAATGGCTCACACACTTGTAGAAGCTGGCAATTCCCAAGTTCTTGGATCAAATGTCAAGCTGGAGGCTTTTCCCGACTCACGCAACTGCAAGGGCTGAGGAGCTCAAGGTTAGCAGGCAGTATACTGGCTGTTGACTCCAATGAATGATGAATCCAAGCTCTCCAGGCCAAATGGTGGATTGTTCGCTCATGGAAAGTTCTAGGCAGAATCCCAATCCACAGGAAAATGTCTCTTTTCCCAGGATGTCCATAAATATACTGGAAGCCACATTCCCTTTCAACAGATTGGCTGCTCAAAACATGTACATTTGATCCCATGATTGGAACAACCCACATCACAATTGCTTAAACCACACAGAATTGTGGTCCAGCCAAGTTGACACACAACTCCAACTATCACAGTCCACCCATTGTCAACTTGGCAGTTGTACACATCTTCTTAACCATATATAATTTGTAACTAAGAACAATTTTAAAGTCATATTTGTGCCTAACATGATACGCTAACACACGTACAACCGAAATGCATTAACCTTATTTACATTTCACAATTCATTACAGAAGGAAACAAAAATATTTGATGCACATATACAATGAAGAAATATAACAATCACAATCCTTGTTTCCGCAACTGGTCACATGGTCTAGCTGATATGCAGAACTACCTTCTCCCACCACCCATTCTGTATTTCCCTTTCCCTCAGCAAACCTCAGCTGGTCATGGTTCTTTGCCTGGTGGGATGACCCAAACCTTCATTCCTGAAGAGTCTGGGCCCTTAGTAGTCATATCAGAATTGGGTTGCTATAATTTTCTATTGACTTTAATCACAGGGCATAGTAATACTAAGAGACATCCTAAAGAATCTCCTGTATTCCAAATGAGAGGGGAGCTGTTGCATTGGGGTAAATTGTAGTCAATGTCATGAAACAATGTGTGTGTGAACTCCTGTACGGAAAGTGAATTTGCTCTGTAAACTTTCCCTCAAATCACACACACACACACACACACACACACACACAAGAATCTCCTGTATCCCAGACATATTCTTCTTTACCTCCATTACATAATGTCAATCCAATTTCCCCTTGGTAATCAGGATCTATCACATCAGATGGTACAGTAATGCCCTTTTTTGTCTTTTGATCCAGAGGCATGAGGAAGCCAAAATGGCCAGGTGGCATTCTTAATTTCCAGTTCAATGCAATCAGTATTGTATGTTCAGGTGGGAGTGTTCCTCCTCTTGGGACTAAGATCTCCAGACCTGCAAAGCATAGGCTAGCAGGGACAGGAAGCAAACATTTTTTGAGTGGGTCACTAGGGATAATAGTGGACCACTCCAGTTTCCACCCCTTGGTTCCTGGACCCATGAATCCTGGCTGTTGGAGAAACAGAACCATATATTGGATTCTGGTTTAGAGCATATACAGCCTCCTGGAGAACACAGCCACAACGTTTCAAGGTATTGCCACCTAGTTGGCGCCATAATTGTGTTTTCACGAGGTCATTCCATTGTTCTATCAAGCCAGCTGCTTCAGAATGATGGGGAACATGGTAAAACCAGTGGATTCCATGAGCATAGGGCAATTGCCACACTTTGTTGCTGTGAAGTGAGTCCCTTGATCCGAAGCAATGCTGTGTGGGATACCATGACAGTGGATAAGGCATTCTGTAAGTCCACTGATGATAGTTTTGGCAGAAACATTGCATGCAGGGAAGGCTAATCCATATCCAGAATAAGTATCTATTCTGGTAAGAACAAAAGGCTGTCCTTTCCATGATGGAAGTGGTCCAATGTAATCAACCTGCCACCAGGTTGCTGGCTGATCACCCCAAAGAATGGTTCCATATCGCAGACTCAGTGTTGGTCTCTGCTGCTGGCAGATTGGGCACTCAGCAGTGGCAGTAGCCAAATCAGCCTTGGTAAGTGGGAGTCCGTGTTGCTAAGCCCATTCATAACCTCCATTCCTGCCACCATGGCCACTTTGTTCATGAGCCCATTGAGCAGTGACAGGAATAGCTGGGGAAAAAGGATGGCTGGTTTCCACTGACCATGTCATCTTATCCACCTGATCGTTAAAGTTCTCCTCTGCCAAGGACACAAATATCTTTACTGCTTTGGACCATTCAGAAAGCTCTATCCACATACCTCTTCCCCATACATCCTTATGACCAATTTTCCAATCCTGCTCCTTCCAAGTCCCAGACCATCCAGCCAAGCCATTAGCCACAGCCCATGAATCTGTATATAATCACGTATCTGGCCATTTCTCATTCCATGCAAAGTGAACAGCCATATGCACGGCTCAAAGTTCTGCCCATTGGAAGGTTTTCCCTTCACCACTGTCCTTCAAGGAAGTTCCAGAAAGGGATTTCAGTGCTTCTGCTGTCCACTTTTGAGTGGTGTCTGCATATCACACAGAACCATCTGTAAACCAGGAATGAGTTCTCTCTTCCACAGTCAACACATCATTAGGAACTCCCCATGAGGTCATAGGTGCATACTGGAAGAGGGAAGGTAATGTGACTTGAGTGGAGACCATAGGCATGTGGGTCACTTCCTCATGCAACTTACTTGTGCCTTCAGGTCCTGCTCAAGCCCAATCTCTGATATACCATTTCCATTTAATGATGGAGTGCTGCTATGCATGTCCAACTTTATGACTCTTTGGGTCAGACAACACCCAGTTCATGAAGGGAAGCTCAGGACTCATGGAGACTTAGTGGCCCACGGTTAGGCATTCAGTCTCTACTAAAACCCAATAACAAGCTAAAAGCTGTTTCTCAAAAGGAGAGTAGTTATCTGCAGAGGATGGCAGAGCTTCACTCCAAAATTCCAAGAGTCTGCATTGCAATTCACCAGTGGGGACCTGCCAAAGACTCAGAACAGCATCTCTATCAGCTACATGCACTTCAAGCACCATTGGATCAGGTGGATCATATGGCCCAAGTGGCAGAGCAGCCTGCACACCAGCCTGAACCTGTTACAGAGCCTTTTGTTGTTCTGGGCCCCACTCAAAACTAGTAGCTTTCTGAGTCACTTGATAAATAGGCCACAGCAACACACCCAAATGAGGGATATGTTGCCTCCAAAATCCAAAGAGGCCCACCATATGTTGTGCCTCCTTTTTAGTTGTGAGGGAAGCCAGATACAATAACTTATCCTTCACTGTAGTAGGAATATCTCGACATGCCCCACACCATTGGACCCCTAGAAATTTCACAGAGGTGGAAGGTGCCTGAATTTCTGTTGGGTCATTTTCCCAACCTCTAGCATCCATATGTCTCATCAATAAGTCTAGAGTTATTGATACTTCTTCCTTACTAAGCCCAATCAGCATAATGTCATCAATATAATGGACCAGTGTATATCTTATGGAAGGGAATGGCAATCAAGATTGCTATGGACTAAATTATGAAATAGTGCTGGGGAGTTGATATACCCCTGAGGAAGCACTCTGAAAGTATACTGTTGGTCTTGCCAGCTGGAGGCAAACTGCTTCTGGTGGTCCTTTGAAATTGGTATTGAGTAAAAGGCATTGGCCAGATGAATAGCTGCATACCAAGTACCAGGAGATGTGCTAATTTGCTCAAGCAATGAAACCACATCAGGAACTGCAGCTGCAATTGAAGTCACCACCTGATTAAGTTTACGATAATCTACTGTCATTCTCCAAGATTATCTGTTATTTGCACGGGCCAAATAGGTGAATTAAATGGGGATGTGGTGGGAATCACCACCCCTGCATGCTTCAAGTCCTTGATGGTAGTAGTAATCTCTGCAACCCCTCCAGGGATGTGGTGTTGCTTTTGATTAACTATCTTTGTAGGAAGAGGCAGTTCTAATGGCTTCTGCTTGGCTTTTCCTACCATAATAGTCCTTACTCCACATGTCAGAGACCCACTGTGGGAATTCTACCAATTGCTCAGTATATCTATTCCAATTATGCATTCTGGAACTGGGGAAATCACTACACGATGGGTTCGGGGACCCACTGGACCCACTGTGAGATGCACCTTAGCTAATATTCTATCAATAACTTGACCTCCATATACCCCTACTCTGACTGGTGGGCCACAACAATGCTTCGGGTCTCCTGGAATTAGTGTCACCTCAGAGCCAGTGTCCAGTAATCCCTGAAAAGTCTGATTATTTCCCAATGAACAGTCACTCTTGTAAAAGGCCTCACATCCCTTTGGGAAAGTCCAGGAGAAAGATTGACATTATACATTTTTGGCCATGTAGTGGGGTCCTTCCTCAAAGGTACCTAGCCTCCCCTTCATTCAAGGGGTTGTGGGTCTGTAAGCTGACTCAAGTCTTGGAATTGATTGAGAGGCCATGTCTCTGTATTCTGGTGATTCAATCTAGGCTGCTGTTCATGTCACCTAGACTCTTCAGTCTATACAGATCAAGTAAATATTTAGTGGATTTGCCATGTACTTCACAACTAGGAACACCATGCACAAGTAGCCAATGCCATAATTCCCCACAAGTCAGACTATTCTGATTACTGTTCTGACTCTGCTGTCCATTATGGTAACTATCCCCACCTTGCCTTTGTCAATGAACTGCTGCCACTTGGCCCCTACCACCACAGGGTCCAATCAGCCCAATAGTGGTTAAGTGTCTTAGTTCAATTAGGGCAGTTCCCACTGTCAAAACTGGTTTACATAAAATAGTAATCACAGCAGTCTTCAAGGATGGTGGAGCTCCCTTCATAAATTTATTCCTCACTGTACTGGTGAAAGGCATGTCTTCTGAACTCTCCATTTCTGGCTCTAGGGGTCTAATCTGATAAATCCGTTCTAACAGGCCAATTTCCCTAAGCCTCTCGATACCTTCTACATTATACCAAGGCAGGTCTGGTACTTCAGCTTGACTTAAGGTAGGCCACCGCATAATCCATGCTCCAGTAAGCCAACCAAGTAAACTATTAGATCCTTTCCTAACCTCTTGAGCTGAAACATTAATGAAGAATCCATACTTAGTGCACCTAAATCAATAAACTCAGACTGATCCAATGTTACATTCTTTGCACCATTATCCCACACCCTCAATAGCCATTCCTATGCATATTCTCCAGGTTTCTGTCTGTACATGTTAGCAAAATCAAGTAGGTCTTTTCTGGTGTAGTGTACCACCTCCTCAGTCACACTTTGTATTTCACCTTTTGGGGCCCCCTGGACTTAACTTTAATTATAGGTCTAGTAGCAACAATGGGTGGTTGTGGCAGTTCCTAGGAACATTCAGCAATGTCTTCCATGGCCTCTGCCTCAGACAATGACCCAGCAGGAACAGTTGGGTTAATCCTATCAAACTGAGGTGGAGGGGATAATGATTTACAGTAATCTCTTCAGATGGGAGGGATTCACTAGAATTTACAGGCTCCATATCCTGATCTTCTTGACTACCTGGCCATATGTCCCCATTCCAGGTTTGAGGATCCCAATTTTTCCCAATCAATGCCCTTGCTTTAACTTCAGACACATTCTGGGTAGGTAACTTAATTGGCATTGTAATTCAGCCACCCTTACAATAAAATTGTGGGTTTGGTTTTCGGCAATATCAGCTCTGTTACTAGAAGAAATGAGGCTTTCTTTCAGAGCACACCTGGAAACATTGAGGTCTTTTATGTGGTGCTTAAGCTGTGACTCAGCAGCCTTGAGCTCATTTCATTCTTTTACCACTTTGTCTAGTGTAAGTAGGACCAACCAACCAGCTTCCTTATACTCTTCATGCTGACAAAATTGCAGAAAAGTATCAAATATGCAATCACCCAGAGCCTCACTTCTCAAAAGTATTTGATCTATTGGTGGTGCTATTTTTCATATTAATGTTGCCACCTCACTCCACAGATTAGCAGGGCCCTCTTTACTAATTAAGGCAGGGTCATCAGTGCCTTCAAGATTAATCAAATTGGAGAACCAATTTAGGAAACACATCCCTATGATTTTGTCTCTCTAGGAGCTCTGGTAGCATAGTGGCTAAGACACTTGCCTGCTAACCAGACGGCTGGCGGTTCAAACCCACCAGCCACTCCTCGGAAGGAAGGTTGGGCAATCCTACTTCCGTAGTGATACTGCCTCGGAAACCCAAGGAGGGGTCGCTATGAGTCGGGTTTGACTTGATGGCACATAACAACAACAACAACAACAACAACAAGAACCATTCCTGGTACCAAATGTGTTAGACTGGCTTCTCTAGAGAAGTAAAACCAGTAAAACTTACATAGAGAGAGAAAGAGAAATTTACCTTAGGAAAATGGCTCACACACTTGTAGAAGGTGGCAAGTCCCAAGTTCTTAGATCAAACATTAAGCTGGAGGCTTTTCCCCATTCATGCAGCTGCAGGGGCTGAGGAGCTCAAGGTTAGCAGGCAGTATACTGGCTGTTAACTCCAACGAATGATGAATCCAAGATCTCCAGGCCAAATGGTGGATTGGTCACTCATGGACAGTTGTAGGCAGAATCCCGATCCACAGAAGAGTGTCTCTTTTCCCAGGATGTCCATAAATATACTGGAAGCAGGTCGCATCCCTAGGGAAACTCTCTTTCAATGGATTGGCTGCTCAAAACATATACATCTTATCCCATCATTGGAACAACCCGCATCACAATTGCTTAAACCACACAGAATTGTGGTCCAGCCAACTTGAAACACAGCTCCAATTATTACCCCCTGGTTAAGTAAAGCAGTACTAAAGAAGAACAAAGCAGAAGTTCCCACACTCCCTGACTTCAAAACCTGCTATTTTAGCCACAATAGTCAAAACAACCTGGTATTGGTACTATGACCAATGGAACAGAATTGAGAACCCAAAAGTAAATCCATCTACCTATACACAGCTGATCTTTAACAAAGGGCCAAAACCTATTATGTGAGGAGAAAATAGTCTCTTTAACAAGTGTTGCTGGCTAAACTGGATATCCATTTACAGAAAATGAAACAGGATCCATATCTCACACCATATACAAAAACTAACTCAAGATAGATCAAAAACCTAAATGTAAACCTAAAACCATAAAGATCATCAAAATAAATAAGAGCAAACTTAGGGGCCCTAATACATGACATAAATACATTATCAAACGTAACTAAAAACATACAAAAAAGCAGAAGAAAACTAGATGACTGGGATCTCCTAAAAATTAAACATTTAGGCACATCAAAAGACTTCACCAAAAGAGTAAAGAGAACCTACAGACTAGGAAAAAATAAATTGGCATTGACATATCGGACAAGGGACTAATCTCTAAAATTTATAACACTTCAATACCTCAACAACAAAACACAAACAATCCAATTAAAAAATAGGCAGTGGACGTGATCATACACTTCACCAAAGAAGACATTCAGGCCGCTAATAAACACATGAAGAAATGCTTGTGATCATTAGCCATCATTGTTGTTGTTAGGTGCCAAAGTCCATCCCTATTCACATCGACCCCATGTACAACAAGAATGGAACACTGCCTGGTCCTGCACCATCCTCACAATCTTTCCTATTCTTGAGCCCATCATTGTAGCCACTGTGTCAATTTGTCTTGTTGAGGGTCTTCCTCTTTTTCTCTGACCCTCCACTTTACCAAGCATGATATCTTCCTCCATAGATTGACCCTTCTGACAACATGACCAAAGTATGTGAGAAGTCTGGCCATTCTCACTTCTAAGGGTGATTCTGGCTGTACTTTTTCAAAGACAGACTTGTTTGTTCCTTTGGCCATCCATGGTATTTTCAGTGTTCTTTGCCACAATTCAAAGGCATCAATTCTTCTTCGGTCTTCCTTATTCATTGTACAGCTTTTACATGCATATGAGGTTATGCACCTTAGTTTTTAAAGTGACAACTTTTAAAACAACTTTTAAAGTGACAACTTTGTTCTAACAGAGGTCTTTTGCAGCAGATTTTCCCAGTGCAATACGTCGTCTGATTTCTTGACTGCTGTTTCAGTGGGCACTGATTGTGGATCCAAGTAAAATGAAATTCCTGACAAGTTCAATCTTTTCTCCATTTATCATATTATATTGCTTACTGGACCAGTTGTGAAGGTTTTTGTTTCCTTCATTTTGAGTTGCAATCCATACTGAAGGCTGGTTTCTTTGAACTTCATCAGTAAGTGATACAAGTCTTCTGCATTTTCAGCAAAGCAAGGTTGTGTCATCTGCATATTGCAGGTTGTTAATGAGTTTTCCTCCAAACCTGATGCTGAGCTCTTCTTCATATAGTCCAGCTTCTTGGATTATTTGCTCGGCATACAGATTGCTCAAATAATT
This sequence comes from Orycteropus afer afer, assembly GCF_000298275.1. Lineage (NCBI taxonomy): Eukaryota > Metazoa > Chordata > Mammalia > Tubulidentata > Orycteropodidae > Orycteropus > Orycteropus afer. The sequence continues at coordinate 10,186,111 of NW_006921667.1, read as the reverse complement.
TCTTTTACAAAGAACAGCACAAAGCTGGTCCTGATGGGGTGGAGGTTAAAGACGTCCCAAATGTCCAACATTTCCAAACTGCTGTAGCAATCCATCATCTCTAATATCAACTCCTCCTCTGCCCCTCCTTACTCTCCTTCCCATCTTAGGGTTCCATATATCACTGTAACTTCCCACAGAACTCATAAACTGCCAAAGAAATGGCTCACATGATGGTGGATGCTGGGAGGCTGACAAGTCCCAAATCTGTGGGTCAGGCAAAGGTATGGAGTATTCTCACTCATGTGGTTGCAGGGGCTGGTGAACCAAAGTCAGCAGGTCAGATGTCTGGCCCCTGTCTCAAGTTCAAATGCAGGATCTGGAGCAAGAGAGAGTGAACTTTGCAAGCACATTCACATATATACACTCAAGAAAACTAAGGGTGGTGATTTGAGTCACACCCTCCAGCAAGGCAGGACTCAAGATACATCCCACTGTAAATAAGCATTAAAAAATAATAAATAATAATAAAAAAAAACCTAATTGCTATTGAGTCGATTCCAACTCCTAGCAACCCTTGTTGGGTCTCCAAGGCTGCAAATCTTTTATGGAAGCAAACTGCCTCATCTATCTTCTGTGGAGTGGCTGGTAGGTTCAAACCACTAACCCTTTGGTTAACAGCCAAATGCCTTAATCACTGTATCACCAGAGCTCTTTAAAAGCTAGGATTTACAAAACATCAGGAAATGGAGGACTATGGCTAGAAGGACCATATTAAACAATTTACTTCACTGTACAAATTAAATAAGTATGGTGAGAAGATTCAACCCTGATGCACAACTGTACTGCTTTGAAACCATGCAGTATCCCCTTGTTCTGTTTGAACAACTGCCTCTTGGTCTATGTACAGGTTCCTCATGAGCACAATTAAATGTTCTGGAATTCCCACTCTTCTCAAAGTTATCCATAATTTGTTATGATTCACACAGTCAAATGTCCTTCATAGTCAATAAAACACAGGTAAACATCTTTCTGGTATTCTTTTCTTTCAGCCAAGATCTATCTGACATTAGCAATGATATGCCTCATTCCATATCCTCTTCTAAATCCACCTTGAATTTCTGGTGTCAAAGTACTGCTGCAACCACTTTTGAATTATCATCAGCAGAATTTTACTTGCATGTGATATTAATGATATTGTTTGATAATTTTCGTATTCTGTTGGATGATCTTCCTTTGGAATGGGCACAAATATAGATCTCTTCCAGTCAGTTGGCCAGGCAGTTGTCTTCCAAATTTCTTGGCATAAATGAGTGTTGTTTTGATTTGGTAACCATCATTATTGTTAGGTGTAGCCCCATCAGCTCCGACCCATAACAACCCTATATAAAACAGAATGAAACTGCCTGGTCCTGTGCCCAGTCTCACAATACTAGCTATATCTAAGCCCATCATTGCAGCCACTGTGTCAATCTATCTCATTGAGGGTCTTCCCCTTTTTCACTGACCCTCCACTTTACCAAGCATGATATCCTTCTCCAGGGAATGGTTCTTTCTGACAACATGACCAAAGTAAGTGAGACAAAGTCTAGCCATTCTGGCTTCCAAGGAGCAGTCTGGCTGTATTTCTTCCAGAATAGATTTGTTCATTCTTCTTGCAGTCCATGGTACTTTTAGTATTCTTCACCAACACCACAACTCAAAGGCAACACTCTTCTTTGGTCTCCTTTATTCATTGTCTAACTTTCACATGCATTTTAGGCTATTGAAAATATCACGGCTTGGGCTAGGTCTTTAAAGAGGCATTTTTGCTCTTCAGCACTTTAAGGAGGTCCTTTGCAGCAGATTTGCCCACTATAATATGATGTCTGATTTCTTGACTGCTGCCTCTGTTGGTGTTGATTATTGGATTAGAGAGTTGGAAATCAAAACAACAATGAGATATTATCTCCCCCATCATTAATGACAATGTTATTTAAAAAAGAAAAAAGAAAAGCACAAATGCTGGTAAGGTTGTGGAGAAACTGGAACCCTCATACATACCTGTTATGACTGTAGAATTGTACAACTACTATGGAAAGTGGTTTGGCTCTTCCTAAAGAAGTTAGAAATAGAAGTACCATATGATCCATGAATATATCCTTGAGAAATAAGACTTGTGACATGAACAGACATATGTACACTCATGTTCATTGCAGCATTATTCATAATAGCAAAAAGATGGAAACAACCAAAGTGCCCATCCAAAGAAGAATGGACAAACTATGGTATGTATACACAATTGAATACTATGCAACATTAAAGAATAATGATGAATCTGAAAAACACTTCATGACATGGATGAACCTAGAGGACATTATGCTGAATGAAATTAGTCAATCATGAAAGGACAAATATCATATAAGACCACAACTGTAAAAAGTCAAGAAAAAGTTTACACACAGAAAAAATCCTTCTTTGAAGTTTACCAAAGGAGAAAGGAGGGTAAATTACTAACTAGAATATTAACTTGGGTGAAGAGAAAGACAATATACAGTAAAGGAGTTGTCAGCACAAAATGATCAAAGCAATGGAAGACACAGGGAGGAGCACAATAGTTAAAGGCAAAAAAGATTAATACTATTACATACACAATACTGCAATAATAGTAATAACAGTAATCTATGAATGGTTACATAGATAGACACTCAAGATGAACAAGAGTGGGAAGTTGAATGGGACTACACCCACCCAAAATCCACAAATATATACAGGTTTGACAGAGGATATCCCCACATATGTATTTATATGCATTACAAATATACCCATGAATGTAGTAGAGCATAAAGGGGGGAAAATTATGAAAATATCTTAGTCATAACCAAACACCTTGAGGGAATGAGTCTCTGGGCATAAGGGCTCAGAACCATAGTCTCGGGGGACACTAAGGTCAATTGGTATAACGTAGTCCACAAGGACAATGTTCTACATACTACTTTGATGGTTAGTTACTTGGGTCTTATAAACTTTTGAGCAGCTATCTAAGGTGCAACTATTGGTTAATCCTCATCCAGAGCAAAGAAAAGTGAAGAAAATCAAAGACACAAGGAAATAACTAGTCCAAAGGAATAATGGACCATGAAATTGCCAGCCTCTATGGCCCTATGTCCAGTCTATGACCCTGTGTCCAGAGGAACTAGATGGTGCCTGGCAACCATTGCTAACTTCTCTGAAATGTATCCCAATAGGAGGTTCTGGATATAGTGAGAAAAATGTAGAACAAAATTTAAAATCATTAAACAGCCTAGGCTTACAGGTCTGAAGAAGACTAGTGGGACCCCTCAGACTATGGCCCTTAAACACCCTTCAGCCAGGAACTGAATTCAACTCCTCTGGTTTGACTTTTAGCCAAATGATAAGTTAGGCCTATAAAGTGAACAGTGATACCAGGAGGGTATGCATGCACTATTAGAACAATCCACTGTACAAAATCAAGAGGGTACCATTTTTCCCAGGAATAGGGCCAAGAACATGGAAGGGGATGAGAAGAAAGGACTAAAGGGAAGAGGTGGCCACAGGGAGGAAATGGGAAGAGTTCTGTTGTGCCAACCACTCAGGAAAGGATCAAATCTAGAGATCTTGGGTAGAGTGAGAGGAAAAACATGGAACAAAACCCACAAACTCAATAATGACCAGAATTACTGGTCAGATGAAATCTGATGAGACTCCCAATACGATGGCCCTGGAATACATTCTGCATCTGGAATAAAACACACCCCCAGGGGCTAGCTCTCAGCCCAAGAATTAACAAGATGTATATGCAGACCACTCAACCCAGGATGACAAACCCACATACTCTATGGTAATACATCCCTTAGAGCAATAGACCACGGGGCACCAGAGAACCAACATTCAAATTGAGGAAATGCAGGACAAACAGGATTGCATAAATATGAGGGGCAAAGGGGAAAGGTTACAGGCTAAGGAGGGGAGGAGATTGGGTTAGGGTTAGGCATGGTAAATGGGGAGTGAAACTAAATGTACACATAACATTGAATGTAAAACAAGCTCTTACAATAAATAATGATAATAATAAACTCAATTAAAAAAAAGAGTGCTGTTGCATTGTGAGAACTGCAGTAAATGTCACAAAACAGAATGTGTATGGATTGTTAACTGGAAAAACAATTTGCTCTGTAGACTTTCACCCAACTCACAATAAAAAATTAAATAAAAAGATAATGAAACAGGGAGGAACTGGGAAGACAGCTATTATATTATGGGGATTGCAATCAATGTCATGAAACAAAATGTGTGTGAACTATTGAGTGGAAAATGAATTTGGTATGTAAACTTTCACCCAAATCACAATTTAAAAAGAAAGAAATGAAGAAAAGAAAGGAAATGAAATTTAACAACAACAAAAAAAGCCAGGGACCAGATGGCTTCACTGGGGAATTTTACTGAACATTCAGAGAAGAATTGACACCAATTGTACTCAAACTCTTTAACAACACAGAAAAGGAAGGAATATTTCCTAATTCATTCTATGAACCCAGTATCACCTTGATAACAAAAGCAGGCAAAGACATCATTAAAAAAAAAAGAAAGAAAGAAAATTACAGACTATTATCTATCATGAATATAGATGCAAAAATTATCAACAAAATTCTATCCAGCAGAATTCAACAACATATCAAAAAAAGTCATGTACCATGATCAAGTGGAATTCATACTAGGAATGGCAGGGATGGAGGGTCAACATTAGAAAATTAATCAATGTAATTCACCACATAAACAAAACAAAGGAAAAGAACCACATGATCATCTCAATTGATGCAGAAAAGACATTTGATAAAATCCACCACCCTTTCCTGATTTAAAAAAAAAAAAAAAAACTCTCAGCAAAATAGGAATAGAAGGGAAATTTCTCATCAGTATAATTAAGGACATATAAGTAAAACCAATAGCCAACATTATTCTCAATGTAGAAAGACTGAGACCCTTCCCCTTGAAGACAAGAATAAGATAAATATACTAATTATTATCACTCTTATTCAATATTGTACTGAAAGTCATAAGCAGACCAATAAGGCAAGAAAAAGAAATAAAGAGTATTCAAATCAGAAAAGAAGTAAAACTATCTCTATTCACAGATAACATGATCCTATTCATAGAAAACTCTAAAGATTCCACAAAAAAACTTGGGTCTAATAGAAGAATTCATCAGTGTTACAGGATACAAGCTCAATATGCAAAAATCAGTTGGGTTCCTTTACACCAACAAGGAATATTCCCAGAAAGGAAATCAGGGGGGAAAATTTGCAATAGCTTCAAAAATGATAACAATACCTAAGAATTAACCGAACCAGACTTATACAATGAAAATTACAAAACATTTCTACAAGGGACTAAAAGAGACCTACATAAGTGGAAAGATACTCCATTCCCATGGATTGGAAGACTTAATTTAGTGAAAATGTCAGTACTTGTAAATGTTAATACTATCAAAGACAAACTACAAATACAATGCAACTGTGACACAAATCCCAACAACATTCTTTACTAAAATGGAAAACCTAATGACCAACTTTACATAGAAAGGGAAGAGGTCCCAAATAGCCAAAGAAATATTGAGGAAGAAGAGCAAAGTAGCAGACCTCACATTCCCTGATCTCAAAACATACTATGTAGCTACAGTAATCAAAACAGCCTGGTACTAGTTCAATGATAGACACATATATCAGTGTAATAGAATTGAAAACTCAAAAGTAAATCCATCCATTTATGGATGAATGAACTTCAATTAGGTGTCAAAATCCATCCAATGGGGGAAGAAACAGTCTCTTTAACAAATTGTGCTCATGAAATTGGATACCCTGTTGTAGAAAAATGAAAAAGGACTCATCACACCATACACAAAAATGAACTCAAAATGGACCAAAGATCTAAATGTTAAACTGAAAATTATAAAGTTCCTGGAAGAAAAGATAGGGAGAAAACTATGGGACCTAATTTTTTAAAAGGCTAAAAAACATAACTACAAAGGCAGAAGCAGCAGAAGAGATTTCATAAAAATTAAAAATTTATGCTCATCAAAAAAATTTATCTGATCTGGGACCTGTGTTAAGGGTCCTAGCATCCTGCTCGTGCTAAACAAGGACTAGTCTGATCCATGGAGAAGACATGAGAGCAGTATGCTAGAAGTTCCAAAGCAAGCAGGAACACAGTGACACCTCTAAGCACTGCCCCTAGCCTTCCCAAAACAAAATATTGGTGCCCTAATGGCCATCTAAGATATGACTATTGGTCTGTACTCACCCAGAGCAAAAGAGAAAGAAGGAAACCAAAAACTCAAAGAAGAAACCAATATACAGGACTAATAGCTCACACAGCACTAAGCCTCATCTATCCTGAGAGCAGAATAACTAGATGGTGCCCAGCTACCACTAACAACCATTTTAACTGAGGACAAAATAGTTGGTCCCAGATAGAATGAGAGAAAAATGCAGAGTAAATATCAAATTCCTAAAAAAAGGCCAGACTTACTGGACTGTAGAGACTAGAGGTTCCCCTGAGACTACTACCTTTTAACTTTGGAACGGAATCCACTTCTGGAGGTAACCTTTCAGTCAAATAATAGATTGACTCATAAAATAAATAATATCACATAAAAAAAAAAAAAACCCACAAAACCTTTATATAAAGAGAAGACTACGGGCAAGACGGCAGAATAGCAAACAAGCTACACAGACCCTCTGCAAAAAAGCAATGAGAAAAGAATTGAAACTGATACAGAACATGATCCTAGAACCCTGAGCTTTGAAGGGAAGGATAAAGAAGTGAATTGAATACCAACTAGTAGAAGAACCTGAATGAAAACAGTGAGTAAGGAGACAAACAGAGCTGGAAACTGCCATCTATCTCAGGGTGCAGCCATCTTGAATATTTGCAAGTGTTATCCTGGTAGCAACTTAAGAATTGACTCTGTTCACTGAGGACTGCACTGGTGCCTGACAACTAGAAAGGAAAACAGCAAAGAAGGAAACAAACAGAGCTGTGGACTGCCCGCTGTCCTGAGGGCACAATCACTTTGAATATTTGCAAGCAGTGTGGCCATTTTTAATATATGCAAGTGAAGTTCTGACTTGGGCAGTGACCTAAGAATAGGCTACACTGGCCAAGAGCAACATGGGCAACCACACTGGAGGCTGACAACTAGAGAGGTGTGATATTCCCCTTGTTACTCTTATGCCCCACACCCTCTTCGTGAACAGAGGTGTGGCCATCCCCTACCTCCACCTGAATTCTTGACCAGCAGGAATTTCATCCCACTCTGTGCCCTGACAGAGCCTGGGTGCCCTGCCTCATCCCCCACAGTTTTGTTTTTGTTGCTTGTTTTAAAATTATTCTTTTTCTCTTCCTCCTGTCTTCCTTTTTATTTACTTATTTTTCTTTTTCTGTTCTCTAGTTCTTGTCTTTCTTTTTTTTTTTTTCATTTTGGTTTTTCCCATCTCTTATTTTTCCTCTTTTTTTTTTTTTTTACTATTCTTTTACTCTTGATTTTTTCTCTCATTTCTCCCTCCCCAGATATTCGTTTTTTTCTCTTTATGTTTCTTTTTGTCTTTGTAAAATATATTTTAAAAATTGTTCTTCTCATTTATTGCCTTTCTTTTTCTTTTCTTTTTATTTGTGATTGTTCTTCTTTGTTTATGCAGTTTGAGGTTTTTGTTCTCTTGTTTTTATTTATTTGTATTCATGGTGATTTTAAAATTTAATTTTGTTGTTGTTGTCTAATTGAGTAGCAGACAGCAACTGTTCCCACACAACCCAACCATACCTGCACCTCCTGCAGCCACATTCACTGAGTGAGGGGCACCACTTGCTTTTTCACCAACTGACTAATGACAGATGATGACCTATGCCAGCTCAGCTCACCTTCAATTGCTCTTTACTAACAGATAACAGATATCTGTGCATACACTCTCATTCTCTATCTCACCCATTGGGAGACAAGTGGTAAGTACCTAAGTGCTATCAACTAGTGTAGTCTAGAGCAAAAGAGAAAGAAGGAAACCAAAAACTCAAAGAAAAAAACAATACACAGGACTAATAGCTGCCTGAGATAGCCGGCAGTTTGCAGCTCTGTTTGTCTCCTTACTCACACAGTACCCTGCTTGCAAAGATATATCAAAACAAAATAAAAGAAGAAAAAAAAATCTTGGGCAAATCACACCAAGATACAACCACAAATAAACATAAATACAACAACATCACAATGTCTCAGAGACAAATGACCATCCCAGTCCAAACAAAGAAGCAAGATAAAGTAGTAAAAACAAGTGACCAGAACCAGAAAATATCCCCAAGGAAGAAGCAGCATTGGAATTCTCTGATAAGGAATTCAAAAGAATCATATTTAGGTACATTGAATGGATTGAGAGGTAGATCAAGGAAGACGCTGATAAGATCAAGGAAAACATTGACAAAATTAAGGAAAACCCAGAAAAAAAAAAACACTCTAGAACAATTTAGGAAAACAGTACAAGAACAAATTGACAAAATAAACACAAAATTAGAAATGATACAAAAACACCAAATAAATCCAGATGATTAATACTAAATTTTCAGAAATAGATAACACATTGAATGGGCAAAGTAGTAGAATTGAATCAAGGGAAGATAAAATTAATGAGATTGAAGACGAATACCTCCTCAATACTACTTTGTTAAGGGATCAATCAGAAAAAAAGATCAAATCAAAATGAAGAAAGCCTAAGATTCATGTGGGATACCATCAAGAGGTATAATTGGAATTCCAGAACAGGAAGAGACAAATAAAACCACAGAGAAAATTGTTGAAGATGTGTTGGAAGAGAATTTCTCTAATATTATGAAAGACAAGACTATATCCATTCAGGAAGTTCAATGAACCCCAAACAGGACAGACCCCAAAAGAAAATCACTAAGATATATCATAATCAAACTCACCAAAACCAAAGACAAAGAAAGAACCCTGAAAGCAGCATGAGAAAAATGAAAAGTTACCTACAAAAGGCAACTAATAAGACTAAGCTCTGATTTCTCAGCAAAAACCATGCAGGCAAGAAGACAATAGGATGATAAATATAAATCTCAGAAAGAAAAAACATCTCCAACCAAGAATTACATACCCAGCAAAACTGTCCCTCAAATATGATGATGAAAATAGGATATTCCAGATAAGCAGAAATAAAGGGAATTTATTACAACCAGACCAACCTTACAAGAGATACTAAAGAGAGTCCTTCAGACAGAGAACCAATAACAGCAAACACTAATAAATGATTAATACACATGATGATATAACTCAGAAACCAACAGAGTTACGGAAGTTTCCAAGAGAAAATTAACTTACAAGACTGTAAACAGGAACCAGAAACATCAATTAGTAAATGAGGACAACTAGAAACCAAAGAGAGGGAATAAATAGTGTTGGTATAGAACATCCAAATGGTGAGGAAGTCAAGATAATTGCAAGATAGACAGACTGTTCTAAACTTGGGAAGAAAATATAAATCATGGCGTAACTTAAAAGAAAAATGACAAACTTCACATCAAAATGAAAAAGAGGAGAGGCAAAAATATTTATCAAATACTAAAACAGTAGCAATGAAGGAAATGATAACACAATTCATATACAAAATAAGCTCAGCACAGAAAATTATATGGAACAAAGAAATCAGCAACATCATGAAAAAACATATAACAAAACGACATCAATAAATTCATACTTGTCTAGCCACTCCTCGGAAGGAAGGTTGGGCAATCCTACTTCCGTAGTGATACTGCCTCGGAAACCCAAGGAGGGGTCGCTATGAGTTGGGGCCAACTCGACGGCAAACAACAACAACAACATAATGAAACTGAACATAAATAGATTAAATGCACTACTCAAGAGACTCAGAGTTGCAGAATGGATAAGAAAACATGACCCCATCAATATGCTGTCTACAAGAAACTCATCTTAGATACAAAGACAAAAATAGACTAAAAATCAATAGTTGGAAAAAGACATATCAGGCAAATGGCAATCAAAAAAGAGCAGGAGTGACAATATTAATTTCCGATAAAATGACTTTAAGACAAAAGCTACCATTGTTGTTGTTGTTAGGTGCTGTTGAGTTGGCTCTGACTCATAGTGACCCCATGCACAACAGAATGAAACACTGCCTGGTTCTGTGCTAGGCTTACATCCTTGCTATACCTGAGCCCATTGTTGCAGCCACTGTGTCAATCCATCTCATTGAAGGTCTTCCCCTTTTTTGTTGACCTTTCACTTTACCAAGCATGTTATCTTTCTCCAAGGAATGGTCCCTTCTGACAACCTGACTAAAGTAGGTCAGATGAAGTCTGGCCATTCTTGTTTCCAAGGAACATTATAAAGACATTACATAATGATTAAAGTCAATTGAACAAGAGGACATAAAAAATAGATATTTACACACAATGAAAGAGTCCCAAAAAACATAAATGAGACTTTAACTGAATTGAAAAGACAAATAGATAACTCCACAATAATAGCAGGAGACTTTAATACATCACTTTCAATAAAAGACAGAACAACTGGAAAGAAATCAACAAAGATGCAGAAGAACTAAACAATGCAATCCACCAACTTGACCTTACAGATATCTACAGAGCACTTCACCCAACAAGAGCACAATATACATTCTTTTCCAGTGCATACGGAACATTCTCCAGGATAGACCATGTTAGGCCACAAAGCAAGCCTCAATAATTTTTAAAATATTGAAATACTACAAAGCATCTTCTCAGATCACAGTGCCATAAAATTAGAAATCAACATTAGGAAGGCCAATGGAAAAAGAGCAAACACATGGAAATTGAATAACACCTTTCTTAAAAATGACTGGGTAACAGAAGAAATAAAAAAAAATGAAATTAAAAGATTCCTTGAATCAAATGAGAATAAAAACACAACATACAAAAATCTCTGGGACACAGCAAAAACAGTGATCAGAGACCAGTTTATAGCAATAGATGGACGCATCAAAAAAGAAGAAAGAGCCAAAATCAATACCTTAACCCAATATCTCCAACAATTAGAAAAAGAGCAGTAAAAAAAGCCTATGGTCACCAGAAGAAAAGGAATAATAAAGATTCAAGCAGAAATGAATGAAACAGAACATAGACAATAGAAAAGATCAACAAGACTAGAAGTTGGTTCTTTGAAAAGATTAATAAAATTGACAAACCACTGGCAAACTTAACAAAGGAAAAGAAGGAGAAGATGCAAATAACATGAATAACAAATGAAATGGGCAATGTTACAACAGAACCAACAGAAATAAAAAGAATAATACCAGGATACTAGGAAGAACTGTACTCCAACAAATTTGAAAACCTAGAAGAAATGGACAGATTTCTAGAAACACACTACTTATCTAAATGAACACAGTTTGAAGTAGAAAATTTGAATAGCCCCATATCAAAATAAGAAATTGAACAGGTCATAAAAAAATTACCAACCATAAAAAGTCCTAGCCCAGATGGTTTCACTGGAGAATCCTATCAATCATTCAGGGAACAGATGACAGCAATCCTACTCAAACTACTCCAGAACATAAAAAAGGATGGAATCCCCCCAAATTCATTTTATGAAGTAAGCATAACCCTGATACCAAAACCAGGCAAAGACATCACTAGAAAGGAAAACTACAGACCAATATCCCTCACAAGTATAGAAGCAAAAATCTTCAACAAAATCCTAAATAGACTCCAACAACATATCAAAAATATAATACATCATGACAAAGTGGGATTCATACTAGATATACAAGGATGGCTCAACATCAGAAAAACAATCAGTGCAAACCATCATGTAAGTAAAATAAAGGAAAAAGAATTAAATGAGCTCTGGTAGCCTAGTGCTGAAGGCACTTGACTGCTAACCCAAATGCTGATGGTTTAAACCCACCAGCCACTCCTCAGAAGGAAGGTTGGGCAATCTACTTCCGTAGTGATACTGCCTTGGAAACCCAAGGAGGGGTCACTATGAGTCGGGTCTGACTCTACAGCACATAACAACAACAACAACAAATCATTAGATGCAGAAAAGGCATTGATAAAATCCATCACCCATTCCTGATTTAAAAACAAACAAACAAACAAAACTCCGAGAATAATAGGAATAGAAGGGAAATTCCTCAACATAATAAGGGTCATATATACAAAACCAATTGTCAACATTATTCTCAATGAAGACAGACACCATTCCCCTTGCAAATGGGAACCAGGCAAGGATGCCCTCTATCTCTACTTCTATTCAGCATTGTATTGGAAGTCCTAGCCAGGACAATAAGGCAAGAAAGGAAAATGAAAGGCATCCAAATTGGTAAGGAAGAAGTCAAGCTATCCCTGTTTGCAGATTATATTATCCTATACACAGAAAACCCAAGAGACTCAGCAAGAAAACTACTGAAACTTATTGAAAATTCTTAAGAATAGTGGCAGGATATAAGATCAACATACAAAAATCACTTGGATTCCTCTACACCAGCAAGGAAGTCTCTGAAAAGGAAATAAGGATGTCAATACCGTTTACTATAATAGCTGCCAAAAAGATAAGATACTTGGGAATAAGTCTTGCCAAGAACACAAAAGACATACAAAGAAAACTACAAAACACTACTTCAAGAAACTACAAGAAATCTACATAAATGGAAGAACATACCATCTTCATGCATAGGAAGATTGAATATTGTGAAAATGCCAATACTACCCAAAGCAACCTATACATTAAATGCAATCCCAATCAAGATTCCATCAACATCCTTTTTTTTTTTTTACATGAGTCAATGCATTTTTGTTTCTTTCTTTCTTTTTTTTTTTTTTTTGCAGTGTTCCCTCCCCTCCCTTCCCACCCCTGGCAACCAACCAACAGAGTTTCCCTCCATATATAAATCTTTCCTTGACCCTTCACAACAATGAACTAATACTATATTTGTCCTTCTGTGATTGACTTATTTCACTCAGCATAATGTCCTCCAAGTTCATCCA
>NW_006921667.1:10155200-10167831 GCF_000298275.1 Orycteropus afer afer | reverse complement strand
TGCTCCCGAAGACCTGGTCCCTCTCGGTAGGGTAACAAGGGAACGTGTTCAGTGCAGATCAGTGAGTAAGCACAAGCCCGCCTTGTTTCAGTGCCTATAATTAAACATTAGACATTAGAGAGATGCAAATCAAAACAACAATGAGGTACCATCTCACCCCAGCATTAATAGCAAAGCTCAATAAGACAGAAAATAACAAATGCTGGCAAGGATGTGAATACACTGCTGGTGGGCCTGTGAAAATCTGTATGGCTATTCTTTCAAAAGTTGGAAATAGAAATATCATTTAATCTATCAATCCCATTAAAAAGCTAAAAAAACTTGACTGCCGTCTAGTCGGATCTGACTCATAGTGACCCCTCCTTGGGTTTCCAAGGCAGTATCACTACAGAAGTAGATTGCCCAACCTTCCTTCTGAAGAGTGGCTGGTGGTTTGAACCACCAGCCTTCTGGTTAGCAGTCAAGTGCTTTAGGCACTATGCCACCAGAGCTCCCATCAATCCCATTACTAGGTATATATCCTAAAGAAGTGAGATGCAGAACACAAATAGTTATATACACACCCATGTTCATCGCAGCACTATTCACAATAGCAAAGAGATGGAAACAATCTAAATGCCCATCAACAGAATAATGGGATAACCAAAATGTGGTACATACACACAATGGGATACTATGCAACCCTAAAGAATAATGTAGAATCTGCAAAACACTGCATAATGTGAATGAACTTGGAGGACATTATGCTGAGTGAAATAAGTCAATCACAGAAGGACATGTATTGTATTACTCCACTACTATAAAAAGTCAAGGAAAGATTTAAGTATGGAAGGGAACTTTCTTTGTTGGTTACCAGGGAGGACAGAGAATGGGAGGGGAGGGGAGGGAAATTCCTAGATAGGTTGGGGGAAAATTATGTATGTATATGTATATATATATCCACATATATCAAAGATTATTAGTGTTAGCAGGAGTAGGAAGGAGGGGGAAAGCTTGGTTTATGCTAATGGTGGTGGAATATTTTGCCAAAGTATAGCAATAATGGTGGCACAACATGACAAATGTCATCAATGTCCCTAAGCTACAAATGTGGAAGTTGTTATGTTGGTAAATGTCTTATTGTGTATATTTTCACCACAATAAAAGTTAAAAAAAAAAAAAAAAAAGAAAGAAGAAGAAGAAAGAAACTTTATGAAAAGAATAAAAAGGCAACCTCCAGACTGGGAAACAATCTTGGGAAATGACATATCCAGTAAGGGTGTAACTGTCAATAAGTTAACAACAAAAAGACAAACAATCCAATTTAAAAATGGGCAAAGGGCATGAACAGACACTTCACCAAAGAGGTTGTTCAAGTGGCCAACAAACATATGAAAAGATGTTCTCTGTTATTAACCATTATAGTTATTGTTAGGTGCCATCAAGATGATTCTGATTCATAATGACCCCATGTGCAACAGAACAAAACACTGCCTAGTCCTGGGCTAACCTCACAATTGTTGGTATGTTTGAGCACATTGTTGCAGCCACTGTGTCAATCCATCTCATTGAGGGTCTTCCACATTTTCCCTGACTTTCTACTTTACCAAACATGATGTCTTTCTGCAAGGACTAGTCCCTCTTGACAACATGTCCAAAGTATTAGCCACTGAAAAAACTGAACACAATGCCGTCGAGTTGATTCGATTCATAATGACCCCTCCTTGGGTTTCTGAGGCAGCTCTGCTATGGAAGTAGATTGCCCAATCTTCTTTCTGAGGAGCGGCTGGTGGGTTTGAACCACCAGCCTTCTAGTTAGCAGTCAAATGCCTGAGTCACTATGCCACCAGAGCTCCTTATTAGCCACTAGGGATATGCAAGTCAAAACTATAATAAGATGTCATCTCACCCTGGCTAAAATGGCACTGATAAAAAAAAATCAGATAACAAATGTTGGTAAAGATATGGGGAGTTGGGAACCCTTCTCCACTGCTGATGGGACTATAAAATGGTACAACCACTATGGAAGATGATATGGCTCTTTCTCAAAAAATTAGAAATGCAACTACAGAAGAGTGTGTCTAGGGAAAACAGTATTTGTGGCAAGCATTGAAATTGCATGCTGTAGTGTAGTAAATTACTTAGTGTGGCTTTTCTACCCATAAGTCTTTGTAAACTCCAAGGTGGGGTTTGCTATGAGCAACTGAGGAGCTCCTGATTGCTAAAATTGTCCACCTGGAATATTTCTGTTGGAAGTGGCACAAAACAATGTTCTGGGAGGTTCCCCCTCTCTCTCAGGTGCTTAGAGTTCTGATGCTATGATTGGCTAGTTTGACCACTCTGCTAGGCTCAAAAGGAGGCCTCCTAGAGGCAGAACTCTCTCTGACTGCTGGTTGAGGAAGACATGCTGCTGAAAGAGACATGCACTCCTGAAAGAGACACGTGCTGCTGGGCAAGAGATACAAGAGACACACATTGCTGAGACACCAAGGGACATGCACTGCTGCAGGAGAGACTGTAAGAGACTTGACTGAGAGACAGTGGGCTGGGAGAGAGCCTGAGTGTTTTTTCCTGAACTTGAATTGTAGCCTGGTGCTTCCCCAATAAACCCCATAATCTGTGAGTTCTGCGTGGCCACTGCAGCTAATTATCAAACCCAGGAGAGAGGTGGTGGGTGCTTTGGGAGGAACGGTTGGTGAAAGGGCTGGAGGGAGGCAGCATGTATGGCCTTGCAGGAATAGGCCTTGGGTTATTGATGGTGACTGTGTCTTCCTTTTGTGGGGTTAGAAGAGGTCAGAATATGTGGCCTCCTTGCCCTTTTTGCACATGCCTATTCAAACATCTGATACTCATCTTTTAGATAGCTTTACCACGATACCAGCTCAAAAATGCAAGTCAAGCTTGTTAATCCTTTAACACATTATAGCACTAGATGAAAATTACAACTGCATCTTCTTTGCTTTCAGTGATGAAAATTGGTCTATAATGTGCTTGAAGTAGTTGTTTTTTTTTTTTTTTCCCCCAATTGCTTCTCTTTATACACTTAGCAGAACAAGATCACATAGTCTGCCTTATGGAGACTCTCAAATATGAAAGTATTAGTTTTAGCTTGTTGAATTATCTCTTATAGCTAGTGATGGAAACTACAGTGATTAATAGAAACTGCTCAGTGGGGCCCCCCTTCAAGTGGCACTCAGGGCATGAGCCATACCTGCCATACCTTAGATATGCCACTGAACTACAGGTAGTCCCTAACTTATGATGGGGTTCCATTCCAATGACTCCATCATAAGTCAGTTCTGATGTAAGTCAAGTATCTCATTTTCTTTTTTAGTTTTCATTATTATTGCTTTTTATTGTTAGTCTCTTTATAAATCTTATCTTTATTTGTCTTAGGGAGTTGTAAACATTACATTTAAACTTACAGATATATTTTAATACATACATTAAAAATACATAAAGACTTACTCTTCTGATAAAGAAGAGTTGGACAACATTGGCATTTTGTCAGTTGTGGAAATAACTACTCTTGTGGAAGGTTCTGGATTATCTGGATTATGCCTAGGAATGGGGATGGCATTTCTAGTCAGAAAATTAGTGAAGTTGTTTGTATGGTCCTTTTTTAATTCATATCCAGTAAATCTGCCTATCAACTTTAACAACGTAATCAGCATTTGGGTCCATATTTTTAAGTAACTCAAGCCCCTAATTTAGTTTAGAAAAAACTCCAGCCAATCCTTTCACTGTAAAATTTTTGACAACTTCTCTCCCTCTTCTGTCATGTCTAGTTCATCCTTGAATTGTTTTGGCAACTTTAACATCGGAACTTCTTGCTTCTCCAATTATACTCTCACTATGTAAGCCAAACCTGTATTCGAAGTAATGAAACCAGACCTTGCTGGCATTACTCATGGTAGTCTTCTCCTTGCTGTTCCTTCAGGGTTTTTTTTTTTTTTTTTTCTCTCTCCTAAAAAAAAAGGCTATGTGCTTTCATTTGAATTGTCAATAAACTCATAGGAATCCTCTTCTGGATTTGGTCTTCTATTCAAATCATTAACAGCTTTTCCATCTTGTGGATTTGTTCTTATATCTTCTTTGTTAAAATTGTCAATTTTATGTCAATCACTCCTTTATCTGCCTCCGAAATCCTATTTTTATCCTTAATAATTGTTGAGACAGTCAAATAAGACAGTTCTTTCTCACATGATATTTCACAGACTTTCTTTCTATTATTATAGGCCTTAATTATCTTCATCTTTGCATCCATGTCTAGAGCCTTCCTCACCTTCCTTTGTAGATAAGAACTTTCAGTGGCATGACTTCTTTTGCTAACTGTATTGTTAGGAGTACAAGCAGTGCAGATGTTACAGCTACAGAAATTTGAACAATTTGGCTTCAAATTAATATTTGATGCTTCTATGGTACAAAATATCGAATAAGATCATGCTATAAGCCTTTCCTACAATGAAGTTAGCATCAGTGTCATAACAATGAAATTAGCATCATAATAGCTGTTGGACATGTGTGCAGTTCAGTTGTCATGTGTTATTAGAGCTGAACATTGTCCAACTTTCTGCTCATTACAATTCCCAGTAGCAACATCAACTTCATTGTAGACTAGGCCATATGTCAGTGTTTTGAATAGTAAATCATAAAATTGAACATCTGTGAGTGAAGGTCTGAGAATGATAACATCAGTAAATTATGCACTGCAACACTGTATGTATTATATATTATTAATGATAAAATGTACAAAAATCGTCTTAAGTGTAATTTGTTCTAACTCAAATATGTCATAAATCAGAAACCACCTGCACCTTATGATCCAGCAATCCAATTTCTAGATATATACTATGGAGACAAATTGAAGAGGAATGGCATGCCATTCATCCTCACAAAAAAATGTTTCAATATCTATCCTGAAATACAATGCTGTCAGTGATAGGATAATATCCATATGCTTATAAGGAAGACCAGGTAATACTACTATTACTCAAATTTATGCACCAACCATCAAAGCCAAAAATGAGAAAATTAAAGATTTTTACCAACTTCTGTTGTCTGAAATTGACCAAACATGTAATCAAGGTGTGTTGATTATTGCTGGTGATTAGAACACAAAAGTTGGAAACAAAGAAGAATCACCAGTAGTTGGAAAATATGGCCTTGATAATAAAAATGATGCTGGAGATCATATGACAGAATTTTGCATGATCAACGACTTGTTCATTGCAAATATCTTTTTTCAACAACATAAACAGCAGCTATACATGTGGACTTTGCCAGATAGAATATACAGGAATCAGAGCTCTGGTAGCATAGTGCCTAAGGCACTTGACTGCTAACCAGAAGGCTGGAGGTTCAAACCCACCAGCCACTCCTCGGAAGGAAGGTTGGGCAATCCTACTTCCGTAGTGATACTGCCTCGGAAACCCAAGGAGGGGTCGCTATGAGTCGGGGCCGACTCGACAGCAAATAACAACAACAACAACAACATCTGTGGAAAGATGAGATGAGAAGCTCATTATCTTCAGCCAAAACAAGGCCAGGAACAATATAGTACGTAAAAATCTTGTTCTACATCCTTCTTTGGTGAGTAGCAACTGAGGTCTTAAAAGCTTTTGAGTGGCCATCTAAGATGCAACTATTGGTCTCTTCTCACATGAACAAACAAGAGTGAAGAAAATCAAAGTCATCTGGAAACAATTGGTCCAAAGATAAGATGGACCACGAGGACCTTGGCCTTCACAACATTGAGACCAGAAGAAGTAAATGGTTCCTGGCTACCAATGTCAACCACTTGGAAAGGGATCAAAATTGGAGATCCTGGATAGAGTAGGAGTGTTTTGGTTACCTAGTGCTGCTCTGACAGGAATAGACCACAAATGGAATGGCCTTAACAAACAGGAGTTTATTTTTACAATTTGGAGGCTTTAAGTCTAAGTTCAAAGTGCCAGGATCTAGGGGCTGGGCAAAAACCCCTTAACTTTGGGGTTCAGCTCTGCCTCCTGCTCCCAGCCCACTGGAGCTAGAGGCATCTTTTCACTCAGACAGCTGCTAGCTGCTAACTGACAAACCCAAGGATAACAAGTAAAAAGGCACAGTCCCAATATTACCAAACCACACGGCAGGCCATTAGTTTAATTCCATTTTAAGTCCCAAGGTCGGCAGAGCATGGCAGTGTGCTGAACAATGGCACAGCTACCTGCATACAGGGTCCAAACATGCTGTAAGCTAGAGACCATTCCCAAAACTGCTTTTTACATATGGGAAGCAGATCACATACCCAAAGCAGCTACTCAGCTGCTTGTGGTAGAGCCCACCATGGAGTTGATTGCCAGTCTCATCATGGGGAATAACTACCACCAGCTGCTCAGCCACTCAGCCCCAGCCAAGTTGACACACAAACATAACCACCACAAGGAGGGAAAAAGTGGAACAAAATTCAAAAACACAAAGATGACCAGAATTACTTGTTGAATAGAGACTGGTGGAACCCCCAAGACTATGGTCCCAGGTTACCCTTTGAGCATAGAAATGGACTTACTTCTCTGGATTGGCTCTCAGCCCAGCAGTGGAAAGACCTACATGCAGAACATCTACCCCAGGGCGATGCATCCACCTATTCTAGGAAGACGCACCCCCTTACATCAAACAGCCATGAGATACCAGAGAGACAGCATTCACATGAAGGGAAAGCTGGACAGACAGGAATGAACAGTTAAGAAAGGCACAGGGAAGTGGCAGTTATCGAGAGGGGAGGGGAGAAGAGTTTTTTTATGGTTGAGGATGGTAATCAGGGCTGTGAAATCAAATTTGATCTTTTAAAAAAATTTTTAAATAATAAATAGTTAAAATGGCAAAAAAGGTCAGGAGCTGACTGTGGAACAGACTATCAACTGCTCATGTACAAGTTCAAATTGAAGCTAAAGACAATTAAAACAAGTCTACAAAAGCCACAATATGACCTTGATTGTATCCCACCTGAATCTAGAGACCATCTAAAAAATACATTTGATGCATTGAACACCAATGACCAAAAACCAGACAAATTGTGGGATGACATCAAGAATATCACACATGAAGAAAGTAAAAGGTCATTAAAAAGACAGGAAAGTAAGAAAAGAACAAAATGGAGGTCAGAAGAGACTCTGCAACTTGCTCTTGAATGGAGAGTGTGTGTGTTGTGTGTGTTGGTGTGCTGTCGAGTCGGCCCCAAATCATAGCGACCCCTCCTTGGGTTTCCAAGGCGATATCATTACAGAAGTAGATTGCTTGACCTTCCTTCTGAGGAGTGGCTGGTGGGTTTGAACCACTAGCCTTCTGGTTAGCAGTCAAGTGCCTTAGGCACTATGCTACCAGAGCTCCTGAATGGAGAGTAGCTAAAGCAAATAGAAGAAATAAGATAAAAGAGCTAAACAAAAGATTTTAAACACCAGCTGGGGAAGACAAAGTCAATGCTAAGTGAAATAAATCAAGCACATAAAGACAAATATTCTATGATTCCACTTTTTAAAGAAGAATAGATATATAAGCACAAAATGATCAAGGCAGTAGAAGACACAGGAAAGAGCACAAGAGCTAAGAGCAACAAAGGTGAACACTATTATATACACAATTTAAATAAATAATTTTAAAAAATAGATATATACAAAGAGATCAAGTTCTTTGGTAGTTACTAGGGATTGGAGGGTATGTAGGAATCACTTTCCAGATCACAGATACTTGTTGTTTTGTTTTTTGGTAATGGGAAAAGTAGAATAGAATGTAGGTGCAATGAACAAAGTAAACAATGCCACTAAGCACACAAGAGAAAAGGATATGCAAAGAAGATGGCATATATAATTTTACAACACCATTGACAATAACCAAAAAATGAATGTATGATCACATATGTAGGTGTATGGACGTATGTTTATGGATAGGTACAGGTAGTACATAAGTGTGCACAGATAGAAATATCTGTATGTATGTGTGCATTCATATATGTGCATGCACACATACATATTCGTAGAGGACACAGTTAGAGAATCTTGTCAGATAGAACCAAACACCTTGTGAGATTGGTTTTCTGAGTTGAAAGGCTTAGGACCTTAGTCTCATGGGACAACTCAGTCAATTGGCATCACTAAGTCCATTTGTTTGATTTGTGAAGAGTTGTATGTTCCTTTATGTTCAGATTGATGTGCATTGGTGATTAAGTTTCCTGCTAACTGCCAATGGTAAATAGCATCAGTGTGTTTCCATGGGTGTAGGATAAACTTTTCAGGAGCTCTCAGTGGTTCAAAAGAAACTTGTGAGTTAGACTCTGAACTATAGGGCACTCACATATGGAATCCTCAAGAGTGAGCCAAGTTATTTCAAAAGTAGACATTAATTGTGTTTTACACTTGACCCATTTCTGTCCCAGTTTATTAACAATGTTCCTGTGTTTCAGTGGGAGTCCAACTGCTCCATTGCTCTCGTCATAGGGAAAAATTTAGAGCAGCATTTATATAGCTTTAGTATCCTCAGGGATGCTCCCTTGGAAGGTGGCAGTGTGACCACACCAATCAATATCACTCTGTAAAACTGTGTTTTTCACTGTCTGATGCAAGTTCTCCTTTATTTAGTGACACATGTTGATATTATTTTAAATTAATTATATTTGTGATTAAGTATAGTTATATCTCCATAAAACACTGTGTTTTGCTCTCTAGTCCATGTATTTTTTTCTTTATTGATATATGTTGAGAATATGTCCTTAAAATGATTCCAAACAAAAACACCAAACGCCCTGCCATTGAGTCAGATCTGACCATAGCAACCTCTCCTTGGGTTTCCGAGGCGGTAGCAGTACGGAAGTAGATTGCCCAACCTTCCTTCTGAGGAGTGGCTGGTGGGTATGAACCGCCAGCCTTCTGGTTAGCAGTCAAGTGCCTTAAGCACTATGTTACCAGAGCTCCCTTAAAATGATTATAGACGTAGTAAGATTGAGCAATTTCAGGGCTGATCAAGGAAAAAAATACCACTACCACAAGATGGCAGTATTGTTATTGTTAGTTACCATCCAGTCACTTCCCACTCTGGTGATCAACTTAGGGTAGAACAGCTGCATAGGGTGTCTTGGCTATAATCTTAATAGAAGCACATATCATCAAGCCTTTTCTTCTGTGGTACCACTGGGTAGCTTTGCACCACCAACCTTGAGGTTAACAGTCAAGCACACACCATTTGTAATACTTTGTTGTTGTTAGGTACTGTTGAGTAAGCTCTGTCTCATAGTGACCCTAAGTACAACAGAGCGAAACACTGCCTGGTCCTGCGTCATCCACACAATCATTGCCATGTTTGAGCCCAAAATTACAGGTACTGTGTCCATCCACCTTGTTGAAGGTCTTCCCCTTTTCTGCTGACCCTGTAATTTACCAAACATGATATATCCTTCTCCAAGAGTTGCCACCTTCTGAAGATGGAGGAATAGGCAGATAAGCGACACAGATCCTCTTCAACAAAGAAAAACCAATTGACAGAGATACAGAAGATAATCTTGGAGTCCTGAGCCTTGAAAGGAACTATACAGAAGTGGATTAGGCATCAACTAGTGGAAATACCTGAATGTAAACAGTGAGTGCAGAGATGATCGGAGCTGTGGACTGTCAGCTACTCTGACAGGACCAACAGCCTGAATATTTCCAAGTGGTGTTGGGACCTGAGAACTGACCTAAGATCAGTCCCGGTCACCAAGGGCTGCAGGGACAACTGCGTTGGTGGCCTATGACTAGGAAGGGAAGCAGCAAGGAGGGAGACAACCTGAGCTGTTGACTTTCCACTGTCTGGAGGGCACAGCCATTTTGATTATTTACACGCGACAGCCATTTTAGATATTTAAAGTGACCAAGTGCTGCTGGTGGGACTGTGGAAAGCAATATGGTGACTCCTTAGAAAGCTGGAATTGGAGGTACCATTTGACACAGCAACCCCATTACTAGGTATATATCCTAGAGAGGTGAAAGCCAGGATAGAAACAGATATATGCACACTCATGTTCATCGCAGCACTATTTACAATAGCAAAAAAGATGGAAACAACCTATGTGCCCATCAGCGGAAGAGTGGATGACCAAACCATGGTACACACACATAATGGAATGCTATGCAGCACTAAAGAATAATGTAGAGTTGCAAATACCACATAATATGGATGAAATTGGAGGACATTATGCTGAGTGAAATAAGTCAATCACAGAAGGACAAATATAGTATTAGTTCGTTGTTGTGGAGGGTCAAGGAAAGGTTTATATATGGAGGGAAACTTTCTTTGTTGGTTGCCAGGAGTGGGACGGGAGGGGAGGGAACACTGAAAAAAAAAATGCATTGATCCATGTCACTTTAGTTTTGTGTATTTCACTGTACACAAATTATATTTCAATAAAACGCTTTAAAAATTTTTTTAAAAAAAGAGTTAGTCCCTCCCTTCTGACAATACAACCAAAGTAGGGAGCTGAAGTCTGGCCATTCTGCTTCCAAGGAACATTCTGACTGTACTTTATCCAAGATGTTGTTGTTAGGTGCCATCGAGTCTTCTCCAACTCATAGTGACCTTATGCACGGCAGAACGAAACACTGCCCAGTCCTGTGCCAGCCTCACCATCCTTGCTATACCTTAGCCCATCAATGCAGCCACTGTGTCAATCCATCTCCAAGGTAGATTTGTTCATTCTTCTAGCAGTCCATTGTACATTCAATATTCTTGGCCAACATCACAATTCAAACCCATCAATTCTGTGATCTTCCTTATTCATTGTCCACCTTTCACATGCATGTGAAGCTATTGAAAAGACCATAGGTTGGGCTAGGCTCGCCTTAGTCTTCAAAGTGACATCTTTGCTCTTTGACACCTTAAAGAGGTCTTTTGCACAGATTTGTCCAGGGCAATATGTCATTTGATTTCTTGACTGCTGCTTCCATGTGCATTGACTGTGGATCCAAGTAAAATGAAATCCCTGCCAACTTCAATCTTTTCTCCATTTATCATGATGTTGCTTATTGGTCCAATTGTGGGGATTTTTGAGTTGTAACCCACACTGAAGGCTATAGTTGTTCATCTTCATCAGTAAGTGCTTCAAGTCTTCTTCTCTTTCAGCAAGCAAGGTTGTGGCATTTTCATATCAGAGGTTGTTAATGAATTTTCCTCCAATCCTGATGCCATGTTCTTCTTCACATAGTCCAGCTCCTCAGATTATTTGCTTATCATACAGATTGAATAAGTATGGTGAAAGGATACAACCCTGACACACACTTTTCCTGATTTTAAACCATGCAGTAGCCCCTTGTTCTGTTTGAACAACTGCCTTAGTTTATGTACAGGTTACTCTTGGGCACAATTAAGTGTTCTGGAATTCCCATTCATCACAATACTACCCATAATTTGTTATGATCCATGCAGTTGAAAGTCTTTGCAAACTCAATAAAACACAGGTAAACATCTTTCTGCTCTTCTTTGCCTTCAACCAAGATCCATCTGACGTCAGCAATGATATCCTTCATTCCATGCCCTCCTCTGAATCTGGTTTGAATTTCTGGCAGTTCCTTATTAATAGATATACTACTGCAACCATTTTTGAATTATAATCATCAAAATTTTACATGTGTGGGATATTAATGATATCGTAGCTGGCTGTCTTCCAAATTTCTTGGTGTAAATTAAGAGTGCCTCCAGTGCTGCATCCATTTGTTGAAACATATCAATGGGTAATCCATCAATTCCTGATGCCTTGTTTTTCACCACCTAAGGACCATATAAGGAGCTCTGGTGGTGTAGTGGTTGAAGCATTTGGCTACTAACCAAAAGGTTGCTGGTTCAAACCCACCAGCTGCTCCAAAGAAGAAAGATGGGGCAGTCTGCTTCCATAACGATTTCCAGCCTTGGAAACCCAATGAAGGTGGCTATGAGTTAGAATTGATTTGATGGCAGTGAGTTTGGTTTGGTTTGGAGGGACTGTATACTTAAGAATAGTAAGTAATATTGACATCTTAAGTATATTAAACTTTCCATTCTATGAACATGGAATGTCCATCCATTTATTTAGGCTTTTTAAAAATTTCTTTCATTATATTGCTGAATTCATTTACTAACTCTTAATAGCTTTCTTGTGGATTCTTTGGGATAATCTATCCATGGGATGATGTCATCTGTGGAAAGGAATAGTTTACTTCTTCTTTCTCTGCTTATATACACTTTTTTTTTCCCTCTTTCCCCTTACCTAATTGCCCTGGCTAGAACTTACAGTGTAACACTGAATAGCAGTGACAAGAGCAGGCATTCTTGTCTTATTCCTGATCATAAGGGAAAAACTCTCAGTCTTTTTCCATTGAGTGTGGTGCTAGCTGTAGGTTTTTCATGTAAGGCCTTTATCTGATGAAAAACTTTGACTTCTATCCCTAGCTTTTATATAAATAAATTCATATCTATAATTTAGTAACATTATTTGATTAAGACTGAAGACTGAGATATTTCAGAGGGGGAAGGAAAGGGTATAGGCATTCTTATTCTATGTAATGAACAACTCTTTTTTTTTTTTTTTTAAATTGTGATTTGGGTGAAAGTTTACAGAGCAAATTCACTTTCCATACAGCAGTTCACACACACGTTGTCTCATGACATTGACTAC
>NW_006921667.1:10154193-10154805 GCF_000298275.1 Orycteropus afer afer | reverse complement strand
TTCCACATTGTTCTCCCTCTCTACCCAGGATCTCCTACATAGATCCCCCCTCTGAGTAGTTGACAGTGGTAGCCAGACACCATCTAGTTCTGGTCTCATAGCCATATATGCTGAGTATTGCACAGTGTACCAATCACAAGGACTAACTGTTTCCATGAATCTTTGGTTTTCTTCCTTCTTCTTTGCTCTGGACAAGGAGAGACCCGTCATTGCATCTAGATGACTGCTTCCAAGCTTTTAAGATCCCAGTTACTACTCGCCAAAGCAGGAGATAGAACAATGTTTTGTGTAGTATGTTATGCCAACTGAGCTTGATGTCTCTTGCAACTATAGTCCCAAGCCCACAGGTTCAACTATTTGCTCCCTCTGGGTAGCTGGCTGTGACCAAGAATTGACTACAAACTTGTCCCTTGTCAGCTCTACTATACCCCTGGAAATTCTTACAAAACATACAAATACACTTGTAGAACCATTGTCTTCTAATCCTATACACAGTTGTGGGTACACTCCCTGCTGCATGTTGTTGTTGTTAAGTGCTGTCGAGTCATTTCCGACTCATAGCAACCCCATGCACAGCAGAACGAAACACTGCCCGATCCCGCGCCAGCCCCA
>NW_006921667.1:10139118-10153468 GCF_000298275.1 Orycteropus afer afer | reverse complement strand
TATATACACAGAGAGAGAGAGAGAGAGAGAGAGAGATTTATCTTCGGAAAATGGCTCACACACTTATAGAAGCTGGCAAGTCCAAAGTTCCTGGATCAAATATCAAGCTGGAGGCTTTTCCTGACCCTTGCAGCCGCAGGGGCTGAGGAGCTCAGAGCTGGCAGGCAGTACATAGGCTGTTGACTCCAACAAATGATGAATCCAAGATCTCCAGGCCGAAGGTGGATTGTTCACTCATGGACAGTTGTAGGCAGCACAACAGAATCCTGATCCACAGAAGAATGTCTCCTCTCCCAGGATGTCCACAGATATACTGGAAGCAGGCCACAACCCTAGGGAAACTCCCTCTCAACAGATTGACTGCACAAAATATAGTCATCTGATCCTATCATGGGAACAACCACACCACAACAGCTCAAACCACACAGAATTGTGGTCCAGCCAAGTTGACACACAGCTCCAACTATCACATATACCTAGTAATTGAATGGTTGGATCAAATGGTATTTCTATTTCCAACTTTTGAAGGAATTGCCATACTGCTTTCCATAGTGGTCGTACCATTTTACAGTTCCACCAGCAGTGTTTGAAAGTCCCAATCTCACCACATCCTCGCCAGCATTTGTTATTTTCTGTCTTGTTGAACTTTGCTGCTAGTGCTGGGGCAAGATGGTATCTTATCATTGTTTTGATTTGCATCTCTCTAATGGCTAATGATTGTGAGCATTTTTTCATATGTTTGTTGGCTGCGTGAATATCCTCCTTGGTGAAGTGTCTATTCATGTTTTCTTTTTTAATTTCATTTTTTAATTGGATTGTTTGTCTTTTTATTATTGAGGTGTTGGAGTTTTCTATAAATCCTAGAGATAAGTCCCTTGTCAGACATGTCATTGCCAAATAATTCTTTCCCAATCTGTAGGTTCTCTTTTGACTCTTTTGGAGAAGTCCTTGGAAGCACATAAAAATTTAATTTTTATAAGGTCCCATTCATCTAGTTTCTCTTCTGATGTTTGTGTATTTTGGGTTATGCTTGATAGTCTATTTATGCCATACAATAGGGCCCCTAAATTTGCCCCTATTTTTTCCTTGAGGAACTCTATAGTTTTAGGTTTCACGTTTAAGTCTTTGATCCATCTGGAGGTAGTTTTGTGTATGGTGTGGGGTACAGATCTTGTTTCATTTTTCTGCAAAGGGATATCTAGTTTTGCCAGCACCATTTATTAAACAAACATTCTCTTCCACATTTAATGGATTTTTCCCTTTGTCAAAGATCAGCTGACCATAGGTTGATGGATCTATTTCTGGGTTCTCAATTCTATTTCATTGGTCTGTGTGTCTGTTATTATACCCTTACCAACCAGTTTTGACTACTGTGGCTGTATGATAGGTTTTGAGATCCAGCAGTGTGAATCTCCTACTCTGTTCTTCTTCAATAGTGCTTTGCTTATCCGAAGTCTTTCCTTTCTGTATAGAGTTAGTGATTGGTTTTTCCATATCCTTAAAAAATGTTGATGGGATCTGGATTGGGATTGCATTGAATGTACAGATTGCTTTGCGTAGAACTGACATTTTCACAATGTTCAATCTCCCTATCCACGAGCATGGGATGTACTTCCATTTATGTAGCTCTCTTATGGTTTCTTGAAGTAGTATTTTATAGTTTTCTTTGTACAGGTCTTTTGTGTCCCTGTAAGATTTATTCCCAGCTTTTTATTTTTTTTTTGGTACCCGTTGTAAATGCTATCCATTTTCTTATTTCTTTTTCAGCAATCTCTTTGCTGATGTAGAGGAATCCAAATGATTTTTGGATGTTGATATTGTATCCTGCCACCATGCTAAATCTCTCAATTAGTTCCAGTAGATTTTTGACTTGGGTTTTCTAGGTATAGGATCATATCATCAGCAAATAGGGATAGTTTGACTTCATTACCAATCTGGATGCCTTTGATTTCCCTTCCTTGCCTTATTGCCCTAGCTAGGACTTCCTGTATAATGTTGAATAGAAGTGGCAATAGAGGACATCCTTGTCTGGTTTCTGTTCACAAGGGAAATGGTTTCAGTCTCTCTCCATTAATAATAACGTTGGCTGTTGGTTTTGTGTAGATGCCCTTTATTATGTTGAGTAATGTCCCTTCTATTCCTATTTTGCTGAGAGTTTTGATCAGGAATGGGTGTTGTATTTTATCAAATTCCTTTTCTGCATCAATTGATATAATCATGTGGTTCTTTTTCTTTGTTTTATTTATGTGATGGAGGACATTGATTGTTTTTCTAATGTTGAACTATCCTTGCATACCTGATATGAACCCCATTTGGTCATAATGAATTATCTTCTTGATATGTTATTGGAGTCTATTGGCTAGGATTTTGTTTAAAATCTATATTCATGAGGGATATTGGTCTGTAGTTTTCCTTTTGAGTGATGTCTTTGCCTGGTTGTGGTATCAAGGTTACGCTTGCTTCATAAAATGAGTTAGGGAGGATTCCATCCTTTTCTATGTTTTGGAATAGTTTGAGTAGGATTGGTGTCAGTTCTTCTCTGAATGCAACAGTCTGGGCCAGGACATTTTTCAGTTGGTAATTTTTTGATGACCTGTTCAATTTCCTCTTTTGTTACAGGTCTGTTCAACTTTTCCACATCAGTCTGTGTTAGTTTAGGTAAGTGATGTGTTTCTAGAAAGCTGTCCATTTCTTTCAGATTTTCAAATTTGTTGGAGTACACTTTTTCATAGTATCGTGATATTATGCAATTTATTTCAGTTGGTTCTGTTGTAATGTCACCCGTTTCATTTGTTATTCATGTTATTTCTATTCTCTCCCTATTTTCCTTTGTTAAATTTGCCAGTGGTTTTTCAATTTTATTAATCTTTTAAAAAACCATCTTCTGATCTTGTTGATTTTTTCTTTTGTCTATTTTTTGTTTCATTGATTTCTGCTCAAATCTTAATAATTTCCTTTCTTCTGGTGACTAGGGTTTTCTTGCTGTTCTTTTTCTAATTGTTGGAGATGTTGATTTAAAGTGTGGATTTTAGCTCTTTCTTCTTTTTTGGTGTGTACATTTACTGCTATAAATTGGCCTCTAATCACTGCTTGTGCTGTGTCCTGAGGATTTTGGTATGTTGTCTTTTCATTCTCATTTGATTCAAGAAATTTTTCAATTTCACTTTTTATTTCTTCTCTTACCCAGTCTTTCTCAAGGAGAGTGGTGTTCAGTTTCCATGTGTTTACTCTTTTTTCATTGATCTTCTAATTAAATAGCCTTGTGATTTGAGAAGATGCTTTGCAGTATTTCAATGTTTTTAAATTTATGAAGGCTTGCTTTATGGTCTAACATATGGTCTATCATGGAAAATGTTCCATGTGCACTGGAAAAGAATGTGTACTCTTCTGTTGTTGGGTGAAGTGCTCTGTAGATGTCTATAAGGTCAAGATGGTGGATTGTATTGTTTAGCTTTTCTGCATCTTTGTTGAGTTTCTTTCCAGTTGTTCTATCTTCCATTGAAAGGGGTGTGTTAAAGTCTCCCACTATGACTGTGGAATCATCTATTTGCCTTTTCAACTCTTTTAAAGTCTGATTCAGGTATTCAAGGGCTCTTTCATTACGTCCATAGATATTTATTATGGTTATATCTTCTTGTTGAATTGATCCTTTAATCATCATATAATGTCTTTCCTTGTCTCGTATGGTAGTTTTTGTCTTAAAGTCAATTTGATCAGAAATTAATATTACCACTCTTGCTCTTTTCCAGTTGCCATTTGCTTGTTATATCTTTTTCCAGCCTTTGATTTTTAGTCTATTTTTGTCTTTATCTCTAAGGCGTGTCTCTTGTAGGCAGCATATTGATGGGTTTTGTTTTCTGATCCAATCTGCAACTCTCTGTCTCTTGAGTGGTACATTTAATCCATTAACATTCAGTGTAATTACTGACAAGTATGAATTGGTTGCTGTCATTTTGTTATGAGTTTTTTCATTGTGTCCCTGGTTTCTTTGTTCCATATTATTTTCTGTGCCGAGCTCATTATGTTTATGACTCGTGTTATCATTTCCTTTGTTGCTGTTGTTTTAGTATTTGCTGAATATTTGTGCTTGTCCTCTTTTTTATTGTGATGGGAAGTTTTACAGTTTTCTTTGAGGTTACCTTGTGATTTACAATTTTCTTCCCGACTTTGGGATAGTCCATTCTATCCTGCAAATCTCTTGATTTCCTCACCATTTAGAAGCTTTGTAACTACACAGTATCTTCCATCTTTTTGGTTTGTAGTTGTCCTCACTTGCCAATTGATGTCTCTGGTTCCCTGTTTATAGCCTTGTAAGTTTATTTTACTTTGGATATGTCCATAGCTGTGGTTTCTGGGTTATGTCATCTAGTGTGTTAATTGTAGGTTGTTATTTGCTATTTTTGGTTGTCTATTCAAAGGACTCCCTTTAGTATCTCTTGCAAGGTCGGTCTGGTTTTAACAAATTCCCTTCATTTCTGCTTATCTGGAAATCTCCTAATTTCACCATATTTGAGGGACAATTTTGCTGGGTATATAATTCTTGGTTGAAATTTTTTTTTTCCCCCTCAGGGTTTTATATGTACCATCCCATTGCCTTCTTGCTTGCATGGTTTCTGCTGAGAAATCAGAGCTTATTCTTACTGGTTGTCCTTTGTAAGTAACATTGTTTTTCCTATGCTGCTTTCAGAATTCTGTCTTTGTGTTTGGTTTTGATGAGTTTGATGATGATATGCCTTGGTGATTTTCTTTTGGGTTCTAGCTTGTTTGGGGTTCGTTAGACTTCCTGAATGGATATATTTTCATCTTTCATCACATCAGGGAATTTCTCTTCCAACAAATCTTGTACAATTTTCTTAGCGGTTTTATTTTTCTCTTCCTGTTCTGGAATTCTTATGACATGTAGATTATTCTTTTTGATGATCCTTAGGCTTTCTTCATTTTGTTTTGATCTTTTTTCTGATTGATCCCTTTCCAAAGAAGTTTTCAAGTATTTGTCTTCAATCTCATTAATTCTGTCTTCCATTGCATCAATTCTACTCCTTTGCCCTTTCAATGTGTTATCTATTTCTGAAGATTTAGTATTAATCTTCTGGATTTCTATCTGTAGATTTAGAATCATTTCTAATTTTTCATTTATTTTGTCATTTTGTTCTTGTAGTTTCTTCCAAAATTCTTCTGGGGATTTATCTGTGTTTTGCTTGATCTGTCTCTCACACCTTTGAAGATACATAAATAGAATTCTTTTGAATTCTTATCAGGGAGTTCCAATGCTGCTTCTTCCTCTGGGATGTGTTCTGGGTCTGTATCCTGCTCTCTTATTTCTACCACTTTATCTTGCTTCTTTGTGTGGACTGTGATGGTCTGTTGTCTCCAAGACATTGTGACATTGTTGTATTTAGATCTCTTTAACTGTTTGTGAAAAGCAGCTAAGAGTGAGTCAGGCTCTTCTTGGTGGTTGTTTATCATAGGCCTGTTGGTGGAGAAGGAGTTGGTGACTCTCACTCAGTAAGTAAAGCTGCAGTAAGGGTGGGTGTAGTTGTGTCATATGGGGACTGTTGCTGTCTCCACTCAGTGAGACAAAAATATTAATTGAATAACCATCAAAAAAGTAAAAGTAAATGGACAAAAAACACAAAGTGTAATCACACAGGAACAGTAGCCAAAAAACAAGAAAATGGAAAAAAACAAAAAGAAAACAACACAAAAGGCACTGCAATATCTGGGGAGAGGGCAATAAGAGAAAAAAAGTAGATAAGGAGAAAAAAGAAGGAAAAATGGGAAAAGCACAAAAAGGATAACAAGGAACGGGGTTATGCATAAGAAAGGAAAAAAAAAAAATGGAACCAGGAACTGGGAAAAGAAAAAAAGCTGAAAACTATTACCTGGGAAGGGAAGAATAAAGAATGATAATAAAAAGGACAAAAGTAATAATAGTAGGAGTAGTTTTAAAACAGACAAAAACAAACAAACTTAATAAAATAAAAAGAAAAAAAAATCTGGACAGGGCTGGGCAAGGCATCCAGGCTCCGTCCGAGCACACAGACTGGGATGGAATTCCTGCCAGCATAGAAGGTGAGTGGTAGTGAGGGATTGCTGCACCTCCATTCACCAAGAGTGTGTGAGATATAAGAGTAACGAGGGGAATGTCACACCTTTTCAGTAGTCCGTGCATCCAGGATGTCTTTGTGGTTCCCAGCAAGTGGAGCCTGTTCTTAAGTCCCTGAAATCTGAGAGAATGCTGTCACTTTAAATATCCAAAATGGTCAAGCCACTTGTAAACATTCAAAATGGCTGAATACTCCGGACAGGCAAAAGTCCACAGCTCAGCCCACCTTCCTTTTCGCTGCTTCCTCTTTTATTCCGCAGCCACCAGAGCAGTCCTCCTTGTGGTCCCTGGCTAGTATGGATGATTTTTAGGTTAATTATTAGGTCCAACCACCACTCAGCAGTATCCAAGCTGTCTGTGCTGTCAGGATAGCTGTCAGATTGCAGCTCCATATGTCTCCTTTTTTGGTGTTTTCCTGAAAATTCTTCTGCTAGTTGGAGTTTAGTCCACTTCTACATCCTTCCCTTCAAAGCTCAGGGGTTTAGGATTACCTTCTGTATCTGTGTTAATTGGTTCCCCTTTTCTTTGTTGAAGAGCATCTGTGCAGTCCTTCTGCTTATTCTGCCATCTTACTTGAACTTGGAAGACTTAATATTCTTAAGATGTCAATATAACTCAAAGCACTCTATAAACTCAATGTGCAAAGCAATGGATTTCTCTTTATATGGACTTTCTGTCCATGGTCTCTGAAGCCCCACAAAATGATTGAGTGGGATTATATAAATAGGGTGTTTGAAACTCTTGCTAGAATTGGCTGGGATATGCAAATAATATGCCTGTGGCCCACTAATGGAATTGGTTAGTTTTTCCATTCCACTAGGCTTAAAAAAGACTCAGTCCCAGAGACTGAGTGAAGACCTCACTAACATGAGGAAGAAGAGCTGGGAGCAGCATGTATCCTTTGGACCCAGGGTCTCTGTGCTGAGAATCTCCTAAACCCAGGAGACACAGAGAGGAAGAGCTGTTAAAAACTGAGAATTTGTATTGGTGAGTACAGGATGGCCAGACTGGAAAAGACTCACCTGGGAGGCCAATGTAATCCAGCCTCAGCAGGCATAATTTAGTTTATCACACAGGGCTCATTGTTAAACCCCTGAACACAAGGCTCAGAGAACTTCCTGGTTGACAAGAACATCTGCTCTCAGGAAGGTAGTGTATCCTTTGGGACATGGAAGTTCCATGTTGGGAACCCTCCCAAACCTCTCCCCATGTGTCTCTTCATTTGTATTCTTTTTGACTATAATAAATCAGTAGTTCAAGTATGATGTACCCTATGAATTCTGTGACTCATTCCAGTGAATTATTGAACCCAAAGGAACAATAGGGGCCACAGGTCAGAAAGCAAGGGTGTTGTGTGGATCCCAAGCTTGGACTGGCATTTGCCTATTTGGCAGTTTGAAGGATGGTGTCATTTTTTCATCTTTTTAACTTTCGATTTTGATTTTGGTAAGGTTAGTTGGAGTGCTTTTAACTTGTGATCTCTGACTTAGCTCTGGGTGGCTAGAGCTAGAGTCAGAGAGAGAAAGAGAGAGAGAGAGCTGCAGGGGCAGTTGGTGACAAGGATGGAGAAGTAGGAAGGTAAGGACTGTATCAATCTCCATATTTTGAGGACTAGATTCATAGTGATCCTTAGCATGCACTGACAAATTAGGTAATTGAGATGAAATGGACAAATTCCTAGAAACACACTAATTACTTAAACTGACTCAGGAATAAATAGAAAAATCCAACAGACCTATAACAAGTGAAGAGAATAAAACAGTAATAAAAAACATCTCAATAAAGAAAAGTCTGGGACTGAGTGACTTCACTGGTGAATTTTACCAAATATTTAAAGAAGAATTAACACCAGTCCTCTTCAAACTCTTACAAAAAAAAAATAGAAGAAAATGGAACATTTTCTAGCTTGTTCTAGTGTCATTTACCTGATATTAAAGACATCACAAGAAAGGAAAACTACAAATCTCTATCCTTTTTTAATATGGAGGCCAAAATACTCCACAAAAGACTAACAAACCAAGTCCTATCATGTATTAAAAGAATTATACACCATGAGCAAGTGGGATTTATCCCAGGGATGTGAGGTGGTTCAACATAAGAAAATCTATCAATGTAATACAGCACATTGATAGAATAAAAGAAAAGGACCATGTGATCATCTTAATTAATTTAGAAAAGGTATTTGAAAATCCAACATCAATTTAATATAAAAAACACTCAATAAACTAAGAATAGAAGGGCACTTTATCAAAATGGTAAAGAACATTACAGAAAACACACAGCTAACATCATATCCAACAGTGAAAGACTGAAAGCTTTCTGTTTTAAGATCAGGAACAAGACAAGGATGTCCAATTATACTAGCTCTATTCAACTTTGTATTGCAAGTTCAAGCCAGAGAAATTAGGTAAGAAAAAGAAATAAGACATCCAAATCACAAATGACATTATTCTAAGTATAGAGAAATCCCAGAGATTCCATAAGAAAGCTAATAGAGCTAATAAAATCAATTCAGCAAAATTGCAAGGTGCAATATCAATTGACAAAAGTCAATTAAGCTTCTGTTAAGGGTGATAGAGAAGTTTGGAAATGGATAATGGTGATACTTGAACAACATGATGAACATAAGTAATGTCACTGAGTGTATATGGGTAGAATGTTAAAATGACAAGTGTACTGTTACATATATACTTATCAGAAATTTTAAAAGGTAATAAAATGTATTAATAAATAAATACTTGACAAAAAATTCACCTGTGTTTCTATGTGTAAGCTATGGAGAAACTGAAAATCAATAAAGCAATTCAATTTACAATAAACAAAAACATACTGCCGTCGAGTCGAACCAGACTCTTAGCGACCCCTCCTTGGGTTTCCAAGGCAGTATCACTATGGAAGTAGGTTGCCCAACCTTCCTTCCGAGGAGCAGCTGAACCGCCAGCCTTCTGGTTAGCAGTCAAACATCTTAGGGACTACGCCACCAGAGCTCCCCAATTTACAATGTTGTTGTTGTTGTTGTTGTTTTGCTGTCGAGTTGGCCCCGACTCATAGCGACCACTCCTTGGGTTTCTGAGGCAGTATCACTACAGAAGTAGGATTGCCCAACCTTCCTTCCGAGCAATTTACAATAGCATCTAAAATTATAAAATACCTAGGAATAAATTTAACCAGGGAGGTGAAAGATTTGTACCTGGAAAACTATAAAACATTGCTGAGGAAATTAAGCAAAACCTAAATGAATGGAAAATTATCCCATGCTCATGCATCAGGAAATCTAATAGTGCTAAAATTAGTACCTGAAGCAATCTACAAATTCAACATAATCCATATCAAAATTCCAACAGACTCTTACAGAAATTAAAAAGCTGATCCTTAAAATTTATATAGTATTGCAAGAGGACCCTAACAACCAAAGCAATTTTATTTTTTAAATTCTCATTCCTCTATTTTCCCACCCCCTCAAATCCATTAATCTTTGTTTGTCTTGATGCATTTTCCTATTCCAGATAATTCATGTAAGTGGGGTCATGCAATATGTATCCTTTTGTGTCTGGCTTATTTCACTTAACATGTTTTTAAGGTTCATCCATGATACACAGTACATATCAGAACTTCATTCCTCTTTATAACTGAATAAATATATATCACATTTTATCCATTCATCTATTGATGAACATTCAGGTAATTTCCAGCTTTAGCTATTGTGAATAATGCTGCAACAAGCATCAGAGTACAAGTATTTGTTTGAGTCATTGCTTTCAATTCTTTGGGGTATATACCTAAGAGTAGGACTTTTAGGGCATATGGTATTTCTAAAGACCTCTGGTGGCACAGTGGTTCAAGCATTCAGCTGTTCAGTGGTTCCAACCTACCAGACATTCAGTGGGAGAAAGAGGAGGCAGTTTATTTCTCTAAAGCTTTACAGCCTTAGAAAGTCTATGGGATGGTTCTACTCTGTCCTATAGGGTCACTGTAAGTCAGAATCAACTCAGTGGCAGTGGGTTTGGTTTTTGGTTTTTCTGTTTAACTTTGTGAAGAACAGCCAAACTGATTTTTCCACAGAGGCTGCATCATTTTACATTCCCAGCAGCAATGTACGAGTGATCCAATTTCACCACATCCTCATCAACATTAGTTGAATATCTCCCAATTTTTGTTTTAACAATAGCCATCCTAGTGCATGTGACATGGGTACTTGTGAGTTAAGTGGTAGAATCTTAGCCTTTCATGTGGAGTCCAATAATGCACTGCATGCATGGCCACCACCTGTCTGTCACTGAATGTGTATATTTTGCTATGATGCTGAACAGGCTACCAAACTAAGATGGAAGAAAAGTCTGGCAATCTACCTCAGAAATTGTCCAGTGAAAACCCAATGGATCAGTTGTTATTGTTGTTGTTAGGTGCCATCAAGTTGGTGCTGAATCATAGAAACACTATCTACAATAGAATGAAATACTGACCAGTCCTGCACCAACCTCACAATCCTTGCTATACCTGAACCCATCGTTGAAGCCACTGTGTCAATCCATCTTGTTCAGGGCCTTCCCCTCTTTTGCTGACCCTCCACTTTACCAACCATGATATCCTTCTCCATGGAATGGTCCCTTCTGATATCATGAACAAAGTAGGTGAGACAAAGTCTGGCCATTCAAGCTTCCAAGGAACATTCTGGTTGCACTTTTTCCAGGACAGATTTGTTAGTTCTTTTGGCAGTCCACGGTATTTCAGTATTCTTTGTCAACACTACAACTCAAAAGCATCAACTCTTCTTCAGTCTTCCCTATTCATTTTCCAGCTTTCACATGTATATGAGGCCATTGAAAATACCATGGCTTGGGTTAGTTGCATGTTAGTCTTCAAAGAGATATCTTTGCCCTTCAGCACTTTAAAGAGTTCTTTTGCAGCAGTTTTGCCCAATGCAATACATCATCTTATTTCTTGACTGTTGCTTCCATTGGTGTTGATGGTGGTTCCAAGTAATATGAAACCACTGACAACTTCAATCTTTTCTCCATTTGTCATGATGCTACTTATTGGTTCAGTTGTGGGGATTTTTGTTTTCTTTATGTTGAGGTGTAATCCATATGAGTCAGAATCAACTCAATGGCAGTAAGTTTTTTTATGGATGAGTAGACAGGCTAAGTGATCAGCCATGACTAGGCAAAAGGGAATATACTCATGACTATATGAGTGGCATAGTGTCTAAGGCATTTGACTGCTAACCAGAAGGCTGGCAGTTCAAACTCACCAACCACTCCTCAGAAGGAAGGTTGGGCAATCTACTTCTATAGTGATACTGCCTTGGAAACCCAAGGAGGGGGTCTCTAGGAGTTGGATCCAATTCAGTGGAAGTGAGATATATAAATGTAAGGAGCTCTGGTGGCACAGTGCCCAAAATATTTGACTGCTAACTAGAAGGTTGGTGGTTCAAACCCACCAACAACTCCATAGAAGGAAGATGGAGCAATCTACTTCCATAAAGATTTGCCACCTTGGAAAACCAATAGGGGTTGCTGTCAGTCAGAATTGACTTGATGGCAGTAGGTCTCAGTTTTTGGTATACATAAGTTTGGCAGATGATACTTCTACATACATATTTACATGTGCTATATGAATGTCCCCAGACTAAGACAGACTCAGAAGGACAGGGCCATACAGTTCTCAAAGAATTGGACAATGAAAACCTTATTAATAGCAGTGTAACACTTTCTGATAGGTTACTGGAAAATGTTATGAATAGCCCTGAAACATCATCTGATTTAGTACCAGAAGATGAGCCCCTCAGGTTGGAAGGCACACAAAATACAACTGGGGAAGAGCTGCTTCCTCAAAGTAGAGTTAACCTTAAAGACATGCATGGGACCTCCATTTGCTGATGGGGCACAACTCAAAATGAAAAGGAAAAGCTGAAAACTTCCATTAATAATCTGAACATGGAATGTATGAAATATGAATCTAGGAAAGTTGGAAGTTGTCAAAAATAAAATGGAACATGTAAAGATCAACATGCCATGCATTAGTGAGTTAAAATGGACTGGTTTTGGCCATTT
This sequence comes from Orycteropus afer afer, assembly GCF_000298275.1. Classification (NCBI taxonomy): domain Eukaryota; kingdom Metazoa; phylum Chordata; class Mammalia; order Tubulidentata; family Orycteropodidae; genus Orycteropus; species Orycteropus afer. The sequence continues at coordinate 10,141,309 of NW_006921667.1, read as the reverse complement.
TAAACCAGAAAATCGTATGATCTATGTTGGAAATTACAAATTGAAAAGGAATGGTGTGACATTCATCGTCACAAAAAGCGTTTCCAGATCAATCCTGAAGTACAATGCTGTCAGTGATAGGATAATATCCATATGCCTACAAGGAACACCAGTTAATACTACTATTATTCAAATTTATGCACCAACTACCAAAGCCAAAGACGAGGAAATTGAAGATTTTTACCAACTTTTGAAGTCTGAAATTGGGCAAACGTGCAATCAAGATGTATTCATTATTACTGGTGATTAGAATGCAAAAGTTGGAAACAAAGAAGAATCACTGGTGGCTGGAAAACATGGCTTTGGTGATGGAAATGACCTCAGAGATCACATGATAGAATTTTGCAAGATCAATTACTTACTCATTGCAAATACCTTTTTCAACAACACAAACAGCAGCTGTACATATGGACCTTGCCAGATGGAGTGTGCAGGAATCAAATTGACTAAATCTGTGGAAAGAAGAGATGGAGAAGCTCAATATCTTTAGCCAAAACAAGGCCAGGAGCTGATTGTGGAACAGACCATCAATTGTTTATATGCAAGGTCAAGATGAAACTGAAGACAATCAAAACAAGTCCACAAGAGCCAAAATATAACTTGGATTATATCCCACATGAATTCAGAGACCATCTGAAGAATAGATTTGAGGCATTGAACACCAATGACTGAAAACCAGACAAATTGTGGTATGACATCAAGAACATCATCCATGAAGAAAGCAAAAGGTCATTAAAAAGACAAGAAAGGAAGAAACGACCAAAATGAATGTCAGAGGAGACTCTGAAACTTGTCATTGAACAAAGAGTAGCTAAAGCAAATGGAAGAAATGACAAGATAAAAGAAGTGAACAGAAGATTTCAAAGAACACCTTGAGAAGCCAAATATTATAAAGAAATGTGCAAAGACCTAGAGTTATATTCTGGTTACCTAGTGCTGCTCTGACAAGATACACCACAAATGGGATGGCTTGAAGAAACATAAGTTTATTCTCTTACAGTTTTGGAGGCTTTAAGTCTGAGTTCAAAGTGCCAGGCTCTAGGGGCTGGGTGAAAGGCCCCTCAACTTTGGGCTTCAAGCTCTGCCTCTTGCTTCTGGCCCACTGGAGCTAGAGGCTTTTCTTCACTCAGCTGCTGGGTGCTGAGGCTGACAAGCCCGTGGTCAACAAGTAACAAGGCACAGTCCCAATATTACCAAACCACATGGCAGGCCATTAATTCAAGTCCATTGAAAGTCCCAAGATCAGCAGAGCATGGTAGGCTGCTGAATAACGACTTGGCTACATGCAGGGTTCGAACATGCCATAAGCTAGAGACCATTCCCCAAGGCTTCAGCTTATATACAGGAAGCAGACCACATCCCTAAGGCAGTTACTCAGCTACTCACAGTAGATTCCACCACAGAGTTGATCACCACTCTCATCATGGGGAATACTACATCCAGCTGCCCAGCCACTCAACCAGGCCCAGCCAAGTTGACACACAAACTTAACTACCACAAATTAGAAAACCAAAAGGGAATAATACATTCATCATTTCTCAAGCTGAAAGAACTGAAGAAAGAATTCAAGCCTCGAGTTGCAATAGTGAAAAATTCTATGGACAAAATATTGAGGAAATATCAAAAGAAGATGGAAGGAATACACAGAGTCATTGTACCAAAAAGAATTGGTTGATGTCCATGTATTTCAGGAAGTGGCATATGATCAAGAACCAATGGTATTGAAGGAAGAAGTTGAAGCTGCACTGAAGGAATTGGCTGAAAACAGGGCTCCTGGAATTAATAGAATACTCATTGAGATGTTTCAACAGATGCCACACTGGAGACACTTACTTGTCTATGCCAAGATATTTGGAAGACAGTTACCTGGACACCTAACTGGAAGAAATCAATATTTATGCCCCTTTTCAAAAAAAGGTGACCCAACAGAATTATCAAACAATATCAAGAATATCACACTCAAGTAAGATTTTGCTGAAGGTAATTCAAAAATGGCTGCAGCAATATATTGACAGATAACTTCGAAAAATGCAAGCTAGATTCAGAAAAGGATATGGAATGAGGGATTGTTGTTGTTGTTGTTGTTATGTGCCGTCGAGTTGGCCCCGACTCATAGCGACCCCTCCTTGGGTTTCCGAGGCAGTATCACTAC
>NW_006921667.1:10123692-10138856 GCF_000298275.1 Orycteropus afer afer | reverse complement strand
AAAAGAATGCATCAAGGTTGTATCCTTTCACCAAATTTATTCAATCTGTATGCTGAGCAAATAATCTGAGAAGCTGGGCTATAAGAAGTAGAATGTGGCATCAGGATTGGAGGAAGACTCATTAACAACTTGCAATATGCAGATGATACAACTTGAAGCACTTACTGATGGAAATTAAAGACTACAGTTTGCAGTATAGGTTGCACTTCCACAGACAGAAAATGAGAATCCTCACAACTGGACCGATAAGCAGCATCATGACAAATGGAGATAAGATTGAAGTTGCCAAAGATTTCATATTACTTGATTCCACACTCAACCAACACCAATGGAAGCAGCAGTCAAGAAATCAGATGATGTATTGCCCTGGGCAAATCTGCTGCAAAAGACCCCAATAAAGTGCTGAAGAGCAAAGATCTCTCTTGGAAGACTAAAATGTGCCTAACCCAAGCCATGGTGTTTTCAATTGCCTAATATGCATGTGAAAGCTGGACAAGGAATAAGGAAGGCCAAAGAAGAGTTGATGCTTTTGAACTGTGGTATTGGCAAAGAATACTGAAAGTACCATGGACTGCCAGAACTAACAAATCTGTCCTGGAACAAGTTCAGCCAGAATACTCCTTGGAAGCTTGAATGGCCAGACTTTGTCTCACCTACTTTGTTCATGATGTCAGAAGGTACCATTCCATGGAGAAGGATATTATGGTTGGTTAAGTGGAGGGTCAGTGAAAATGGGGAAGGCCCTAACAAGATGGATTAACACAGTGGCTACGATGGGTTCAGGTATAGCAAGGATTGTAAGCCTGGCACAGGACTGGACAGTATTTCATTCTGTTGTACATAGTGTCTCTATGAGTCAGAGCCAACCCAATGGCACCTAATAATAACAACATAAGAATGTCCATATACATATAATAGAGCTAACAGGGGGAGGCGGTTATGATAACTTCTTAGTGACAGCCAAACACCTTGAAGAAGTGAGTCACTGGGCCTGAAGCCTGGGACCATAGTCGCATGGAAGTCAAGCTCAATTGGCATAACATAGTACACAAAATTATTGTACTATAGCCTACTTTGGTGAACAGTGACTAGGGTCTTAAAAGCTTGTGATTAGCCATCTAAGATGGTCCTCATCTGGAGCAAAGAAGAATGAAGAAAATCAAAGACACATGGAAATAATTAGTCCAAGGGACTGGTGGACCATGGAAACTTTAGCCTACATGACCCTGAAACCAGAGGAACTAGATGGTGCCTGGCTACCACTGCCAACCACTCAGAAAGGGATCAGTGTAGGATATCTTGGATAGAGTAGGAGAAAAATATGAACAAAACTCAAAATCATAAAAAAGACCAGGCAAACTGGCCTGATAGAGACTGGTGAAACCTGATACTATGGCCATTTGTCACCCTTTGGATCTGGAATTTAACCCATTCCTGTGGCTTCCAGCCAAACAAGAGACAGGCCTATGAGGTAAACAACTACACCAGGCAGGTACACTCCTTAGAACAATCAACCATGGGAGATCAGAAGGGCAGCATTTTCAAAGGGGATAACTCAGAGGGCAGGAATACCTAGGAAAGAAGGACACAGGGAAAAGGTAACCAGAGAGTGAAAGTGAGAAGAGAGCTGTTACATTGTGGGGATTGCAATCAATGTCACGTTACAAAATGTATATGAACTGTTGAATGGAAAATGAATTTGTTCTCTCTGTAGACTTTTGCTCAAATCACAATTTAAAAGAAAACCCTCTTGAGCACAGTTCTACTCTGACATGCCATGCATCACAGTTGACTAGATGGCAAATGGTTGGTTGGTTGGTTACCTAGCTGAGACATATCTACTGGCTTTGTATTTCTACCACACCACGCCATTCTTTATATTGACACCCTAATAATGGAATGGACCAAATAGTAGTGAACTACTCATGTTCCACAGTGGAAATCCTCCAGTCCCCAATCCCAGGATCTCCATAGATAGCAAGGGATGGTTTCTATTTCACTTTAACAAAACAAAAAGAAATACAAGGGAAGCCTTGTGGATTTTTTTTTTTTTTTTTTTTTGACTAGAGATTCATGGGGAATAGACTGAATTAAACACTTAATTTTAATATTTAGTATTAGAAAAACCTGCACCTACCTTAGTAGAAGTGTTATGCAACTGAAATGTATGACCCCTCTAGGGGCACATGACTATATTACTAGAGCCAGCTCAGTTTAAAAGCAAGTCATCCATAACTTCCCATTGACTTCTTCAGTTAAAATCTAAACCCTAACATAAGTATACTACATAATTTAAAACCCAGATTTTGGTTAACATTAAGAAAACATTTCAAATATAATTTTCCCCTGGGGTTGCCATTCTGGTGTCATGTCTAAAGAGAAATGTTCTGCACAGACCAACAGTTACAAAGATGAGACAAAAGGTATATTCTTCCAACTTTGTGTCTGCCATCAAGTTGATTCTGACTCATAGTGACCCATAGGCTATAAATCTTTATGAAGCAGATGGCCTCATCTTCCTTCTGAAGAGAAGTTCGTGGGTTTGAACCACTGACCTTCTGGTTAGCAGCCAAATGCCTCACCCACAGTGCCACCAGAGATCCTTAACTTTGTGTATATCATTCATAAATTAGTTACAAATGAGAGAATAAGAGGATTCTACACAGGTAAGTAAAACATCATAAAACCAAAAATCAAAATCAGTTGACATGGAGTTGATTGCAACTCATGGTGACCCCATGTGTGCAGAGAACTCCTCCATCATTCACTTACTCACTGCCATCAAATCAGATCCAACTCATAGAGACGCTTCCTTGGGTTTCTGAGGCAGTATCATTACAGAAGTAGATTGTCCAACCTTCCTTCCGAGGAGTGGCTGGTGGGTTTGAACCTCCAGCCTTCTGGCTAGCAGTCAAATGCCTTAGGCACTACACCACCAGAGTTCCATTGGGTTTTCAAAGTTGTGACCTTTCAAAAAAAGAAAAGAGGAAGAAGAAGATGATGGAAAATCCTGCAGATCCCAATGGTCCCATCCACAACTGATAATTTGGATGGTGCAGGATTAGGCAGCATTTTGTTTCACTGTGCATGTGATCACCATGAGTTGAGGACAGCTCCATGACATTAACAAGGTGTGACAGGATATTTCATTGTGTTGGTTTATTTTATTTTATTTTTTTAAATTGAGATTTGGGTGAAAGTTTACAGAGCAAATTGGTTTTCCATTCAACAATCCATACACATTGTTTTGTGCCCCTTACTGCAACCCCAAAATTGTAACAATATTCTTCCCACTTCCTCCCTGTGCCCACCCCTTCCCTTCATTCTTCTTTCCCATTCTCTCCCACCTTCCTAGCTCTGTTGTCGTTTCCAACTCAGAGAGAATTATGTACAACAGAACAAAACATTATCTGGTCCTGCATCAGCCTCACAATCCCTGCTACACCTGAGCCCATCATTGCAGCCACTTTGTCAATCCATCTTGTTGAGGACCTTCCCCTTTTCCGCTGACCCTCCACTTTACCAAGCATGATATCCTTCTCCAGGGAATGGTCCCTTCTGACAACATGAACAAAGCAGGTGAGATGAAGTCTGGCCATTCTTGCTTTTAGGAGCGTTCTGGCTATACTTCTTCCAGGATGGATTTGTTAGTCCTTTTAGCAGTCCATGGTACTTTCAGTATTCTTCACTGACATCACAACTGAAAAGCATCAACTCTTCTCTGGTCTTCCTTATTCATTGTCCAGCTCTCACATGCATAAGAAGCTATTGAAGATACCATGGTTTGGGTTGGGTGCACCTTAGTCTTCAAGGAAACTTCTTTGCTCTTCAGCACTTTAAAGAGCTCTTTTGCAGCAGATTCGCCCAGTGCAATATGTCATCTGATGTCTTGACTGCTGTTTGCAGTTGGTGTTGGTTGTGAATCCAAGTAATATGAAATCTTTGACAACTTCAATCTTTTCTCCATTGATTGTGATGATGCTTATAGGTCCAGTTGTCAGGATTTTTGTTTTATGTTTAGGTGTAAATCATACTGCAGGCTGTAGTATTTAATCTCCATCAGCAAGTGCTTCAAGTCATCCTTGCTATCAGCAAGCAAAGTTGTGTCATCTGCACATCACAGGTTGTTAATAAGTCTTCCTCCAATCCTGATGCCATGCTCTTCTTCATATAGTCCAGCTTCTCAGATTATTTGCTTAGCATATAGATTGAATAAATATGGGGAAGGGATACAACCCTGATGCACTCTATTCCTGATTTTAAGCTATGCAGTATCCCCTTGTTCTGTTTGAACAAGAGCCTCCTATATACAGGTTCCTCATGAGCACAATCAAATATACTGGAATTCCCATTCTTCTCAATGTTATCCATAATTTGTTCTAGTCCACGTAATCGAATGCTTCTGCGTAGTCAATAAAACACAAGTAAATACTTCTGCATAGTCAATAAAACACAAATAAACTTCTGGTATTCTTTGCTTCCAGTTAAGATCCACCCAAAGACAGGAAGGATGGAAAGCCAGGGCCAGTGACAGTAGGATCCAGGCAACAGAGGGTGGAGAGTTTTTGAACAGCTAGGGGAGACAAATTTGTCTTTCAGTTTGTCTTACTGTGGTGGTATGTGTGTTGCTGTGAGGCTGGAGGCTGTGCCACTGGTGTTTCAAACACCAGCAGGGTTGCACATAGTGCACAGGTTTTAATGCAGCTTACAGATTGAGACAGACTCAGAAGAAGGAAGAAGCCATACACTTGTCAAAGAATTGGCCAGGGAAAACCTTATGAATAGCAGAGAAACATTATCTGATACATTTTGGGACAATTTTTGAATAGCCCAGAAACATTGTCCAATACAGTGCCAGAAGAGGAGCTCCTTAGGTTGGAAGGTGCTCCAAATATGATGGGGAAAGAGCTACTTCATCAGAGTAGAACCAACCTTAATGATATGGATAATGTAAAGCTTTTGGGACCTCCATTTGCTGATGTCGCAAGACTCAAATTGAGGAGAAACAACTGCAAACATCCATTAATAATCAGAACATGGAATGTATAAAGTATGTATCTAGGAAACTTAGAACTTGTCAAAAACAAAATGGAACACATAAAGATTGATATCCCAGGCATTAGTGAGCTGAAATGGACCAGTTTTGGCCATTTTAAATCAGACAACCATATGATCTACTATGCTGGGAATGACAAATTGAAGAAGAATGGTGAGGCATTCATCATCACAAAGGATGTTTCAAGATCTGTCCTGAAGTACAATGCTGTCAGTAATAGGATAATATCCATATGCCTACCAGGAAGACCAGTTAATACTATTATTACTCAAATATATGCACCAACCACCAAAGTAAAAAATGAGGAAATTGAAGATTTTTATCAACATCTGCAGTCTGAAATTGACTGAACATGCAATCAAGATGTGTTAATTATCACTGGTGACTGGAATGCAAAAGTTGGAAACAAAGAAGAATCACTGGAAGTTGGAAAATCTGGCCTTGGAGACAGAAATAACACTGGAGATCACATGATAGAATTTTGCAAGACCAATGACTTATTTGTTGCAAATACCTTTTTTTCAGCAACACAACAGTGGCTATACACGTGGACTTCACCAGATGGAGTACATAGGAATAAGATTGACTACATCTGTGGAAAGAGGCGATAGAGAAGACAATTGAAACAAGTCCACAAGAGTCAAATTATGACCTTGATTGTATCCCTCCTAAATTTAGAGACCATGCAAAGAATAGATTTGATGCATTGAACACCAATGACCAAAAAACAAAGGAATCATGGGATGACATCAAGAACATCATCCATGAAGACAGCAAAAGGTCATTAAAAAGACAGGAAAAGAAGAAAAGACCAAAATGGATGTCAAAAGGGACTCTGGAAATTGCCCTTGAACAGAGAGTAGCTAAAGCAAATGGAAGAATCAACAGGATAAAAGAGATGAACAGAAGATTTCAAAGAGCAGCTCAAGCAGACAAAGCCAATTATTATAATGAAATGTGCAAAGACCTGGAGTTAGAAAACCAAAAGGGAATAACATGCTCAGCATTTCTCAAACTGAAAGAACTGAAGAAAAAATTCAAGCCTCGAGTTGCAATATTGAAAGATTCTATGGGCAAAACTATTGAATGATACAGGAAACATCAAAAGACAATGGGAGTGATACACAGAATCATTGTACCAAAAAGAATTGTTCAGTGTTCATTGATTTCAGGAGGTGGCATATGATCAAGAACCAATGGTATTGAAGGAAGAAGTTGAAGCTGAACTAATGGAATTAGCAAAAAACAAGGCTCCAGGAGTTGATGGAATACCCATTGAGATGTTTCAACAAACAGATGCCACACTGGAGGCACTCACTCAACTATGCCAAGAAATTTGGAAGAGAGATTCCTAGCCAACTGACTGGAAGAGATCCATATTTGTACCCATTCCAAAGAAAGGTAATCCCACAAATTGTGGAAATTATCAAACAATATCATTAATAATGCATGCAAGTAAAATCTTACTGAAGATAATCCAAAAACAGTCGCAGCAGTGTATTGACAGAGAACTTCCAGAAATTCAAGCTGGATTCAGAAAAGGACATGGAATGAGGGATATCATTGCTGATGTCAGATGGATCTTGGCTGAAAGCAAAGAATACCAGAAAGATGTTTGCTTGTGTTTTATTGACTATGCAAAAGCTTTTGATTGTGTCAATCATAACAAATTATGGATAACATTGAGAAGAATGGGCATGCCAGAACACTTCATGGTGCTCATGAAGAAGCTGTACATAGACCAGGAGGCTGTCATTTGAACAGAACATGGTACACTGCATGGTATAAATTAAGAAAAGAGTGTGTCAGCATTGTATCCTTTCACCATACTTATTCAATCTGTATGCTGAGCAAATAATCCAAGAAGCTGGACTAAATAAAGAAGAATGTGGCATCAGGATTGGAGGAAGAATCATTAACAACCTGCAATATGCTGATGACACAACTTTGTTTACTGAAAGTGAGGGTGACTTGAAGCCCTCACTGATAAAGATTGAAGACTACAGTTTGGAGTATGGATTACATCTCAATATAAAGAAAACAAAAAAACCCTCACAACTGGACCTATAAGCAGCATCACAATAAATGGAGAAAAGATTGAAGTTATCGAAGACTTCATATTGCTTGGTTCTACAATCCACACCAATGGAAACAGCTATCAGGACATCAGACAACATATAGCACTGAGCAAATTGGCTGCAATGGACCTCTTTCAAGTGCTGAAGAGCAAAGACATCTCCTGGAGAACTAAGGTGTGCCTGACACAAGCCATGGTATTTTCAATTGCCTCATATGCATGTGAGAGCTGGACAATGAATAAGGAAGACCAAAGAAAAATTGATGCTTTTGAGTTGGGATGCTGGCAAAGAGTGCTGAACGTACCATGGACTGCTAAAAGAACTAATAAATCTGTCCTGGAAGAAGTGCAGCCAGAATACTCCTTGGAAGCGAGAATGGCCAGACTTTGTCTCACCTACTTCGGTCATGTTGTCAGAAGGGACCATTCCCTGGAGAAAGGTGTCATGCTTGGTAAAGTGGAGGGTCAACAAAAGAGAGGAAGGTCCTCAATGAGATGGATTGACACAGTGGCTGCTATAGCAAGGATCGTGGAGCTGGCATGGGACTGGGCAGTGTTTCATTCAACTCAACAGCACCTAACAACAACAGCAGCAACAAGATCCATCTAACATGAACAATGATATCGCTCGTTCCATGTCCTCTTCTGAATCCAGCATTTCTGGAAGTTCTCTGTCAATATACTTCTGCAAGCAGTTTTGAATTATCTTCAGTAAGATTTTACTTGTGTGTGATATTAATGATATCGTTCAATAATGTCCACATTCTGTGGGATCCTTTTCTTTGGAATGGGTACAAATATGGGTCTCTTCCAGTTAGTTGGCTAGGTAGCTGTCTTCCAAATTTTCTGGCATAGATGAATAAGTGCCTCCAGTGTGACAACTACTTATTGAAACATCTCAATGGGTATTCCATCAACTCCTGGAGCCTTGTTTTTTGCCAATTCCTTTAGTTCAGCTTCAACTTCTTCCTTCAATACCATTGGTTCTTAATCATATGCCACTTCCTGAAATGGATGAACATTGACCAATTCTTTTTGGTACAGTGACTCTATGTGTTACTCCCATCTTCTTTTGATGTTTCCTGCATCATTCAATAGTTTTGCCCATAGAATCTTTCAATATTGCGACTTGAGTCTTGAATTTTTTCCTCAGTTCTTTCAGCTTGAGAAATGCTGAGCATGTTATTCCCTTTTGGTTTTCTAACTCCAGGTCTTTGCACATTTCATTATAATAATTGGCTTTGTCTGCTTGAGCTCCTCTTTGAAATCTTCTGTTCATCTCTTTTATCCTGTTGATTCTTCCATTTGCTTTAGCTACTCTCTGTTCAAGGGCAATTTCCAGAGTCCCCTTTGACATCCATTTTGGTCTTTTCTTCTTTTCCTGTCTTTTTAATGATTTTTTGCTGTCTTCATGGATGATGTTCTTGATGTCATCCCATGATTCCTCTGTTTTTTGGTCACTGGGGTTCAATGCATCAAATCTATTCTTTATATGGTCTCTAAATTTAGGAGGGATGCAATCAAGGTCATAATTTGGCTCTTATGGACTTGTTTCAATTGTCTTCAGCTTCACCTTGAACTTGCATATGAGGAGTTGATGGTTTATTCCACAGTCAGCTGGCCTTGTTCTGGCTGAAAATATTGAGCTTCTCTATTGCCTCTTTCCACAGATGTAGTCAATCTGATTCCTGTGTACTCCATCTGGCAAAGTTTGCATGTATAGCCACCGTTTGTGTTGTTGAAAAGAGGTATTTGCAATGAATAAGTCATTGGTCTTGCAAAATTCTATCATGTGATCTCTAACATTATTTCTATCACCAAGGCCATATTTTCCAGCTACTGGTGATTCTTCTTTGCTTCCAACTTTTGCATTCCAGTCACCAATGATAATCAGCATATCTTGATTGCATGTTCGGTCAATTTCAGACTTCAGAAATTGGTAAAAATCTTCAATTTCCTCATCTTTGGCTTTGGTGGTTGGTGCGTAAATTTGAATAATAGTAGTATTAACTGGTCTTCTTTGTAGGCATTTGGATATTATCCTATTACTGACAGCATTGTATTTCAGGACAGATCTTGAAACATCCTTCGTGATGATGGTGACATGCCATTCCTCTTCAATTTATCATTCCCAGCATAGTAGATCATATGATTATGTGATTCAAAATGGCCAAAACCAGTCCATTTCAGTTAACTAATGCCTAGGATATTGATCTTTATGTGTCAAATTCATTTTTGACAACTTCCAATTTCATACTAGATTCATGCTTTGTACATTCCACATTCTGATTGTTAATAGATGTTTTCAGTTGTTTCTTCTCATTTTGAGTTGTGCCACATTAGCAAATGGAAGTCCCAAAAGCGTTACTCTATCCCCATCATAAGGGCTGCTCTACTCTGAGGAGGCAGCTCTTCCCCAGTCATATTTTGAGTGCCTTCTGACCTGAGGGGTTTATCTTCCAGCATTTTATCAGACAATATTTTAAGCCTATTCATAAAGTTTTCCAGTAATATATCAGACAGTGTTTAATCACTATTCATATGGTCTTCACTGGCCAATTCTTTGAGAAGTGGATGGCCCCTTCCTTCTTCCATGTCTGTCTTAGTCTTGAAGCTCTGCTGAAACCTGTCCACCATGGGTGATCCTTCTTATATTTGAAATACTGGTGGCATAGCCTCCAGCCTCACAGCAACACACAAGTCACCACAGTACAACACAGTGACAGACAAGCTCTCTCCCTGGGCAAATGCTATTCTCTTGATGTCGTATGCTTGATTGTCCTAATGAATGCATACCTTCTTGATATTACTGTTCACTTACAGGCCTATTATTTGGCTGCCAGTTGAGTCATGGGGATTAAGTTCAGTTACTAGCTAGAAGGGTGTTTGAGGGCCATAGTCTCAGGGGTTCCACCAGTCTTCATCAGACCAGTCACCCTGGTCTTATTTATGATTTTGAGTTTTGTTACACATTTTCCCCCACTCTATCTGTGACCACTTATTGTAATCCCTTTCAGAGCAGTCAGCAGTGGTAGCTGGCACCATCTAGTTCTTCTGGTCTCAGGATCATGGAGGCTAGGGTTCATATGCTCCATTAGCCCTTTGGACAAACTGTTTACTGCATCTTTGATTTCTTCAGTCTTCTTTGCTGTAGATGAGAGACCAATTGTTGCACCTTAGATGGCTGCTTACAAGCTGTCAAGACTCCAGTCACTACTCACCAAAGTAGGATGTGGAACATTATCTTATACTATATTATGCCAATTGACCTTAGTGTCCCCCAAGACTATGGACCTGAGCTCTCATGCCCAGTGACTAATTCCATCCCAGGACATCCATAAATATACCGGAAGCAGGCCACACCCCTAAGGAAACTCCCTTTCAATGGATTGGCTGCTCAGAAAATACTCATCTGATCCCATCATGGGAATCATCACAACTACTTAAACCACACAGAATGGTGGTCCAGCCAAGTTGACACACAGCTCCAACTATCACAGATTTCTTGTCTTTGTTGTTGTTGTTTTTGAAGTGTTGAAGTTTTCTATAAATTTTGGAGATTAGTACCTTGTCCAATATATCATTGCCAAATTTTTTTCCCTAATGTGTAAAGTCTCTTTTTACTCTTTTGACAAAGTCTTTTGAAGCACATAAATGTTTCATTTTTAGGAGGTCCCAGTCATCTAATTTGTGTTCTGTTTGTACATATTCAGTTACATTTGATAGTGTATTTATGCCACGTATTATAGCCCCTAAGTTGGCCCCTATTTTCACTTTGATGATCTTTATGGCTGGAATTTTACATTGAGATCTTTGATCCATCTTGAGTTAGTTTTTATATATAGTGGGAGATATAGATCCTATTTCATTTTTCTGCAAATATATGTCCAGTTTTGCCAGGGCCACTTGTTAAAGAAACTATCTCTTCCTAATTTAAAGGGTTTCAGCCCTTTGTCAGAGATCAGCTGCCCATAGGTGGCTGGATCTATTTCTGGGGTTCTCAATTCTGTGCTGTTTGTCTGTCATTGTGACAGCATGAGGCTGTTTTGACTACTGTGGCTGTATAGTAGGTTTTGAGATTGGGGATTTTAAGGCCACCTACTTTTTTCTTCTTCTTTAGTAGTGTTTTCTTATCCAGGGTCCCTTTCCTTTCCATATAAGGTTAGTAATTAGCTTTTCCATCTCTTTAAAGAGTGATGATGGAATCTGGATTGAGATTAAATTATATCTGTAGATTATTTTGGGTAGTATTGCCATTTTTACAATGTTATGTCTTCCTACTCATGAGTATGGTATATTCTTCCATTTGTGTAGGTCTCTTTTGTTTTCTTGTAGTAGTGTTTTCTAGTTTTCTTTGTATAGGTCTTTTGTGTCTCTAGATAGATTGATTCCTAAGTACTTTATCTGTTGGGTGACTATTAAAGATGGAAGGTGCTCTGGTGGTGTAGTGCATAAGGCATTTGACTGCTACCAGAAGGTTGGCAGTTCAAATCTACCAGCCACTCCACAGAAGAAAGACTGGGCAATCTACTTCCATAAAGATTACCGCCTTGGAAACCCAAAGTGGGTCGCTATGAGTTGGAATCAACTTGATGGCAGTGAATTTAGTTTTTTTCATTTTATTAAAAATGATATTGCTTTCCTGATTTCCTTTTCAGAATTCTTTGTTAGTGTAGAGGAATCCAACTCAATTTTATAAGTTGATCTTGTATGCTGCCACCTTGCTGAAGTCTTTTATTAGTTCCAATATGTTTCTTGTTGTGTAGGATCATATCATCTACAAATAGAGATAGCTTTATTTCTTCTTTGCCAATTTGGATGTCTCTTATTTCCCTTTCTTGCCTTGTTGCTCTGGCTAGTAATTCCAATACAATATTGAATAGAAGTGGTGATAAGGGACATCCTTGACTGGTTTCAATTCATAAGGAAAATGTTTTTAGTCTCTCGCCACTGAGAATAATATTAGCTGTTGGTTTTGTGTATATGCCCTTAATTTTTTTGAGGAATTTCCCTTCTATTCCTACTTTGCTGAGGGTTTTTATCAAGACTTATTGTGGTTTTGAAGACACAGAGAGGTACAGACTACAAAGACAAACACTTTTACATATGCAATACTGTATTATCAGTGATAACAAACATTAATCTATGGGTAAATAGATGGGTAGACAGTCTGAATGACCAGGTAAGTCTAGGCAAAAGGGAAAATACCCATGATCATATATAAGGTTGGCAGATGATATTTCTACATATGTATTTGTATGTGCTATAAGAATGTCCATATAAATAAAACTAACAGTGGGCAAAGTTATGATAACGTCTTAGGCACACTCAACCATCCTGATGGAGTGAGTTGTTGGAACTGTAGGCTTGGGACCATTGTCATGAGGGACATCAAGCTCAATTGGCCTAAAATATTACACAAAAACATTGTTCTACATCCTACTTTGGTGAGTAGCAACTAGGGTCTTAAAAGCTTGCAAGCAGCCATTTAGGTGCAACAATTTGTCTTCCCTCATCCAGAGCAAAGAAGAATGAAGGAAACCAAAGACACATGGAAACAATTAGTCTGAGGGACTAATGGACCATTTGAACCTCAGCTTATATGACCATGAGACCACAGGAACTAGAAGGTGCCCAGCTACCACTGTCAACCACTCAGAAAGGGATCAGTCTAGGAGATCCTGGATAGCATGGGAGAATGATGTGGAATAAAAATCAAAATCATTAAAAAAAAAAAAAAAAGAAAGAAAGAAAGAACAGATTTACTTGTCTGGCAGAGCCTGGTAAGACCCCCAAGACTATAGCCCCTAGTTACTCTTCAGGCCTGGAATTGAACTCAGTCCCATGGCTTCCAGGCAAACAATACCAAAAAACCAAACCCACTGCTGTGGAGTCAGATCCAACTCAGAGCAGCCCCTCCTTGGGTTTCCAAAGTGTTATCATTATGGAAGTAGATTGCCCAACTTTCCTTCCAAGGAGTGGCTGGTGGGTTTGAACCACCAGCCTTCTAGTTAGCAGTCAAATGCCTTAGGCACTATGCCACCACAAGGTGAACATTTATACCAGGTAGATACACTCCTTAGAACGACTAACTATGGGAGTACAGAAGGGCAATATTTGCACAGGGAGATAACTCAGGGAGCAGGAATGCATAGGAAAGGACACGGGAAAGAGGTAACTACAAAGAGAGCTGTTACATTGCGAGGATTGCAGTCAATATCGTGAAACAAAATGTGTATGAAATGTTGTATGGACAATGAATTTGCTCTGTAAACTCTCACCCAAATCACAATAAAAATTTAAAGAAAAAGACTCATTGTGGTTTTGAATTGCATTTCTTTAAGGAAAGCTTAGTGTATAAGGCTGCTAACCACAAGGTTGGTGGTTCAAACCTGCCAGCTGCTCTGTGAGAGGAAGATGAGGCAATCTATTTCTATAAAGACTTACAGCCTTGGAAACACAATGGGGGTTACTATGAGTCAGAATAAACTTGATGGCAATGGGTGGGTAGTGACTAATGATGTTGAGTATCTTTTTGTGTAGTTTTTGGTCATTTGTAATTCTTCTTTGGAGAAATATCTGTTCAAGTCATTTGCCTATGTTTAAAAATTGTGTTGTTAGTCTTTTTGTCATTGAATTTTAAGATTCTTTATATAACTTAGATATTAAACCCTTATCTGATACGTAGTTTCCAGATATTTTATCCAATTCTGTATGTTATTTTCATTTTCTTGATAATGTACCCCAATGCACAGAAGTTTTTAATCTTGATGAAGTCTAGTTTATCCATTTTCTCTTTTGTTGCTAGTGCTTTTGGTGTCATATCTAAGAATCCATTGCCTAGAAGAAAGTCCTGAAAGCTTTATCCCTGTTTTCTTCTAAGAGTTGTATAGTTTTATGTTTAGGTCATTTGTCCATTTTGAGCTTATTTTTATTTTTGGTGTGAGGTATGAGTCCAGTTTCACTTTTCTGCATATAGAAATTCAATTTTCACACCACCATTTTATTTGAGATTATTTTTTCAATTGAATGGATTTTGTACCCTTATCAAAAATTAATTGGCCACAGATGTATGCGTTTATTTCTAGATTCTCAATTCTATTCCAGTCATCTAGGTGTCTATCTTTATAGCAGTACCAAGGAGCTTTGGTGGCACAGTTAAGTGCTTGGCTGCTAGCTGAAAGGTGAGCTGTTGGAACTCACAAGTCACTCCAAGGGAGAAAGATGATATTGCTTTCCTGATTTCCTTTTCAGAATTCTCTTTGTTAGTGTAGAGGAATCCGGCTCAATTTTATAAGTTGATCTTATAAATTTATAAGCAATATCATTTTTAATAAAACCAGAAAAACTAAATTCACTGCCATCAAGTTGATTCCAACTCATAGCAACCCACATTGGGTTTCCAAGGCGGTAAATCTTTATGGAAGTAGATTGTTTCAGTTTGCTTCTGTAAAGATTACAGCTTTGGAAATCTTATGGAGCAGTTCTATTGTTGGTGTTGTTAGATGCCATTGAGTCAATTCAAATTTATAGTGGCCCTATGTACAAAAGAATGAAACACTACCCAGTCCTGCACAATCCTAATAATCATTGCTATGTTTTGAGCTCATTATTGCAGCCACTGTGTCAGTCCATCTCATTAAGGTCTTCTTCTTTTTCATTGACCCTCTACTGTGATGTCCTTCTCCAGGGACTAGCCTCTCCTGATAACATGTACAAAGTACATGAGATGAAGTCTCACCATCCTTGTTTCTAAGGAGCATTCTGGCTGTACTTCTTCCAAGACATATTTGTTCATTCTTCTGGAAATTCATGATATGTTCAATATTCTTCAACAACACCATAAAATTCAAATGGATCAATTTTTCTTTGATCTTTGTTATTTATTGTCTAGTTTTCACATGCATATGTTCTTGTTGTTAAGTGCCGTTGAGTCGTTTCCGACTCATAGCGACCCCATGCACAGCAGAACGAAACACTGCCCGATCCCGCGCCAGCCCCACAATCCCTGCTATACTCGAGCCCATCATC
>NW_006921667.1:10113815-10119927 GCF_000298275.1 Orycteropus afer afer | reverse complement strand
TCCCGGAGACCCGGTCCCTCTCGGGAGGGTAACAAGGGAAAGTGCTCAGTGCAGATCAGTGAGTAAGCACAAGCCCGCCCATGCTTACCTCGCTCCCAGTGACTAAGCACATGCATATAAGGTGATTGAAAATACCATTGCTTGGGTCAGGTGGTTCTATAGGGTCACTATGAGTTGGGATCAACTTGACAGTAATGGGTTGGATTTCTTTTTTGTTTTATACCAGTACCACACTGTTTTTATTACTGTAGCTTTGTAGTAAGTTTTGAAATTGGGAAATGTGAATCCACCTACTTTGTTATTTTACTATGAGGTTTGGTTTCTCCATTAATGCAAAAAATATAATAGGAGTTGTAGTAAGAATTCATTATATCTATAAATTGCTTTGAATATAATGGATATATTAACAGAACTATGTCTTCCAATCCATGAACACAGCATATATTTCCATTTATTTCAATCTCCTATTGACTTGATGGCAGAGGGTTTGGTCTTGGGATTGGTTAATTTATTTTAGCACTATATATATACCACTCATCTGTCAGTTTGTCATTCTGTGGAGGCTGGAAGCTATGCCACTGGTATTTTGCATACCAGCAGGGTCATCCAAGGTAGACAGACTTCAATGGAGCTTCTAGACTAAGAATAGGAAGAAAGGCCTGGTGATCTCCTGCCAAAAATTATCCAGTTAAAACCTTATCAATCACAATAGAATATTGTCTAATGGAGTGCTATAAGATGATCCTTCTAGGTTGGAAGATACCCAAAATGCACAGTGGTCACAACAATGAACTTGAGCATACCAATGATCATGAAGATGGCACAGGACTGGGAAATGTTTTGTTCTGTTGATCATGGGATCACCATGAGTCAGAGCTAACTTCATGGTAATTAACAACAGCAACAACAAGAGCTTCACTTAATACCAAATGAGGCACATAGCTAAAAAGAGAGAACATGGAAAAAGACTGTCAGAAAGAGCCTGCTAAAACTACTGTCATCCCAAGAGAACTGTGCACACCCCAGTAGTTGTGCCCCCTGGACAGTCACATCAAAGGTGTCATGCTACTTCTTAGAAGTAAATATACTGAGACTTTTGCTCACTTATTTTGGACATGTCATCAGGAAATACCAATCACTAGAAAAGTACATCATATTTGGTAAAATGGAGTTTCAATGAAATCAAGGGAAACCATTAATGAGATGGATTGACACAATAGCTAACAATGGACTCAAATATACCAATGATCACAAATATGGCACAAGACTGGACAATATTTTGTTCTGTTATACATAAGTTCACCATGAATCAGAGCCAATTAACAATAAGTAACTAATTCAAAAAAAAATAAAAATAAAAAGACTCACTGCCATCTAGTTGATTCCCATTCATAACAACCCCCACTGGATTTCCAAGGTGGTAAATCTTTACAGAAGTAGATTGCCCCATCATTCTTTCATGGAATGGCTGGTGGGTTTGAACCACCAACCTTCTGGTTAGCAGCCAAATGCCTTATCCACTATTCTACCAGAGCTCTTTAAGTAACTAACAACAGTAGAACAGTCTATCCAAGGCACAAAATAAATTAAAAAGCAACTATTAACAGAAACAAGTCTGGAGAGGGGAGCATCAGGATTCAGAATTTCTAGGATATATTACCCAAATTTTTCAGTTTATATACATATATATATACATATACATATATATATATATATATAAGACACACAAAGAAACAGAAAATAAAACCCATACACAAGAAAAAAGGACCAGCAGAAATAGCTGGAGAGAAGGGAAATATATTACATTTTACCACATTTAACAAAAAAACTTCAAAGTAGTCATTATAAAAATTTTCCAAGAATTAAAGTAAATCATTCTTAAAGAAATAAAGAGGACATCTATTTCCAGCATGACAGTATGAAGAACTCTCTTGATCCACTCATCAGTGAAACTGGTGAAAAATATTTTTGAAAAAATATTTAAACTCTCTGGAAATGTTCCTAAGGGAGAAGAGCAAATGAAGAAACATCTATTCATGAAAATCCAGTAAGAAAGGTGAAAAGTTGTGATATTTCAATCAAGATTGTTCCCTCCTTCCTTCTCAGATTAGAGAGGTGGGGACATTAGATTGCTGCAGTCAGGAACATGGGGCTCCCTTTCACCCCTATTCCCAGTCAGAGGGCTTTCTTTCCCAACAAGCAGGAATTCAGTATTTTTCATCCTCCCCCCATCTGCCTATGGCTGAGGAGTCTCAGGTGAGTGCAATTGAGTGGTGGGGCTATTTCTTCTTTCACAGAGCCTCCACTTACAAAACAGAAGCCCACCTTGGGTATGAGGATAGGTCTGTACATAGACCAAGAGACTGTTGTTTGAACAGAGTAAGAGGATACTGCATGGTTTATAATCAGGAAGGATGTGTGTCAGGGTGGTATACTTTCACCATACTTATTCAATCTGTGTGCTGAATCCTGGAACCTGGACTATATGAAGAAGAACATGGCATCAGAATTTGTGGAAGATTAATTAACAACCTACAATGTGCAAATGACATTACCTTGCTTTCTGAAAGTGAAGATAACGTAAAGCCCTTACTGGTGAAGATCAAAGACTACTGTCTTCATTATGAATTACACTTCATAATAAAGAAAAGAAAAATCCTCACAACTACACCAACAAGTAACATAATGATAAACGGAGAAAAGATTTAAACTGTCAGGGATTTCATTTTACTTGGATCCACAATCAATACCCATGGAAGTAGCAGTCAAGAAATTAACCTGGGGTGGGAAGGGAGGGGAGGAACACTGGTAGATAGGTAGAAACAAGTATTGATTTGGGTGAAGGGGAGGGCAATGTACCAAAAAAAAAAAAAGAAATCAAACATCATATTGCACTGGGCAAACCAGCTGCAAAAGACCTCTTTAAAGTGCTGAAGAACAAAGATGTCTCCTTGAAGACTAAGGTGTGCCTAACCCAAGCCATGGTATTTTCAATTGCCTCATATGTATGTGAAAGCTGGACAATGAATAAGGAAAACCAAAGAAGAGTTGATGCTTTTGAGGTGCGGTGTTGGTGAAGAATGCTGAAAGTACTATGGACTACCAGAAGAATGAACAAATCTGTCCTGGAAGAAGTGCATCTGGAATGCTTCTTGGAAGTGAGAATGGCTAGACTTTGTCTCAGGATCTACTTTGGTCATGTTGTCAGAAGGGACCATTTCCAGGAAAAGGATATTATGCTTGTAAAGTAGAGGGTCAGCAGAAAAGGGAAAAAACCCTCAACAAGATGGATTGATACATTGACAGCAACAATGGGGTCAAGTATAGCAAGGATTGTGAGGATGGCGCAGGACCAAGCAGTATTTTGTTCTGTTGTACATAGGGTTACTATGAGTTGGAGCTGACTTGACAGCACCTAACAAACACACCTTGGGCATGAAGTACTAAGACTACTAAGAATCAAATGCTCTATCCCAGCTTAAGAGGAAGTAGTTACACACCATGGGCCAAAAGGACTTCAGGCTGCTGCCCTCCTACCAAGTGCTCAGCTCTCAGAGTGTCATTCAGAGATATTTGCCATTGTCCCCATTCCCAGCTCCAGAGCCTTGGCTCAGAGACTCTCCCTGGATTGAGAAGTAAGACATAAAACAGATAGCTTCTAATCTCTTCCCAAAGAAACTGACTTCATCTGCAACAGAATATGGGGAAATTCAAGCCTCCTGGTGTTCTCAAGAAATATGAAGTTTATGGTGATTGGAAAGAGATTCATAAATTTAATGAAGATACAACCTACACTATAGGCCAGATAGTTTTCAATAGAGAATTGGGGAATACAACATCTGGGAGGAACCTTCCTGCAACCAAAAGAAATATCTAACATTGACCTCAAAAACAATTCCATCAAAGGAATCCAATTTGATTGGACTAGTTTTAGAGTAATTTGTGCCTGGGATATTGTTGAAAACAATAGAGTAACCAGTTGGGAATTAGTGGACTTTAAAAACTGAATATGAGTGGTTAAAAAGAGGAAGAGAGCCCTACTGAGACCACTGTCATCCCAGGGTGACTGTGGACATACATAAAGCCTTCTTGAAGAGCAACAGAAGCTCAACATTGACAGGAGGGGACATAGACTTCACTCAAACAATGCAGCTAGACACTAAAATTTAAACAAGGAAATAACAATAAGAACCCAAGAGGAGGAGGACTAGTACCCAAACCTGCTACAATCTGTTATCTAAAATGTCTTGTGTCCAACAAAAATATTATGAGACAAAGAAACAGGAAAGGTGAGTCATAAACCAGAAAAAAAAAAAGCACACAGTAGAAACTGGTGGTGAGAGTAACCAGAAAAAGGAAATAGGAAAAGAATTCAAAGTAATCATTATAAATATCTTTGCAGAACTAAAGGAATGCATGATTAATGAAGTCAAGAAAGGTATGATAACAATGTTGCATGAAATAGAGACTATAAATAAAGAGAGAGAGATTATAAAGAATGAACCAAATAGAAATTATGGAATTGAAAAGTAAAATAATTAAAATTAAAAACTCACTAGAGGGACACAATCATAGCTCAATAGAGATTATGCAATCTGAGTAAGAGAGAAAATAGAATGAAAGAAATTGAAGATTCATAGAAATGTGGGACATCTTTAAGCACAGCAAAATACATGTTATGGAAGTGCTAGAAGGAGAGGAGAAAGAGAAGGTAACAGACAAAATATTTTTTAGAAAATAGCTAAAACCCACTGCCATCGAGTGAATTCCAACACAGCAACTCTACAGGGCACAGTAGAACTGCCCTGTAGGGTTTCCAAGACTATAAATCTTTATAGAAGCAGACTGCCTCATCTTTCTCCTGCAGAGAGGCTGGTGGGTTTGAACCACTGACCTTTTGGTTAGTAGCCAAATGCCTTAAACACTGTGCCACCAGAGCTCCTTAGAAAATAGCTGAAAACATCCCTAATTTGCTGAAAACATTAATCCATACCTCCAAGAAGTGCAATTGAGCTCCAAGTAGGATGAATGTAAATATCCACACTCAGACATATCGTTGTAAAAAATACTAAAAGATAGAGAAAATTTTAAAAGCAGCAAGAGGAAAATAATTTATCACATACAAGAAAACTCTAACAAACTGACTTCTCAGTAGAAATGATGGGGTCCAGAAGGCACTGAGATGACATTTTAAAAAGCTGAAAGAAAAATAAACTGTCAGCCAAGAATCTCATGTTCAGCAAATCTGTCTTTCAACAATGAAGACATTTTTTGACATTTACAAAAATAAAGACATTCCCAGAAAAGCAAAAACTTCATTGGTTGGAAAAACCCCTAAAGAAATACTAAATGAAGGTCTTTGCAGGATTTCCAAGGTTGTAAATCTTCATGGAAACGGACTGCCACATCCTTCCCCCATAAAACAGCTGGTAGATTTGAAAGGCTGACTTAGTTTAGTGGCTGAGTACTTTAACCGCTACACCAACAGGGTTCCAGTGTTGTTGTCAGGTGCCATCAAATCAGTTTTGACTCAAAGAGACATTATGTAGAACAGAAAGAAACACCGCCATCCTCACATTCATCGCCATGCTTGAAGGCATTGTTGCAGCCCCTGTGTCAATCCATCTTGTTGAGGGTCTTCCACTTTTTCACTGACCATCTACTTCACCCAGCATGATATCCTTCTCCAGTGACCAGTCCCTTCTGACAACATGATCAAAGTATGAGAGATGAAGTCTGGCCATTCTCACTTCTAAGGAACATTTCAGCTGTACTTACTGCAAGACAGATTTGCTCATTCTTCTGGCAGCCCATGGTGCATTCAGTATTCCTCACCAACACCACAATTCAAATGCCATCAACTCTTCTTTGGTCTTCCTTATTCATTGCCCAGCTCTCATGTGCATATTGAACATACCATGGCTTAGACACACCTTAGCTTCAAAGTGATATCTTTGTTCCTTAACACTTTAAAAAGGTTCCTTGCAGCAGATTTTCCCAGTGCAATACGACGTGTGATTTCTTTTCTTTTCTTTTCTTTTTTTTTTTTATTAGGATTTGGGTGAAGATTTACAGAGTAAATTCACTTTTCATACAGCAGTTCACATATACT
>NW_006921667.1:10099281-10106560 GCF_000298275.1 Orycteropus afer afer | reverse complement strand
AGGATTTTTGTTTTCTTTATGTTGAGACATAATCCATACTGAAGACTATATTCCTTGATCTTCATCAATGAGTGCATCAAGTCACCTTCACTTTTAACAAGCAAGGTTGTGTCATCTGCATATCACAGGTTGTTAAAGAGTCATCCTTCAATCCAGATGCCAGGTTCTTCTTCATATAGTCCAGCTTCTTGGATTATTTGCTCAGCATAAAGATTGAATAAGTATGGTGAAAGGATACAATCCTGACACACATATTTCCTAATTTCAAAACATACAATATACCCTTGTTCTGTTCCAACAAGTTTCTTGGTCTATGTACAGGTTCCTCATGAGCAAAATTAAGTGTTTTGGAATTCCCAGTCATTGCATGTTATCTGTAATTTGTTGCAATCCATACAGTAAATGTTTTGCATCATCAAGAAAACACAGGTAAACATCTTTCTGGTATTCTCTGCTTTCAGCCAAGACCCATCTGTTATCAGCAATGATATCTCTCACTTCATGTCCTCTTCCACCTTGAATTTCTGGCAGTTCACTGCTGATGTTACTGCTGCAACCATTTTTTTTTTAAATTATTTTCAGCATAAATTTACTTGCATGTAATATTAATGATATTGTTAGATAATTTCCACATTCTGTTGGATTGTCTTTCTTTCAAAAGAGCACACATATGGATCTCTTCCAATCAGTTGACCAGGTAACTATTTTGCAAATTTCATGTTGCATCTATTGTTGAATCATCTCTGGAGTCTTATTTTTCAACAGCACCTTCAGTGCAGATTGAACTTTGTCCTTCAGTACCATTAGTTCTTGATCATATGCTACCTCCTGAAATGGTTGAAGGTTGACTATTTCTTTTTGGTACAATGACCCTGTGTATTCTTTCCATTTTGTTTTGATGCTTCCCGCATCGCTCAATATTTTATCTATTGAATCCTTCAATATTGCAATTTGAGGCTTGAATGTTTTCTTCAGTTCTTTCAGCTTGAGAAATGTTGAGCGTTTTCTTCACCTTTGGTTTTTTAACTCCCGGTCTTTGCACATTTCATTAAAACACTTTACTTTGTCTTCTCAAGCTGCCCTTTGAAATCTTCTGTTCAGCTCTTTTGCATCATCACTTCTTCCCTTTACTTTAGCTCCTCTCTGTTCAAGAACAAGTTTCAGAGTCTCTTCTGACTATTAGTACTTATTATAGGACTTGAAGCCAATATGTCTCAGAATTGAGTTGAGTCTGTTTTGGAATGTCAGTTGCTTTTTCCTTTTATACTAGTCACAGATTGTTCTATTTGCTCTGTAGTATTTATATATGTATGTTACATAAATGAAGAGTCCTTGAGTGGTGCAAACAGTTAATGTGCTTGCTTGCTAACCAAGAGGTTCCAGTGGCATCTCAGAAGAAAGGCCTGATGATCTGCTTCCAAGAAAATCAGCTATTAAAAACTCTATGGAACACAGCTTTAGTCTGACACACATAGGGTCTCCATGAATTGGAGTCTACTGGACATCAACTGGGTCATCTAAATTAACCAAAGATGGCCTCTGTGGATGGGCCCCAGACTGTTCACTTCTTAGCAAGCTGAGCCTTGTTAACCTGTGGAAGTCTGTGGTAGTTAAGTTTGTGTGTCAACTTGGCTAGGCCTGGTTGAGTGGCTGGGCAGCTGGATGTAGTATTCCCCATGATGAGATTGGTAATCAACTCCATGGTGGAATCTACTGTGAGCAGCTGTGTAGCTGCCTTAAGAATGTGGTCTGCTTCCTGTATATAAGGAGAAGCCTTGGGGAACGATCTCTAGTTTATGGCACATGTGGGCTCTGCATGTAGCTTCAGCAGCATGCCATGCTTTGCCAACCTTGGGACTTACAATGGACTTAAATTAATGGTCTGCTGTGTGGTTTGGTAACATCGGGATTGTGCCTTTTTACTTGTCAACCTTGGGTTTGTCAGCCTCAGCAGACAGCAGCTGTCTGAGTATAGAAACACCTCTAGCTCCAGTGGGCCAGGAGCCGGAGGCAGAGCTGGACCCCAAGGTTGAGGGGCTTTCAGCCAGCCCCTAGAGCCTGGCACTTTGAACTTGGACTTCTAAACTCCTGAACTGTAAGAGAATAAACTCCTGTTTGTTCAAGCCATCCATTTGTAGTATATTCCTGTCGGAGCAGCACCTGGTAGCCGGAACAGAATATGGTACTGATAGAGTGGGGTGCTGCTCTGACAGATACCTAAAATGTGGAAACAGGAGTGCAGTGCATCCTTGACCCAAGACCCTGGCAGAGAGACCCTGGCATACAGCATGACAGATGGCAGGAGCAGAGCAAGAGACTGGCATGAGAGATGGCAGGAGCAGAGCCCAGAGACAGGCATGAGAGATGGCAGTAGCAGAGCTGAGAAAACCACCATGAGACAGCGACAAGCCTTACTGCCCATGGAGGAGAAAGCTTGATGCCTTTGGGTAGGTGGCTTATTGGCAGAGTGGGTTGCCTTTGGGTATCAACTGGTAGAAAAGACCAGCATGAAATGGAGTAGCAGGTTGGCCAGCCCACAGAGCAAGAAAGCGGAATGCTTTGGGGGCAAGAAGATTCCAACAAGGAGTGGGTTGCCTTTGGCATTAATCGGCAGAAGCAGAGAGACCAAGGAAATGGAAGCAGAGCTGCCTTGGCCTGAAAGGGTAGGACCATGGCCTTTGGGGGTGGAACCACCACAGCCCCCTAGGTTTCAAACAGCCAGACCTTCACCAACTTGGTTCTAAAGTGTGGGGCTGCTCATTCATGTGAGCTAATGGGATGGAGCCATAGCTGCTGCCCAAGAGTGAGAGAGCAGGGCTGCCATGCCCAAGAGGGAGAGGAACAGGGCCCACCAGGCCAAGGGGGTGAGGTTGCCACTTAGAGGAACTAGGGGACTGGAGCCGCCCAATGAGAGAGATCTGTAAAGATGCCACCAAATGAAGATCTGTACAGGTGCCAAGTTGACAAGGGGTGGAACTGTGGTAGTTAAGTTTGTGTGTCAACTTGGATAGGCCTGGTTGAGTGGCTGGGCAGCTGGATGTAGTATTCCCCATCATAAGACTGGTAATGAACTCCATGGTGGAATCTACTGTGAGCAGCTCAGTAGCTGCCATAGGGATGTGGTCTCTCTCTGTATATAAGCAGAAGCCTTGGGGAATGGTCTCTAGCTTATGGCACACTTGGACTCTGCATGTAGCTATGTCATGCAGTCTGCCATGCTCTGTTGACCTTGGGACTTACAATGGACTTGAATCAATGGCCTGCTGTGTGGTTGGTAACATCGGGACTGTGCTATTTTATTTGTCAACCTTGGGCTTCTCAGCCTCAGTAGCCAGCAGCTATCTGAGTGAAGAAATGCCTCTAGCTCCAGTGGGCCAGGAGCAGGAGGCATAGCTGGACCTCAAGGTTGAGGGGCTTTCAGCCAGCCCCTAGAGCCTGGCACTTTGAACTTGGACTTAAAGCCTCCAAACTGTAAGAGAATAAACTCCTGTTAGTTTAAGGCCATCGCATTTTTGGTATATTCTTGTCAGAGCAGCACTAGGTAACCAGAACAAAGTCACACTCAATTTTCAACACATCCATTTGTTTTACAAATAGCCCAAATAAGCATATTTTTTAGCCACATAGAGCCTGCTTGCTTTACATACTCCCAAAGCTTTGCCCAATATCTGCTAGCCATAGATAAGATAAACCTTGCAGTTATGAAGATCCCAAACTGCTGCTGCCCTTTGGAATTTTCTGACTCAGAGACTCCCCACCTTTAAACTTGGAGGGATATCACCTAGACACTTAAGCCCTCCTTTTTTTCCCCCTCCACATCTGACTATTCCTTTGCCTTCTTACCCTTCTGGAGGATCCTTGCCTCTGGAGGACCTCCTACTTGGGGAATCACCACCCCCAAGCTATCAACACACACACACACAATACCAAACTCACTGCTGTCAAGTCGGTTCCAACTCATAGTAATCCCTCCTTGGGTTTCCAAGGCAGTATCTCAACAGAAATAGATTGCCCAGTCTTCCTTTCCAAGGAGTGGCTGCTGGGTTTGAACCACTAGCCTTCTGGTTAGCAGTCAAATGCCTTAGGCACGCCACCAGAGCACCCAGGCCTCAGTAAATTGTTGTGTAATGCTGCCATCTCACGGTCGTATCTTTTTCTTTGATTAGCCCTTAAATCCCCAAAATAATAATAATAATAAGTGCTATACCAATCTGATCCAATGACCTTATAGGACAGAGTAGAACTACTCTACAAGGTTTCCAAGGCTATCATCTTTACAGAAGTAGACTGCCACATCTTTTTCCCATAGATGGATTCAAACTGCTGATCTTCCAAGTGCTTAACCACTGTGCTACCAGGGCTTCTCCCTAAACTCATTACAGTGTGTAACAAGTATTTACTATAGCATTAACTCTCCTTGACTGTCTACAAACAAATCACAGGCTATACAATTGTCCACGGACACTTCAGTTAGTGCAATTGGACTAGATTTGGGGACCTTCAGCTCAGAAGAGGTATCACATATGACTCAAAAGTCATACATGATAGAAGGTTAGAGACAAATTTGAGCCACCTCTTTAGTTATTGTATTCCTATTGTGGGAATTATATTTTGTAGGGTATGCATGAAACAGGAAGTGATTGTCCCATCTAGATTTTTTTTAAAATAACTCATATTTATTTTGTTTAAAGGTTTCTGGATATTCTTTTTTAGGAAATATAATTTACTGAAGGAGAAGTAGTTTTAAATATCAAGATGTCTTGAACAATTATTCAGAATACAGAGGATAAGTTAGAGTATGGTAGATAAGTACCTGATGTATTTACAAACTTCCCAACTGTAAGTAGAGTCTAGATTATATCGGGAGGATAAATATCATTTATTATAATAGGAATGAGTCCATTCAATGTGCTGCTGTAGATATATGGTGCCTTGAGACTTCACTGATATCATACGATATTCCCCTTCCCCCAAGATACCCTTTTATTAAGCCTTAGACAGGGCAAAGACAAAACAAAGACAATCCCAGGATAAGGAAAACCATCAGCATGTATACAGTACATGAAGCCAAATGGGGTCCACTGAATCACAGTCATGGTGTTCATTATATCTGATAAAGTACAAAAGAAATCATTACAAAATCATGATTGGTGGCAGTTCAGTTCATCACTGTTATGGGTGGACTATCAAACCAAAAAAAACCAAACCCACTGTCATCAAGTCTATTCCAATTCATAGTGCCTTGGGTTTCTCAGGCAGTATTTCTACAGAAGTAGATTGCCCAGTCTTCCTTCCAAGGAGTGGGTGGGACTATAGAAGCAGGGGAGAAAAACATGATTGTGATATATATGTTTTAACTGAAGATTAAAACAGGTTACAGGATCAGGATTGGGTTCTGGGGCTTGACCACTTGGCCAAGTAGTGGTGAGGGTATGAGTCATGACCATGTAGCCCTGAGTCATAGCCATAAGGTGGCTACAAGACAATACCAGAACCCCAACATTTAATTTAAATTAGATAACATGTTGCTGTTATTGTTGTTATGTGCCTTCGAGTTGGACCTGACTCATAGTGACTCCTTGTGGGTTTCCGAGGCAGCATCACTACGGAAGTAGATTGCCCCATCTTCCTTCCTTGGAAGGAAGTAGCTGTGGGTTTGAACTGCCAGCCTTCTGGTTAGCAGTCAAGTGCCTTAGGCACTACACTACCAGAGCTCCCAACAAGTTGCTATTTTCAGTAAATCATTAAGAATATACCCAGACAAGTTCTCTAGTTCTTTGTGAGAACACCATCTACTTTCAACCACATTCTTCCTAAGGGCAAAATGCCCCTCCCTTGCTTTGTCTCAAACTTGTCTGAACATAGCCATTTCGCTAATTTAATGATTAGAAAAAACTCAAATGATGTCTAAACTCATGGCAAGACTCAAAATGGAGTTAGGTCTCCCACTGTAGACCATAGCCTTCCACAAACCATGTGCTTTAGAATTTAAGCTCTAGTGTATTCCCGCTTCTGATCATGGATTTTATTTAAAATTCTTTGATCATATTTAGGTTGGTGTGCTTTCCTCTTCATGAACCGGTTGATGGCTCCTTTAGATGGCTGCTTATTTTAGGATGAGATTTTAAGACCAGACACTATGCTTTCTGTGAGCCGGACAACATCTAATTTCTTTACCATGCTTCACTATAGCACCCAGGCTTTAGTTTTTTGTTAATTTTTTAGGGAGCAGGGCTGCATTGGAAGCACTTGTTGGCCTGTGGCTACTCTATACCTTAAAGTAGGAGCTCAACTCCATCCATAAAATATAGCTTGTCAATATATGAGTCACTTCATGGGCAGGATATTCAAACAAACCAAACTCATTGTCATCAAGTCGTTGCTGACTCATAGTGACTACCATTGTGTTTCCAAGACTGTAAACAAACAGACTGCCTCACCTTTCTTCCAAGGAATGGCTGGCAGATTCGAACCACCAACCTTTTGTTTAGCAGCCAAATGTCTTTACTACTACACCACCAGAGCTCCCTCTCAATTTTCTTCTAAGAAATTACATTAGAAGTAACCTTCATACAGCATTTAATAATTCTATCATTAATTCAATCAATACTAAAAATTAAAATACTAATGAGAAAAATATAAAGGAAAGTTTTTCAGTTAAAAGGAGACAGGCAGGGAATCAGGCTAGCCGGATCAAATAGGCCCCTGACCCAAATACCCTTGGAATTTAAGCCTGCATTCAGACCACCACATAATTGTTGTTGCTGGCTGGCAAGCCAGGCCCTTAGACAAGATAAGAAATTACACCTCAAAAGGCCCACAAGCTTGACCATTGTAGGATGCTGATAAACCTCAGAGTGTCCTTAAAGCACCTCATCAGGTGCAGAGCATGTGCAATAAAATTCAACTTGACCGATAAAGTGACCTTCCACCAGAGGCATTCAAGAACAGAAATCCCTTGCTGGGACTTGAACTAGGGTCCAAGAGGCATCACACATGCACAACATCCCAAAATAAGTCATGGCAACATCTCAGCAGCTTTCGCGATGGGTTCCATCTTTGTTCTGACAGCCTTTGTGTTTGAATCCATGTTGGATATCTCCTGTATGCACACCTGATCTTCATAACCCAGCTTTTTCCCCAGAAATCTCTGCCTATTCTATGAATAATGATAATGCTTTATTCTACCTAAAACCCTTATAAAGCTCAGGAAATCTTTTGTTCAGTGAGAGACCTGAGGCTAGCATAGGCAAAAGCCCCTCCCCTAGCCTTTCTTTTT